>NC_142587.1:64540151-64843181 GCF_965207765.1 Zootoca vivipara | reverse complement strand
CCCTCCAAACAATGACTACCATCAGTGGACATAAGAACAAAAAATAGTCTGGAACGGATTAATCCACTTTCCATTACTTTCAATGGGAAAGCTCGCTTTGGTTTATGAACGCTTCGGTTTATGAACAGACTTCTGGAACCAATTGTGTTCATAAACCGAGGTACCACTGTATAGTCAATATAGGGCAGCACAGAGTTAAATTTTTTAACTTTTTTAATGGTGGTGTGCCTCGTGATTTTTTTCATGGAACAAGTGTGCCTTGGCCCAAAAAAGGTTGAGAAACACTGCTCTAGACGTGCCTCATCTCCTGAACAAGCATTTATATATTTCCCTCAACATTTCAGTTCTGGTGAAATTTGGTTGCACCTCCAAATAAAATATTGAAACTCCTATGCATTCTAAGTTCTGTTAATATAATTGTGTTACCTTTCTTTAAACAGGATGTCCAAGTTGAACTTTTCCCACTTCTACAAAAGGGGGGAGTACTATTATTGTATTGTGCCCGTTGAAATGTTAGACCTGTAATTGACTTACCTCAAAACTGCCCACGTTTTAAACTGCTGTTCACTGCCTTTTGGTGTATCCTCACTGCCTTAAGGTTTCCTTTCCTTGTTTTTACCTGCAAAGAAAACATCGCAAAGAACTGTTTTGTGGGAAGTATTGATTGTACAGAAGCAAAGTCAGAGAAGAAACTTTCCCTCTGGTTTCTGGCACAAGAGATGTAGGTAAAGCTGCAGGGCTTACTTTAGGCAGGAATAACCAAATCATCAGTACATTTCCAAAAAGAAAAAGAAAATCAATTTCATTTTGGCTAAATTATCCCCAGGCAAAAATTTGCCCTGGTGTATATCAACTGTGGTAGGATTTACACACTCAGTAATCTGAGGATAGCCCACCTTGTTATTTCTGTCTCTTTTGTTATAGTACATCTGAATCTTAGGACATGGTATCGAGGGATAGGAATATGTTCTGTTTGTTGACAGTTTTATTTAAAGAAAGACTTTTTAAAAAGCTATCTCTGTGCTGGTCATCACAAGAGTTCAGTTCTGTTCTGCTGACACAGATTGACCTGAGAAACATTTCTTTCCTTGTCACGCAATGCCTTAAGGAAAACGATTATGAAAGCACAACACTAAAACGCAAAGGAAAGGATGGAAAACAACAGGATCTTTTTATTTAAGAAATGTCTCTTAATCATGTAATCACTCCTCATTTTTCAGTTCCTCAGTACAAAGTATTTCTGCTAGAATGATCTCACCAAAAACCATTTCCATACCACTAGAGAAATAGAACCGATTTACTTGCAAGAGCTATGACATAGACCTATGGGTATTGCCACAGAACTAGATCTTGCTAAATTCAATGGCATATTTCTTTTTTCAAGTAAGAGAACACCAAATTGTATACTTAGAGACAGAAAATGCTCCATGGTGCAGTAGGTGGTGCATCTGACTTATTTGAGAGAATAACCCTGATGTAAATTCCTGGTTATCTGTGAAATTCACATGGTGGTAATAATAATAATAAGCTGAGGCTCTAATACTTTGGCCACCTCATGAGAAGAGAAGACTCCCTGGAAAAGACCCTGATGTTGGGAAAGATTGAGGGCACAAGGAGAAGGGGACGACAGAGGATGAGATGGTTGAACAGTGTTCTTGAAGCTACGAACATGAGTCTGACCAAACTGCGGGAGGCAGTGGAAGACAGGAGTGCCTGGCGTGCTCTGGTCCATGGGGTCACGAAGAGTCAGACACGACTAAATGACTCAACAACAACAACAACAACAACAACAACAACAACAACAATGTATTACTTATACCCCACCCATCTGATTGTGTTGCCACAGTGACTGGCAGCTTCCAACAGAGTATTAAAAATGAAGCATCAAACATATAAAATTTCCCGATACAGGGCTGCCTTCAGATGTCTTCTGAAAGTCATATAGTAGGTGGTCTTGGACAGGTCATTATTTCTTGATCTTACCTGCCCCAAGGCTACTAACCCTGATAACTATGTTGTACCTCCCCTGTCAGAGGTAGTATGCTTCTGAATACCAGTTACTGGAAATGGCAGCAGGGGACATTGTTATTGTGTTCAGGTCCTGCTTGCATGCTTCCCACAGACACTGTGGTCTAAACCACTGAGCCTCTTGGGCTTGCCGATCAAAAGGGGTGAGCTCCCGTTGCTCTGTCCCAGCTCCTGCCAACCTAGCAGTTTGAAAGCACGCCAGTGCAAGTCTGAATGAATGAATCTTTATTTGCATCAGCCATCAGCCATAGCAATAAAACAATACGATATACAAAGAATAGAAATAAAAAGTCAATTATATAAAATACATTTTAGGGTTTTGAACAATAGTCAAATACTAGATCTTATTCTAATTGTCCCAGCTAAAAACCTTCCAACCTTTGCTGTCATCTTGATCTGCTAAGAAAAAGGACACTGTGGCAGTGGTTGGGCGACCCAGAATGGATAATAAAAGAGGGGTGATAACCTCATTCCTCAAGTTGTTATAAAGAGTGCAAGCCAGAAGGGCATGCACTACCAATTCGGTACTGCCATCTCCACAGGAACATAAGCATTTTTCGTGTGGAATCGTCCCTCAAGTACAGCCAAGGGCAATACATTCAATCTTGTGAGAGTAAAAGCGGGCCACCAGTGCAAGTAAATAGGTGGTGGGATGCTAAACAATGTCTCCATGTGCTCTGGCTTACATCACAGTGTTCTGTTGCCCCAGAAGCAGTTTAGTCATGCTGATCATATGACCCAGAAAGCTGTCTGTGGACAAATGCCGGCTCCCTCATCCTGATAGCAAGATGAGTGTCACACCCCATAGTCACCTTTGAATGGACTCAACTGTCCAGGGGTCCTTTACCTTTTTACCTTTAGTTGGTCACTATGAGAATAGGTTGTTGGACTAGATAGACCCCTGGCCTGATCCAGCAAGGCACTTTCCCATCCTGCAGTTTCCAGCAACTGGTATTCAAAAGCATACTGCATCCAACCATGGAGGCAGAACATGGTTTTTAGTTTTATAAATTTGTATAAACATCTTTTAAAGCCATCCAGGTTGGTGGCCATCCCTGCCTCCTGTAGGAGCAAATTCCATAGTTTAACTGTGGTCTTTGTGAATAAGTCCTTTCTTTTTCCTGTCCTGAATCTCCCAACACTCAGCTTCAATAGGCACCCGTGATTATGCCATGCATAATTTTATGAACTTCTGTCGTGACTTCTCTTACTTGCCTTTTCTCTAAATGGAAAAAGTCCCAAGTGTTGCAGCCTTCCTCATAGTGGTGTTGCTCACTTTGGCTTGAACTTTTTTGAGCCTGTTCGAACTGTACAATATCCTTTCTGAGGTGAGGTGATCAGAATTGAATGAACTTCTTGTTTACAAGCTATTAGCTTTGTAGCCTCGTTTCAAAATTATTGGCTTATTTGGTATTTGATCACTTACTGACAGTTCATTTAAGACAACATGCATCATTTTTGGACGTGCACTCAAAATTCAGTAGTCTCGTAAGCTCTGTTGCATATACAAGCTTTTAGGTATACATAGAACTCTGTGGAAACACTTTGCTTAAATTTCACCCAAAGTCTCAAGCATGCTTTTGAAATGGAAGCTGGTCCTTTGTTCAACATCAAAGTAAAACGGGCAGATAAATTTGTGAGATGTGGAAAAAGCAGTGAAATAATGCCTATTAAAAGGTAAAGGGACCCCTGACCATTAGGTCCAGTCGTGACCGACTCTGGGGTTGCAGCGCTCATCTCGCGTTGTTGGCCAAGGGAGCCGGCGTACAGCTTCCAGGTCATGTGGCCAGCATGACAAAGCCGCTTCTGGCCTATTAGTAGTGCTGTATTACCAAATAGGCAGAGAAGGCACTAGCCTATGAGCCCCACGTCTTTTAGGGGCCCTGCAACAATATTGATTTGATCTTGAAAGAAAATTACAAAAAAGGGATTAGGAGATAATTTGTGAGGAGTCCCCCCGATATTTTGACTATCTAGGGTTTAATCCGGCACTGCCTATTAGGATGCTTTGCACTGCAGACTAGTAGGGGCAAGTACGTTAACAATTGGATGAGACACAGTACTCACCATAAGTTGACAAAATTCACCCACCTCCCAAAGAGCACAGTTGATACAGTAGAAGGAAGACAGGAGGCATAGAGTATACAAATGAAATCACCCAGACCAAATATAAAACAACATTTGGCAGATTACTTCTTTCTACAGTAATTGCTTACTCCCTTTCCGTCCTCGAAAACAATGTTATTTATTTATTTATTTTATATTAAAAAATAGCTAGCATTTCCAATGAATTCACAGAGATCAGTTAATTGACTTTGAGACTTCTGGGAAAACCATAACACAGAGACAGCTCATATTTAAAGGAGACTTTAATCCAGTGAGATATTTACCTTTGACATCAAGATTCAGAATCTCCAGGAATTTGATAAGATTATACCGTGTAATTTACCATCTTGTGTCACTGGGTCATCTACACAGGACTTTAGAGCAGCGGTGAGATAATGCTAATGAGGTCTGCTGTCCCTTAGCGGTGCTTATCCAGAGTTATCTGAGTCTGTATTATTAGCAACACTGCTGCACAATTTCTCCATTGAGAATCTACTGTAACAAAATGTAAGCGGGTTATGCAGCTGCAGTATGGAATCCATGACCTGAACCCAGCCCCCATACTGTCTGATCTTTTAATTAAAGAAGATTACCATAAGGCTTCCCACATTCTTTCCTCCTCAATCACACACCAAATCCCCCGAAATCCAAGCTTTTCTATTTCAGGACCATTTAGAGCCAGCACAGCTTTGATTCACCATAGTGTCATTAGAGAACTCACTGTCAATCAGCCATTGTTGTCTCTTGCCCTATGAATGGCAGAAGAGTCATGATTAAAACTTCAGTCTCACAACTTTTTTATTTAATTTTTGACTCACTTCCTTTGAAAATGTCATGTGTACGTGTGTTGCTGGAACAAATGTAGAAAATTGGATTGCTGTAAAAATGCCAGCAGGGCACATGGATGTCAAGAAGAATGACTCCAACAACAGCAGATATAATAATTATGTCAACTTTAACTTTGCTATAAAAGAGGAATTAGAAACAACAACACTGCTCCACTATTTAAGATGCATAAGCACCCCAGGCAAATATCAGAGTCAGAAAACAGCCAATAAATGAAATTTTAGAATACTAATTAAATACACATACATTTTTAAAAGAAAGTCCTATGCAGTATATATATATATATATATATATATATATATATATATATATATATATGGAGCAACAAAATAGTTGGCATGCTTTGGTTTTCTGGACTTAAAAAAGAATCTGTAAATAGCTGGGTCTTATATGATTTTATTAATTTGTCAAAATATTAATAAAACAGTATTTATATTTATTTAAAGCTGGTGTTTCAGATTTTTTTAAAAAACTAATTTATATACCACTCTTTATCTCAAGATTACAGGCCCCCAAAACACATAACAGAATAACAATCGCCCCGCACACTAGTTATAATTAAGAATTCAGTTATCTCTGGATATGACATTATTTTTATTTATTTATTTATAAGAGGATTTCTAACAATGGTTTAGGCTATAAAATGCAATTACAATGCATCCATTACAATATATAAAAATCGGTAGCATAATGAAATTGTAATGTGACATAACAACGTTATGGGTGGCATCTAATGGTGGCATTTCACTTAAACACCAGACTTCTGCTTGCGCAGTGGGGACTTTCCATTCCTCTCCCACTTATAGTCCTTGTGCATCCACAAAATCTGCTCTGGAGGTTTGGGGAGAAGATTTGAGGTGTGTGCAAAGGCTTCGGGGACAATAGTGGAAAGGGAAGTCCCATCATGGCCCACTAGCCTGGTGTTGACTTTCACGCTAAGACACACCCAAGCAACTAAAACTGCAGGGTAGGCTATTCACTGTCCTCCAGAGCACACCCTTGTATTACCATATACACTGTCATTTCAATGCAAAGGAGGCAAGGTGGTGCCCTGTGGCATCCTGTGAGCCGAGGACCATGTAGACTGTTGTGGTTTTTCTTCTAGTCCATGGAAAGAGGAAACAGTACAGCATTAGAGAATGTCGCAAGAGTGAAGACTTGACTTTGTGCCTCACCCAAACCCAACAGCTACTCTCCCACTATCTGCAGCCCTCAGTTTCTGGCCCTCAGTTTGGCTAAGATCAATTTAGCTCTAATAGGTTCTCATGGTCTGGTCCGTTATAACTCTCGGTAAAGGAGATTTTCTAAGTTTTTAGGCAGCTCAGAACTACAAATACATGCTTATCTTTCTTCAGTTTATAACACCAGGATTCCTGCTTCTGAGAAGTGCTTCCAAACACTCCATTAACAGGCAATTCTCAAGTAGGACTCATGCTATCACAGCCTTCATGATTGACTGGGTCTTCATTTTGGGAAGGATTTACAGCTAGTTCCACATGTGACAACAATTTGTGGAACTGTTTTGCCCTGGTCACATTTTTTATATGAACTAAGCGTTACAATATCCATGCAAATCAGACACCTAGGACAGCAAAACAGATCTGATAACATCATCTTCAGGCAGATAGATGACTTTTTTATTCTTAATCCCTAGCAATAATGCTGAGAATCTATGAGCTGCCTAAAGAAAGTTGGACACCAGTATCATATTAATGCTATCGGGACTTGTATATACAAATCCCTTATGGAGTTGAGTGAATCTGATCCTTAATATTCATAGCCTGAATTTTTCTGAGATTCATGTATAACCTGCCTCCAACTGCAAGTATAATTCTATAACTAAATACTATAAAACTCCATGAATATATGTATTCCTAGTGATGCTGTATACAGCAATAGAACCTTATCTATTATAACTAAAATGGATTTAAGAAGCACAGATCATATGAAGATAAGAGTGTGCCAACAGATTGCAAGGATAAGAGAGAGAGCATGGTTATATTTCATCTAGGTTTTAAAAGGACCATGTTAGATGAGGAAGGAAAGGCTCATAAAGTACTACAATGTTATGATAAGTGGAGGAAATGGCAACAGGGGAAAAAAACACATTATCAAATGATGTCAAGTCAAAAGATGAAAAGGTATCCTGCGGAACCACATATTGATTGGTACTTCAATGAGCATCATTCAGCATATCAGTAAATGACCTGAGGGAGAATCAAATCTTTCCAGCATCACAGCCGACTTAGTACCACCCACTAGGCTTAACACAGTTTATTACATTATCTGAGGCGTCCTTTTAATTTGCTAGAGCAAATTCAAAAGCAGCACATTCAGGATGTCATTGACCTGTGATTTTTTATTTTTTTGCCCCAAAGCAATTTTTAATTCTAGAATGGATCGATATTTTTAGCATGAAGAAATGTAGAGGGGAAAAAATCATATACTTATGTCAGTATAAATTTTTTTGGCTGCTTCTTTTTTCTTCTTCATGGAACACGTTTATGGCAGTAATGTTAACAGGAAGTAGAAAGCTGCATTTGGCTTTACTGCACTTCTTTGCTGCAGAAGAATTCCTTTTTAAGGTATTTTTATGGCAGCTCTTTAAAAATAAATCCATGCAGCACTTGCCACCAATTAACTCAAGGTCAGAGAGGGAAAACTCAGGCCCAGAACCCAAATGTAGCTCTCCTGTAAGGGCTCAGAGATCTTTGGGGGAGGCCCTTTTCTCAGTCCCACCCTACTCATACGCATGCTTGGTGGGGACGCAGGAGAGGGCCTGTTTGGTGGCTTCTCCCAGACTGTATCATTACAATATAACAATCTGTATGTTTTAATAGAATAAACACACACACACACACACACACACATTCTCTCTCTCTTATACATAAATGAATAATTCTTAAATGATTTTTCTCTATGTGTTTATAGCTGTTTCTAATTTATCTGTAAGCCACATTGAGTCTCTGCCAGGGAAAAAGGCAGGATATTATTATTATTATTACATGCTTCTGCCTGGCTGATGTGTCCTTTCATAATACCAATTGTTTGCTTCGATGGGTTCTCTCTCTCTCTCTCTCTCTCTCTCTCTCTCTCTCTCTCTCTCTCTCTCTGTGTGTGTGTGTGTGTGTGTCCATGTGGTGTGTACAAAGCTCTGGCTGCTTCCTGGATGGAATGTGGGTAAGAGTCACGGATGTAGCTCCACCTATTTTGCTTCTGGCCACATCCACTACTGACATGCAGCCACCAGAAGGTGGCCCACAAGGGAAAATTCCCTTATCCTGATAAAGGCTTGCCTCTCTGTCCTCAACACGTTTTCTCTCTGTCTCACACAATACATGCATGATCAATGAGCAGAAGGGGCACTAAATAGCACTGACTGGCCCCACTATGTTCATCATTAGTGAGAAAATGTCCACAGCTCTTTTGTATGATTACCCCAATGGAGTAGTCCTCATATTCAGGAATTCCCTTGAGACTGGTCTTAAATTCCCTCAAAAGAGTTGACCATGACTTCAAATTGTAACCAACTGTTTGAAAAACATTATAAACTTCAAAGTAACATAAAATAACAACTGTACATATTTCTCTGAAAATTGGTAGACTTCATAGATCCTGAAGACAGTGGTGGAGGAAGTGTCCGTGGGGGGTGACTCGCCCCGGGTGCCATCTCTGAGGGGGGTGACAAAGAAAGCACCACATGGGGGCTCACCCCACTGCCCCATACCACTGCCCCTGCGTATGGAGGATCCCCCCGCCGCCGCTGCAGCCGCAAGCAGAGAATCCCATCGCCGTCCATACGGCACTTGAGCCCCCGACCCCCCACATCGGGTGCCGGTTAGCCTTCCTTTGCCCCTGCCTGAAGAGGCTACTTTGTCTGTGAATTCCACCCATTTTTGACAAATGGTTAAAAAATTAACTCTAACTTTTTAGTATCTGAAGAAGTGTGCATGCACACGAAAGCTCATACCTATGACAAACTTAGTTGGTCTCTAAGGTGCTACTAGAAGGAAGTTATTTTTTAACCATTTGTCAGAAAAGGGTGGAATTTGTAGATAAACTAGTGGTACTGAAGTGGGATTTAAACCCCATCTTGTCTTGGCTGTGCATACCTATGTAAAGAAGTCACGAGTGCATAGCTGCCAAGTTATCCCTTTTTTTAAGGGATTTTCCCTTATGCTGAATAGGCTTCCTCGTGAGAAAAGGGAAAACTTGGCAGCTATGTACGAGTGCTGCCTTCATTATGTAGGTGTCACCAACCTACAAACATTTGAGGCAAGGCTGCTGTAATTAAAATGGGTAGTGACTCCATGTGCAAATGAGTCTTAGGTCAGCACTGTGAACAGACAGGCAGCCAACCAACTGGTAAGCAGATGGGCAGGCAGGTGCCACCAGGGGTCTCCTGAGGGCAGCTTGCCTATGACTGTGAAAAGTGGGGAGTAGCCCTCTTGTCAGTGGTTGGTGATGATAAAAGGGAGTATCTTAGATGCTAGAGCACCATTCTAGCATCTCCCTAATACATTACAAATGTAATATAATATAAAGATTAAAAAGCATCGTGCATGCCAAGTTATAAGAGAATAAAGCTTTCAAGGTCATGTTTATAATAGCAAAAGGCAGAAACAAAATTATACCTGTACCAAAGTCAATAAAACTAGAATTTAACTCAGTCTTTATAATATAAAAAATCCTTACTGTGCAGTGTAAGAAACGCTTGTTTTATGAGAAACAGAAAACAATTTCTATTACCTTTTTATGAAAAAACAAAGTCAATAATAATTGACTTTTTCTTCTAATTCTTGATCTCCTACTATTGGTTTAGGAAATACTCATTCTACTTGTTTGCTTTAGGCTAACCTTGTCACTGCTGAAACTGATCTCACAGTAGATGCTGAAAGAAAGAGAGTTCTTTTGATATCATTTCAGTTCATGGGGTAGATTTGTAAACATGGTAGAGCAAGCCGCAAAAGAAATAAGCTAAATTAAGTTTACAGACCACAGAACCAAAAAAATTAATGTCAAATGAAGAGTTCTTGACTAGCATTGGAGGAAATCCTGTGCATACCATTTCATAAAATACTTAGCCTTCTTATATATTGTCTTCTTTATGCCAGGAGCACATATAATGTTCAAAAAACCCAGGTTGAACACTACACAATTTCTTTCATTTCTTACAAACATATAAAACTCACAGGGAGGACCCATGCCTCTTCCTCGGAGAGGGTCTCCCTTGGAGAGGGCCTTAGTAGGATAGGATTCTGACAGATAAACTCCAGTCAGGGTTTATGAGATCTGGGGGCTCTTGAATCTGAAGAATTCTACTTCTCCATCCCCCCCAGATGACAAGTCAATTTAAGATGAGGACATAGCCCATTGTTCAAAAGGTTCCAGGTCAAATTCCTTTCACTATTGTTCAGAATCAGGTGATACTGTTCATGGGTGGAGCACAGATTTTTGACAGGCGGAGCAGGCCTTTTGTTAGGGGGAGGGCAGAGCATCAGTTTGCTATGTATTTTGTTGATTTTTATTGATTGGGGGGGGGAGCCAACTGCCTCTCCCTGCCCCACCTTGGCCACATCCATGATACTGCTGCACAGTTTGGAACATTGGACCACCAGCCCAAGACATTTTCCTGCTTGCAATGAAGGGCATGATGGTGCCCTCTTGTTCCACATACAGAATCTGACTGGTTTGTCACAACATTAGTGATTGTGCAACATCTACTGGCTTAGAGGACTCAAGGTGAATGGTGAGGGAGCTCCTGCAGACTCCTGATGTTGACCACCTCTGTCTAAGGCTAGGGTCAGCCCTGCAGTGGAATAATAGAGAAGCTAATATATGTTGGAGTCTGACACATGACATAGGTTCTGCCTGACTTCTGGGTTCAGAAAGAGAGAGAGAGAGAGAGAGAGAGAGAGAGAGAGAGAGAGAGAGAGAGAGAGAGAGAGAGAGAGAGAGAGAGAGAGAGAGTATATGCATTGCAAAATAAAGCACTTTTGATAGGAAAGGGCAATAAAATAGATTACTGGGATGCAAAATTTCAAGGATTAGAACAGAAATGGGGTTAAAACTACTCCATAAATAGCCAGCTGTTCTTCCAAATTGCTAACAAGGATCAGTGAATTTCCAGGTGATCGATGCAAGGAGTTTAATGAGCCTTATTTCTAACTGATGCATCTGTATGCAGAAGGGTAAAAGAAAAAAGACGGTGAGAAATGGGCAGTGTACGTGATTGAAAGTTGTTTCCACTCTTTAAAATGGCACCTTTTCATGTGACATTTACATTAGCAAATACCTAAATACATATTATTCTCATCCATTAACAGCACAAACCTACATGTGTCTACTCAATGGATTCCATGGGACCGGGTAAAGAATATAGGATTGCAGCCTTATACTCCTAGTGTATGCATTATCAGTTTTCTTGCTATCCTTATACAATTACATTCAGTGTTTCTCTGCTACTTATAGGACTTCAAGTAGCATTACAACTCATGGCTACACTTCAGGTGAGTGTGCAAGGCAGCAACATTAATTTGATTAACTAATATTAACTCATCCCTTCATTGCATCCCACATGACTTTTTAAATTTCCTTTCCCTCCAACACTTCTCAGACCAAAGGGCCTATTTTATTTGTAATCTGTTAAGAAAGAGTTTCGGGACTGAGTGTAAAGGACTTGGTGATACAGAAACTTTCAGAGTCATTTCCACTCTGCTACACATACACCTCTGGATTATGTCATGTTTGGACTGGGATGCCCTTTATGTTTGGGATGTTGTTTCACAATTTTACTTCAAAATAAAATGATATAAATTCATATAATTAAGAAAGTGGTAATGGCATTGTGCAATATAACTTATTTTATTGGATCTTTTTGGTCCTGTCCGGTAGCCATAGAGTTGTGGTATCAGAGATCAGAATTCACAGCACACAGATCAATTGCTTAATCTTTATGTCAGATATATGATCTCTGCCCTTTGTATAATAAGGTTCATGTTTCAAAAGTTTTCATGGCAGGAGATAATGGATAACATTAATCCAAATGTGAAATGCAATGCTTAAAGAGTTTCAGCTTCAGTTTTAAATTCTTCATGATACCTCCACTAGGATAGAAGTTGAGAGGACATCCCGTGGATAAGTGCAAATTTATTGGTAAAACCCAGAAATCTGAGACGGAATAGGGAAATCTTGCTTACAGAAGCAATCTTATGTGAAAGGGTCATTTAGATGCTCTGGAACAATAAAAGCAACTTTGAGTGTAATTTAACCCACTTCCATATTATATTACCTCCTCCTAGACCTTTTCTTTCGGTTGAAATGTGCTTTGTTGTAGGCACTGTACTTCCATTTCTTTATTATCATTGTTCATAAAGGTGGCAGTGTGTGTTATGAAAGCCTAGTCAAATAGCTGGTATTTTTTTCAATATGTATTAGCATTTCTATGATAAACTCTCACATTGCGGGGTAATTAACACTTGGATTGTAAATAAAATCCATTGATGCTAATATTGTGCGGGGGTGGGGGGATTAACAGGGATTTTTTTCTTCTTATCCTGAAGATTCTTTCTAGCTTCTACTCATAACAAGAAACAATAGCTAACTCATCAGTTTCATTAAATATTCTGAAAACACCCCAGAACCTTAAACTGACTCTGTATTGAAGTAAGACATGCCCTCTATCCTTCATATAAATATCCTTCATCATAAAGAAAAGTGGGAGTGTTGACACTGTGAATCATATACAGGAAAGCAAACTTCACATATTCCTCTTTCCCCCTGCAGCTTCCTATGTCACCTCATGTACTGCTCAGCTCTGAAGAGGAGCTTTTCAGGAGACACAAGTGGCTGAACTTGCAAAAATCACCTCCCTGCCTCCTCCTTCCACCTTGAGCAGAACTCCACACAACTTAGAATCCAGCCCATTGACTTCAATATGGCATCCTAAGGCAGTAGTTTGAGCATATCTGTTGTCCGCACAGAAGGGGTATCTGAGGATGGTTCTGTTAGCATTATCTTTATGACCCTTAGTGTGACTTGGGAATGTATGATGTCTCCTCTGTTTGCCCTGACCCTTTCTTCCCATTCTTTAGGTTGTTTGCCACCGACTCCCCAGCTGGGATGCAAACTTTCATTACAGATCTCTTTCTTGGATTTTTGAGGCTCTTCACATTGCACCAGGAGTCTTAGGCCTGATTCACACATGCATGTATATATGATACACTTATTTAAATCCTGCTATAGGTATAGACTAAATTAATTGTGACATAGTCTTGTTCCAAGTAAATAATCTACATAATGCCAGAACGCTTGTTTTCCATGTTGTGTCACATGAGGACAGTTAAGTGCTCACTTGGGGTACCCTTTGAAACATATAAATTAACTTGTATTGCCATTTATGTAAATAATGGTAGGAGAACAGTTCTACTTCCTGTTAAAATGAAATACAGTAGTGTAGATACCCTGTGCTTCGCCACGTGACCAAAATAAAAACCACATGACCAGACATGATGTCACCAGCTGTCAAAACTAGTGCTGTGGGGTTGTTCACATGACCAAAACAAAGACCACATGACTGGTAGTGAAATGCTTTGCACATGGCCAAAAGTGATGCCATGTTCGGCCACATAGTCATATTTAAGTTATGTTGCCAAGCACACGTTGGCCCTATTATCTCATTTTAACAGGTGGCAGTCTGTACTACTCATAGTTTTTAGTGTCCTTTTCAGGAAAATGAAATCAATCACTGAATATCTCTCAGTGTTGTTTGACATTAAACTATATGAGGCATTATTTCTGATTGCCTTCTCCAGTAGAAGTCTCTTCCTCTTTTATGAGGAAACTCAGCAGACGTTTATGAGAGATCAGCCCAAATTTAATACAGACTGCCCATGTCACCAAATGCCCTCCCAAATCTGTCATTATCCATTGCCCTCCCACACCTTTTACACCTTAGAAAAACTAATGAGACTTATGAGTTAATGACCAGTGAAACAGCTGAGAAGGCTGACATTTAAAGCATCATTTGCCCCTGAATTACAAACCATCAAAATATCACAGGCTATTGACACCTGCAAGTATGTTGTGGCTTTTTGTAAACTCAGGCCAGCACAAGGGAGCCTAATATCTCTCGCAGTCATCAGATGACAGATACGCATGCATAAACTCACCCTTAGTGCAATATACCTGGTTGGTTGGTTGGTTAACTGGCAGCTCTCCAGGTATATTTATTTTAATTATTTATTTAGCACATTTTAGTCCCACATCTCCTTTAAGGAACTTAGGGCACCTCACATCTTTTCTCTCTCTCTCCCACTGTCATTCCCACAACACTGTGAGGTGGTGTGTGACTAGGCCAAGCTCAACCAACAAGGTGCATTTATTTATTTACCATATCTATTTGTATCCCACTTACTATCAGAAAGATTCTAAGCAGTTTACAATGATACGTGCATAAGGGTATGTGTCTGTATACACTAAGAACACACTAAGTACAATAAAGCCATGTCTGTCAAATGACTCATGTAATGAGATACATAAACAACATCCATATACATCAACATAATATAAAAACAAATAACATCAGAAAGCACTACAAGGCAGTATAATATAAAAATTTCAATCCACACAACTTATGTGCAGTCACACACCATTCCTTTCACACAACCATTACAACCATTCACCACTGCAAACATTACTTCTATCAACCACTTATACATAAACCACTCACACGTGACAATACTACAACCCACATACAAAGGGACTGCTGAGCAAGAATCTGATCCCAGCTCTGTCTGGCCATACGCCAAACCAATCCATTACACTGCATTGGCCTGCCACACTGCCTTTGCTCTGGACTTGCAGTGTGACTCCTGGATAGATCTCTTCCTTTCATTTGATAGATGTTTAAACCTTGTGTAAAGAAACAATGACCATTCTGAGTGATAATATATATGCTGTGCAGAGAAAAGAATACAAACATCTCAGATCCTTCTTTAGGACCCCCAAACCAATATTATGGCTGTCATCATGTGAATGCATGAACGTATAAAGATGCCACATCATGAGTCCAATCATTTACATCAGTGTCGTCTGCTCTGGTCATATTGGTCATATTGTTCAGATGCCTGATTATTGTCTTCCAAAGCAACTTCTCTATTCCCAATTTAAGAATGGAAAGCAAAATACCGGTGGAAAACAAAAGAGGTTTAAAGATGCTCTCAAGGCAAATCTTTTTTAAAAGGTGCTACAGGAAGAATTTTTTAAAAAAAAAATGTGGCACTGATAACTAGGAAACACTGGCCTGCGAGTGCTCCAACTGGAGAACAGCCTTTACCAAAGGTGTTGTGGGCTTTGAAGAAACTCAATCTCAGGGTGCAAGGGAGAAACGTGCTAAGAGGAAGGCACGCTTGGCAAATCCACACCGTGATTAACTCCCACCTGGAAACCAATGTCCCCTCTGTGGAAGGACGTGTGGATCCAGAATAGACCTCCACAGTCACTTACGGACTCACTGTTAAGACCATATTCATGGAAGACAATCTTACTCAGCTATAAGTGACCGCCAAAGAATGAACTCCAACAGACAGCAGCTCTCCAGGGTCTCACCTGCTACATAATCCATTGAACTAGGGATCCTCACGACTAACACTAAGACCATCTGAATGCAATGAATGAGCTCTACCACAGAGCTTTACATTCTCCCACACTTCCTCACAAAGACTAGAATGCCCAGACAGGAGCCAGTGTTGTATCACATAGCTTAAGTATCTGGAGGCAAAGCATTTCAGATTTCCCTGTCAGTCCCAGGCTATGCCAATCTATTATTCTGAAAAAGTATTAAGCATTTCGATCACATCCAAAGAGATAACATGTTTGATTTTCTGAATTTCAGTGTTTTTATTGTTTATTGTTTCTCCCTTTTTATTACTATTTGTTATAAAGAGGATGAAGCATTTCAATAAACTGTAGATAAAAAGCATCTTTATCAAGATGGGAGGGGGAACCTTGTGGCAACTATCCTCAAGGAAAAAGATCATCTTTAAAATATGATCTGCAGAAGAAATCAAAAGCAAACAGGCGGGGAGGGGAGGAAAATAAGAGAAAAATAGCAGTCATAAAAATGAAGAGAAAAACATAAAGCTGTTCGTATAAAGGATTCCACATTGGGGAAAATAATAAAAAAGCTACTTAAGCAACAAAAAAGGAAACAGAGAAATCATTAGAAGGAATAGAAAATGCTTAAGAAGCAGAATGTCATAACTGCACGGTGCACAGTTCTTGCTGCATTAGCATGCTGCTGTCATCAGAACAACTGTGGTAATATAATTTTTGGTGATATGAACAGATTTTATCAGTGCCATGTTATAGCTTTGGTTTGTATTATTATATAAAGCCCTATCAGGGGCTCCTGTCTACACCATTATTGAATATAATTTGTCTGTTGCTGTCTAATGGAGGCAGGCTTTTAACACCTATTCATGGTGCCACAGGTGCTAGGAAACAATCCTTTGTTAGGCTGTTGCCTCACAAGGGGAGCTATCAGGAGAAGTTACCTTGATAATTCTCCATTGTTTACAATGTCATACTCGTCAGACTTTGGAATGCAACACCATCAAGCTAATGCAGGGGTGGGGGAACTTTGGCCCTCCAGATATTGCTGTCATCCCTGACCATTGGCTCTGCTTGCTGATGGGAGTTGTGAGTTCATCAAGAACATGAGGGCCAAAGGTTCCCCACACCTGAGATAATGCAAGGGGAGTAAACATGAGACAGGAAAAGAGGGGATCATGGGTGCTATTGCCTTCCACAAATTGGAACGCATCTGTCTGTAGCAGGGAGTCTGTTCTATCCACGTGATCCCATTGTGCAAGGTAGAGCCATGGTTTTCCAGGACTCTACATTATGCATGGAGCCTTCAGAAGTAAAGCAAGGAGCCCACTAGAGATGCTCACCCTCCAACTTACAGAGGGCAACAGCGGGTTGAGTTAGCATGTTGTCCCTCTCATGTTTCAATTCAACTTAGAATATGTATTCCTGAATAGGGGTAGAGAAACAACTCGCATACTGCATTGCCCTTTTGCGTTAAGTATATAGCAATCCCCTTTGGGAGGATAACTCATCAATTACAAGGCCATGAGCTGGTTTACAAGAGGAAAGGGCTGAGATTCTGAGAGAATCAAGGAAGGATCAAGGAGCAGAAGAGTTTTGGCCTTTTAAGAAGGATAAGGTAACATTGGCTGGATAATTGTAAAACTGATGGGGAGAAAACTGAGGGGGAAATCATGAAGCCTATGATGAAAAAACATTTTCCAATTTCTAACTAGCTCTAATTCAGGGAAGCTGAGATCAATAGTAATCAAGTCACTTTACCCTTGTAAAATAGACCATTACCTTGACTTTCCAGGATTGCTATTAAGAACTATCATCTCTCTTAAAGACAATATCTGATATCAATAGGTGTCATGCTTGTACTGGGACACAATATGTATCCTTACAGCCTGAGACTATGCATGTTTGCTTGGAAGTAAACCCAACTGAATTCAATGGAATTATCCAGGATACTCAAATAGTTGAAAAACAGAGACCAACCTAAACATGGGAGAAAGTGATAAAATGTTTACTGCTGATTTAAAACTCAGTTTGCAAAGGGTGAATTCAGAAACACTGAATACAAGTAATCACATTTACTGTTTAATCTAAACCTATGGAATTGCTAGACTTAGTTATTAACTGGTGATACATCAGTCAAGGATCTTTGCTTTTTATCTTGTCAGGAAATAACCCTGCAGGAAAGTCAAGCTGGTAGGTGTGAAGTCAATCACAGATTAGCTATGTATTATTTGGAGTTGGGTAGCTTTACTGAATATGTGAATTCACCGAAAGACGGTGAAAAAATGAAATTATTACATTGAATATTTAAGTTATTCACATGAATGCAAACTGGCAATCAATGATAATCATTAACTCATAAGTAGCTAAGTAAGCCTAAAGAAAAAAATAGCTCAAGAAGGAATAGATTGCAAAGTACAGCCATGGGACATAATATCCTGCTCCCCCCAAAAAACAAAAGGTGTGCTTTTGTTTTACTGAATAACTGTGGGTCTAAATCCTGTTGATTTAAATAAGATGTGATTGTGCTCCTTTAACGTCTTTATCTCCTTCATGGATCACTGCCTTGCCGTGGCAAAGGGGATTGAAAACATAGAAATCTCCCCAGCATAGCTGCCAAGTTATCCCTTTTTTACAGGGATTTTCCCTTATGCTGAATAGGCTTCCTCGCGAGAAAAGGGAAAACTTGGCAGCTATGCTCCCCAGCAACCCAGATTCTCCAATCACAGGTGTGGCCATCCAAACAATCCCGCCCAACAGCAAGAGGAGGGTGTTTTGCTAGCCCCCACTGCAACACATGGCTCTCCATGAAGGAGAACACGTTTTGCCGAAGAATTGATGCTTTTGAATTATGGTGCTGGAGGAGACTCTTGAGAGTCCCATGGACTGCAAGAAGATCAAACCTATCCATTCTGAAGGAAATCAGCCCTGAGTGCTCACTGGAAGGACAGATCATGAAGCTGGGGCTTCAATATTTTGGCCACCTCATGAGAAGAGAAGACTCCCTGGAAAAGACCCTGATGTTGGGAAAGATGGAGGGCACAAGGAGAAGGGGACAACAGAGGATGAGATGGTTGGACAGTGTTCTCGAAGCCACCAACATGAGTCTGACCAAACTGCGGGCGGAAGTGGAAGACAGGAGTGCCTGGTGTCCATGGGGTCACGAAGGGGGTCACGAAGAGTCGGACACGACTAAATGACTAAACAGCAAAAACAAAAAAACTTAGTTTGAGTGAGGACTCACTAATGTGGGGTTGGATCAGCTAGCCAAACCAATTTTAGTCCCACTAAAATCAGTGGTAACACTTTTTCATAATTAACTTCAGCTCCATTGATTTCAGTTGAACCTAAATTTGACTAACTTTGCAGTGCAATACTATACATGTCTAATTGGAAATTACTCCCATTGACTGATGCTTACACCCAGGTAGGCACAAACAAGACTGAAATACTAATCTAAACCCAACCCAGAAAAATAAAATGGACTACTTTTAAAAGCTTCACTGTATAGAAAGTCCCCCCCCTATAAACACAGCTATTTAATGGTGCCTTGGGAAAGTAAGGTTTTGTCATTCTGTTTTCAACATTTATTTTTTTGCTACCCTTTGTATCAAAAAAAGTTTGAAAATATAAAACTTACTTCTACCTATGATCACGAGATCAAGTTTTTAAGCGACAGCATGACATTTTAAAAAGGAGGTATACAGAGATTCTCTAATTTCTGTCAGACCTTTAATGTGTTTTGCATGATAATGGTACCACAGAATTACTTGGCTCAGGGCCCAGAGTAATTATGTTTCCTGTACTGCTGTCTTAGCTTACTGCCAAAAGTGGCAAAGTAGGCATTTTCCCTCAGACAACACTGTTAATGAAAACTGTCAAAGTCCTTTCAACCCTCCTTATTTTGTTATACTTAAGTTGTCATCGTACTTGGTAGATTTCTTCAACTCTTGTTCTGGGCGGGGAGGCATCCCTTGATTGTACATTCATTCTTTCACAGGAACACAATGAAGCATTTCAACTGAGTAGATTGTTTTGGTTTAAAAATAATCCATTCTATAACTTTTAAAGAAGGGGAAATCTATCAGTTCTCCTCAGTTTGGCAAAGATATAGGCCTGCATACTTTCCTACACCATGTGAACCTCAGTACAGCAATAATGAATAGGAGAGAGCTTCTTCCTGTTTATCCGGTCAGCCATAGAATTAGTTCAAAATCAATCTCAAACTGGTGCCAAGTTGTTTAACAGCACATTCATACTAAACATATTTTTGCAGTGCTAACCACTACCTCCTTTCCAAAGGATGCCTTTTTTCTTTTCTTTTTAACTTTACTGGATTTAATTAAAAAAATAAGGCAGACATTCCTATTTATTGCTCCAGTTAGGTCAAGTGCAGAAATTTGTTGTAGTCTACCTTTACTTACATGTTGCTTTGTCTAATATTTATCTGATCTATGGTCTGTGGTGCTGAAACTAGTGTCCTAGGATTCACCAACACCACACCAGGGACCATCTCTGCCAGCTCAGTCAGGGATAAGGTTAGGCAATGGGGTGGATGGCACACCAGCAAGATCTCTGTTCTGTTTCTGCCTCCCAACACCAGGTACAAACCTTCGCATCCAAGTCCCAGGTGGACTGGCTTCCAGGTAAGAATGATGGAACTTTTATGGATCGTTGCAATGCCCCTTCCTTGTTCCACTGACTTTGGCTTGTGCTGCACTGAATATCCATGTAGGCACAGTTGGCTAAGATCAGGGCCTCCCAGCTCACCCACACAGGTCTCAGTAACACACCCCAGATCACCAGCCCCATCCTCAATCAAACCATAGGTGGGAGGGGGTTTTTGTGGACCAATCTGGCATTAAGCAACATCATCACCAGATGGTCAGGCAGGTCAGCAACATGGCTACCCTCTCTGTTGCAAGAAGACTGAGCGGGGGGTGACATATGTCGTGTCTACCTCCCCATACACTTCTATGATAATATTGCATATCATCCACTCCCAGGACCCTGGTAATAGCCCTGAAACTCCTCCACCTCCTCTGCCTGACCCTGGTACATGATGCCATTATTGATTTTCCTTCTCAGCCCCAATATCACATCAGCATCCACAAATCATCCACTTTCCCAGGCTGGCTCAGTTGGTTAGAGGATGGTGCTGATAACACCAAGGTTACAGGAACCAACCCATATAGCATATAAATTTGTGGCTGAGGAAGAAAGGCTTACCCAGTTCACCTAGTTCTGGCCCTGCCATCAGCATCCAGCATAGTAGGGCAATTGCTATGGCCTCACCATGCGGTTAATTTTAAATGGCTGAATCAATTAGCTGCAGCTGCCTTTTCCCTCAATGCCTCTGGGCCCATATATTTTTAGGGGGAGGGAAGGGCCCAGAAGAACTGAGGATAAGAAATATGGCAGTGTCTGCCTTGTCCAGAGCTCCGAGGGAACTGTGGGTAGCTAGAGCTGCACTGCTTTTAGCAGCACCACATGTCACAATTGAGGCCTACCTCCTATGTCCCAGTAATGTTATCTGAAGCGAGCACCTAATTCAGAGTCCCCTCAAACCTGGCAGCATCCCTACCCAGGGCACATGTCATACTCTTAACCACTCCTTCATAGCATCAAGTAAATTGCAAAGAAAGCATGCCTAGGAGAAAATACTGTGTCTCCACTGAGCAGCTCCAGGAGCAAATCCACAGGAAATTTTTGCCAGTTGGATTCTGGCCAACTTATGCTTCTGTATATATGAGGTGGCCCATGCTTAATGCTCGAGTGCTGACAGTTGGTTTGATTATAGGCAGATTTGGTGCCAGAAACACAGACCTCGTTCTGTCAGCAATAGAGCTGTATCGTCAAGCAGTCTCTTCCAGTGCAAATTAGCATTTTAAGACTGGCCTTCGAAAGCACTAATAGACTCAACAGTTTAATACAGAAGAAAGCCTGCTTTGCATTTTATACTTTTAGATTGTGTGCTAAAGGAATATACTTCCATTTTCTCTTCTTGGTTAGGGGTTGTTGTTATTGTTTCGTTAGTATGTATTTTTGAGTTTTTATATTGTGAACCACACTGTGATCCTCGGATTAATGGCAGTATAAAAATTTAATGAATAATAATAATACCGTAATACTTTTGTGTATCTTAGCAGGTGATAATTCTATTTACCCAATGTAACCATCACACTCCCCTATGTAGTATAAAATCATTATTGTCACTATTTGTTTAATATTACTGATGGTGCAAGCACATGACTCAATTAGTCAGCTTGCTTGTAAATTAAGGAAATCAGGAGCTTTCACACTGGCCAGCTACACATGGAAAAAAAAAAGATCTGTGCCAAAGCAATTCTCATGAAAAACAAACCAAGATGTTACAGAATTAAATACCAAGGCTACCACCCCTCCATTACATGAGGCTTCCAAAAGTCTCCTCATCCAGTATGTTCCCAAGATTTCAAACTTCTGGCTTACCTGATCCTCTTTCCAAACAGGCAGCCCTGTTTAGGGAAGCTTTTAATGTTTGATGGATTTCTGTATTTTAATTATTATTATTATTATTATTACAGATACAATGTGGCAGGGGTCCTCCACATGTTTATTTGTTTTTACTGTAACTCCCATCAGTCTCATCCCGAATGGCCAGTGGTCAGGGATGATGGGACATACTCCAATAACATCTGGAGGGTCTCAAGTACCTATTCAAGCATTTGGAATACACAATTGTCCTGTAATTAAAATACATAGTAAAACAACTATAGTAGGGTTGCCATACATCAACGCATGTATGTTGGCAGTGTCGTTTTGGCTGTTTTTCCTTTAAAAAAAAGCTCAGCAAAAAAGCTCCGAATGTTCACTTTTTGAAATATGGCAACCCTAAACTACAGTAAAACATCTATAACTAATATATATATTAATCAAGCTCATTAATACAACATAACAGTTAAAACAACAATCAAAGTTGGAGATCCGGGTTTAGGAGATTTGGGAGATGCTTGTTTAAACATTCAAGAGCTCACAGAATGCCAATACTGATGGGATCTCCTCCCCTATTTCAGCAGTTACAGCAGATATATCTAAAGATTCTTTTGGTGTGGTGTTTTAATAATTCACCGGAGTGCACATCCATGAAACACTACACAATTTTTAAAATGTGATAATTGGAATCACATCTAATTCTTCTTCTTCTTCTTTAGTGCATTGATACAACATTAATATAGAAGGAAGAAGGAAATATGCATATTACCAGAAGGCACTAAACATTGTGGCAAACTCTGCATTCTACAATTCTGAACTTAGTTTTAGAAATGGGATATGAGCCAAAGCAAACTCATAGACTGCACACACTCACAGTCAACAAAACTGGATGTCCAAACTGCACATCTATTGCACTACCAATTGTTCCCTAGCTATACTTCTTGTGCCTTAAGATTTGAGTAAGGAGATATTCCACCTGCCCAGGTGGTCTATTTGTTTTTTTCTGGAAGAGCTGTCACTTGGTTCCTTCTCCCTGGAGCTGCTATTTATTAGCAGTGACTCCACCTGGTTGCAGCAGAAGAGATGGGATAGTGCAGGGCTCACTCTGTTGTCTTGCAGAGAGACCAGCTGCCATTTGGCTGTTCTTCTCCCTGAACCGTTTCCATTCAAGCTGGCCATTATAGAAGAAAATAAGTTTGCTTTCCTAAGTTTGCTTATTTCTCTTTCCACCCCCAATTCTTTTTTTCTTCATGTTGTATTTATTAGATTGCAAGTCTGCAGGCAAGATCTGTCTTGTTTTGCAATCTTTTCCAGTGAGCGGTAATTTTTCTGTAATTAATATAAATAGATAAATAAGTAATATACTATTCTGATTATTTAGAAGATTTCCCCATAGGTTCCCCTCACTTCACCTTTCAAACAACAGCTGGCAATGGGGGGTGGTATCCTGCCTTTAATTGCCTCTTGTCTTCTCTTCTGCTTTCTCCCAATTTAAGAAAGTGGGAAGGAAAAGTGAGTATGTGGGAGGTTGTCAGAAGCGAAAGAGACAAGGAGAAGCAGGTGGCTCTTCTCCTACAATTACCTTCCTAGCAACTCCCAACCTGCCCCCTATTATGCAGTCTCTACTATATTAAGCATGTTTGTACATTTAAACTTAATTATCAAGGAACTTTCTACAGAGTGTGGCAACTGTTATTTGCTAATTAAGGATGTATTTATGCATACACATTGCCCTTACACCGTTGGAGTAAAGGAACAAAACAGCAAATGGATTTAACCACTGGCCACAAGTTTATTATAACTTACAACAATCTGCAATAGGCAATTGCAGGTTTCCCAATTTTTAATGCAGGCATGGGGAAACTTGGCCCTCCAGATGTTGCTGAACCACAACTCCCATCATCCCCAGCAAGCATGGTCAATTGCTAGTGATGATGGGAATTGAAGTTGAGCAACATCTGGAGGGCCAAGTTTCCCCATGCCTGCTTTAAGGGGAAAATTGAGTGAGCAACCTATATTATTCTGGGGTGTGTCAACTCAGGTTCCAAAGTCCAGATCAGATAACTGATCAATGCTTTTCCTTACCAGATTACCTTCAATGAGGTGGCTTAGGGACAACGTTTTCCTGGGTTGAACATTGTGGGAGTAGCTTTTTCCCTCGTGGGGTGATATTTGTTGGTTGGGAAGTCCGCATGAAGGCCATTCATCCAAATTGTCTCAATGCAAGAGAATACTCAATATAAAAAGAAGGCACATGACATGCTTTTCTGCTCTGCTATCAGCTAGTCTTCACAACTGAACAGATGAACAAACCAACTAATATAAACTGAAAACAGCCTCAGTCAGTCAAACTCCCCCTCACTCCCCTATTCACTGCTTTTTCCTCCTTGTTCTGCTAGGCAGGAGAGCTTCTGATTTATGGATGAATGCAGAGCAGTTTGCTAAGTTGCAGCAGTCAGATAGGGACAAGGATGGTGACTTGGGAGTTACTGCCATAAGGGCCATAGCTAAGTGGTAGGGCATTGCAGGACGTCCAGGTTCAATCTTTGCTATCTCCAGGTTGTGCTGGGAGTGTGCCCTGCCTGAAACCCTGGGAAGCCAATATTAGTCAGTGTAAGCGATAGTGAGCCACATGGGAAA
Source organism: Zootoca vivipara (assembly GCF_965207765.1). Taxonomy (NCBI): domain Eukaryota; kingdom Metazoa; phylum Chordata; class Lepidosauria; order Squamata; family Lacertidae; genus Zootoca; species Zootoca vivipara. The sequence goes on along the minus strand of NC_142587.1, from coordinate 64,818,476 downwards.
GTGATCTGACTTAGTACAGTGGTACCTCAGGTTAAGTACTTAATTGGTTCCGGAAGTCCGTACTTAACCTGAAGCATACTTAACCTAAAGCGAACTTTCCCATTGAAAGTAATGGAAAGTGGATTAATCCGTTCCAGACAATAAAAAACACCCCCAAAACAGCAATTAAACACGAATTTTACTGTCTAACGAGACCATTGATCCATAAAATGAAGGCAGCAATCAATGTACAGTAGTACCTCAGATTAAGTACTTAATTGGTTCCGGAAGTCTGTACTTAACCTGAAGCATACTTAACCTGAATCAAACTTTCCCATTGAAAGTAGTGAAAAGTGGTTTAATCCGTTTACTTCTGAGTCTGCGGAATACTTAACCTGAAAGTAGTCAACCTGAAGCGTACTTAACCCGAGGTATGACTGTATAAGGCAGCTTCCTATGCTTCTGTGTGGTTAGACCCAGGGTAGACTCCAAGACCCAAGACCCACCTCTCTGGTGTTCCATATATATATATATTAGACTTTCACATTTTTACACTTTATCTCTAAACAATTCAAACATCAAATTACAAGGTTCTCTGAACATTCAGACTTCATCTCCTCCCTCTCCCATGGGTTCATATAATAAAAGTTTTAGTTTTCTGCACCTTATGCTTTATCCAACTATTGTATATCCCTAATTATCATAACCAATTTCACATTACAAATGTCATTATAACGCTACCAATAATTTAAACTGTTTGCAGTGGTTTTTAAAGTAAACTACAAATTTACTCCAGTCTCTAACAAATTATCCTCTTGGTTTCTGATCTTCCCCGTCAGTTTCGCCATTTCAGCATATTCCATCAATTTCGTCTGCCATTCTTCCTTTGTTGGTAATTCTTCTTCTTTCCATTTTTGGGCTAGTAGCATTCACCTCTGTGGTGTATCAGTCACTTTCCCCTCCCTGCTTCCCATTGCTTCTACCACCACCACCCTCTTTCCCTACTTCCAGGTAAACAAAGGGAAGGGTGCCCAAAGGTGTACAAACACACACATTGCAAATGACAATAATGAAAACACAGTAAATTCAAATAGTGTGTGTGTGTGTGTGTGTGTAAGCAGTAAAATAATAATATTGTTAGCAAACCATGACAATTTGAAACTGTCTCTGAAAGCATTTTCCCATGAACTCCTTCAGCCGGCAGTGCAAAAAGACACCCTCCAAGTTGCATATGAGGGCAATATCTGGCTGCAACATCTGTCACCCCATTGATCACGAGGGTTCATTTAGCTGATCTGGATGGCTAGCTGAGTGTCCTCCCTCACCGCTTCATGTACATGCCTGCCAAAGCTGCATGCTCAGTGGAAGAAAATAATCTTCCCTGATAGAAGGGGATGTGATGGTCAAGGATATATTATTGCTCAACTCCCCAGCTAAAACCTCCAAACATCCTGCAAGAAAATGCTGGTTTCCAGCTGCTCTTTCCAGAAGTGGACCTTTCAAAACTATTTGAACAAATACTCGTGTTTTCATAGGCCATGGCACCTACCCTAATGTGATTTTTCTCATCTTGCTGGCACTTCCCTTTCTTGGCACATGAGACATGAATGTGCCTGTTGTTTAACAACCTTTGCCATGCCAAGCCAAAAAATCCCTGTCTGATGCCCAGTCAAATATCTGTCCATAGCCCCAAGTGTCCAGCTGCATCATTATCATGCATTCAAGTACTTTTATCTAAGGATTCGAGCATAAAAATCCTTTCAGCTCCCATAAGCAAGCATGTTTCCAACAGAATCAATGGATGTATTCTTTCTTCCCCATAACTGGGTCAAGTCTCCCCTGTATATGTCTCTGTCAATACATCTGTTGATTCACTATATACAGTTCAGGGTCCTTAAATTGTTCCCTATATTGCCTTCCCAGGACCAGACTATATCTGCTTTCACTGCTCTTATTTTCACTGCTGAGAGCATCTGTGACTCCATTCTGCTTTCCAGGTTTGTGATGAATTATGAATGCATATTCAGACAGTTTGTAGATCCATCTCCACAGGTCACCTTCTGGATTGTGTTTTGTCAGTAGCCACAGCTATTTTTGAATATTGAAAGTCCCTACTGCTGATGAGGAGTGGAGGCTGGGGCAATGTGAACAGTGGCTTCCTATGGCACCAGGCAAGTTTGTGGCTGAGGTGAGATCTGAACCAGGAATGGCATTCCAGCCCATGGCTCACACTTTTACCCATCATGTTGTGTCAAACCAGCAGTCTGATGGAAGAATTTGTTGCTGTTCAGTGCTACCAGTGACATGAAAGAGGGCTGCGAGGGGTTTGGGCAGCTACTTCTATCACCTGTGGATTTTGTGTAGCGAGGGAACATTTAGCCTGATGGCTACAAACATCTTTGCGCTGGTAACAAGAGCTATCTGATGGCATCTGTGCATCACCATCTCTCTAGAGAGAATGAGATATGGTGGGTTGCACGGGAACTGTGAGATGTCATTATTTCTACAGACATCTGGAGGAAAGGAGCAAGGCTTTGTTTACTAGAGCAACCAAATGCCCCTTCACACAAAGAACATTTGTCAGACTGTCTCAAGGAGAGAAAGCACTGCTGTGCTCATATTCAATCAGACTGGTATCACGAGAGCCACGGGAGGTACAGTAGCTAGAGGCTGAGCATCTGTCTCATCTACAGCCAGAGTGCTAATTTTTGCTTTCTTTTTTTAAAAAAAAACCGAAGGAAATGTGTATTAATTTGGAAACAATTTTCAGAATACTACTTTCTTCCTCTCAACAGTGCGGTAATTACTGCCCTTATTCTGCAGTGCCCAAGAACACATTCCTCAGTCATCTACGCAAGTCATAATTATTTATCCCCCTCACAGAAAACAAACAAAATTTCAAACTATTCACAATCACTCTTTTCTTTTATGACAAATTCTCTGGGTGATGTCCCCCAGATGTTCCTCAAAATGTGGCTTACCCCCCCCCCCAAAAAAATGGCATGTGAAATGAAAACAATGTTGTGTTGTCACCATCGCCATCAGGTTATGTATTTCCATAGGATGTGCATTTGTGTCAGAACACATGAAAAAGTGAGCAAAATGAGGCCATTCAGTTCAACTTCCACTCATTCCAAAGCAAATGCACAAAATAATGAGCAGGTGCTTTCCATCTATTATAAGTTACCACATAAAAAAAAAACCTCCAAAACATCTAAAAACACATGGAACACCACCAGAGTGCTAAAAACCCACAACAAACATCCAATATCAGCATAAATAATACCCATTTAGCTTCTCTCTCAGAGGCTTTGTGGAGTTAAATTATCTTGGCCACCCTCTGAAATACGCTGAAAGAACTAGCCTAATTGGCTCCCTAAACTGGGAGTTCCATAATGAGAAAGATATGGCCCTCGCAGCTACACACCTAACTTGAGATAGCTGAGACATTCAAGTAGAGGAGTGCTTATAGGAGTGCTATATGCTGACGAAGGTATGTGGGAAACTTTATACTGAAGAAGTCATTCTTTTAGATACCTTGGAATCAGACTTTTATGGGCAGTGCATTCTGGTACATCACTGAGAATAATTGGTGGATAGAAGCTTTACTGGCCTTGAACCACTGTGTAATTGTCAACAGATTAAAATTGAGATTAGATTCAGATGGCTGGAGACCATGATAGTGATATGTCCTTAAAAGCTTTTCAGATGTCAGTCTGTACTGCATGAAAAGGCAGCTCTCCACAGTCTCTTACGTTGTTAACCCCATGTTATCACTATTACAAATCCCGGAGAATCTGAGTGGCCATGTAGACTTGTCAATGCAGTGGTAACGTTGCATTAAGTCAAGCGGTCAGAGGCTCCAGATGCGGTTTTATTGAAGGGCTGCGGAGAAAAGTCTTGTCTTTAACCAAAATGTAGAAACCTTGTAAGGAAAATGTTTGTTGTTATTGTTACAAATTGTCTTGCATAAGAAGAGAGCAGTATAATGATTGGGTTGTGTAGCTAATTAGAATTATGCTGTTTAACGTCTACACAAAACCACTGAGTGGGGTTATCTGGAGTTTTGGAGTACATTGTCAGCAATATGCTGAAGGCACACAGCTCTACCGCAGGTGTAGCAGTGGATGTACTAGACCAGTGTTTCCCAAACTTTGGTCTCCAGCTGTTTTTAAGCTACAACTCCCATAATCCCCTAGCTAGCAGGACCCGTGGTCAGGGATGATGGGAATTGTAGTCCAAAAACAACTGAAGAACCATGTTTGGAAAACACTGTACTAGACTGTTGTGTACCATGACGGGCAGAGACATCCCAAAATTTCACCCAGGGGTCTCTCCCATCCCTACCTAAAAGATGCCACAGATTACACCTGGAACCTTCTGCACACAAGGCAGAAGCTGTACCACTGAACTATGGTCCTTCCCTTGATGTTAGAGCACTGCCCTCCCATTGTGTTCCCACTGACTTTCAAGCTAAAATAAGCAACAAAATGGTGTTGGGTTAACTTTAGCAAACAAAGGTTTTTGCTGTAAATGAACACCTTTAAATCCCCTACCAAAATGCAAACTATATCGTTAGTGTTCACATCTGAATATATTTAAGCGACATTTCTGCATGTGTTACAAAGTCACACAGCAATCTGCATTTTCATTGAATTGTAAATATTTGCAGGCCGCATACAGAAAGCTTTGTTGCTCTCAAATTCATATTGTTTTAAAACTTGCTACTGCAATGCATTAGAGAGACAATAATCCAGGACAGCGAGCACCAATTTCAAAGAGTTTAATCTAACATCTTGGTTCTAAAATGATTATGATAATGATTTCATATTGTGTGTGTGTGTGTGTGTGCGTGTGTGTGTGTGCGTGTGTACTGTATAAAGCATAAAAAGAACATAAAAAGAAACTCACTGGATCAGACCAAGAGTCCGCAACCTATTTGCAACAGTGGGCAAGCAGATGCTTTAGGGAAGCCCACAAGCAGGGCACAAAGACCTGATTAGCATTAGAAGCAGGCCGATCCATTTTACATTTTGCAGGGATTAAAAGCAAATCTAGCTCAGTGTTCAGTTCATTACAGTCAGAAAACAAACTGCTGCTGTGCTGGGTCAACTGTTGTACTGCAACATAAGCCAGCTGTATATCTTCTTCCTGAAGGTTACCCAATGCTCCTTGTTTTAACCATATGCACGCAGACACTATTTGGAGAGAGTTATTGGCGGCATTAATTATTTATACAATGTCACCATTGTACAACAACACAAGCATTACAGAAAAGACAGCTCCCTGCCCCATGGAGTTTGCAATCTAAATATTGACAGCAGCAGAAACAACAGAGGGAGACTGCAAAGGAAAGGAAAGGGCAAGGATGGCTGGCAAAGCCTTGCCAGGAGGGCAAAGGAAACAAGGGATGAAGTCCCACAAGGGGGTGATCTGCATTAGGGTCAGCTGTTCTTTTACTGTTATTATCGCTTCTTGCCTCCTTGCGATGCACATGATGCTTGCCCCCAATTGTGCTGATGCCGCTACTTCTGACCATCAGTTTAGCTTTATGCCAACTCAGTTTTTAATGTGGCAGCGCCTAAACTTTGGAACTCCCTGCCTATTGATACCAGGCAGGTGTCATCACTATACTCTTTTTGGCACCCGCTGAAAACACTTTTGTTTAGACAGTGACACTCAACTTTGTTTATATTTTGGAGCTCAAACATAAAAGTTGGCCTATCAGGGCCTTTCCCATTCACTCCCTTCTAATGGCATTACACTTCTCCTGTTTCCAGCCTTTATATCTCAAAGTTCATTTTTCAGATCTAGGTGAGAGCCACTTAGCTTTGTGACCAGGTTGATTTCTTTCTGATTTGTGCAATGCGAGTTTCTGGTCTCTTGTATCTACTTCCCAACATACTTCCAGTCAGTCTGAAATACTGGGATAAGAAACGAGTAGAGATGTTAATATACAGTCCTTCATTTACTCTGAAACCTAAATGTTTATAGGTATATAAATCTGAAGTGTCATGGTGGATGCTCTATGAATTGTAAATGTAGACACGGCAGCTAAGGGGACACGGTGCCTTGCTTTATAGAGCCGGCAGTGACTAACAAGATGTTAGGTATAAACCTGATTAGGGTATTTTACAATAAAGCAGTATTGTATTTTAAAATGAGACTATGTCCCCTACATTCAAAATCCCTGTCTTAAATAACACCCAATAAAGAACTGGAAGGAAGGACAGAACCTAACTGAACACAAAGCTTATAAATCCAATTGGCCTATGTGTTTACGTTCTCCTATCTATCAAGTAGTAACTATAAAAAGGCAAGCTAGACATAGTGCGGTGTTTATTCTTTTTTTTAAAAAAAAACTGTATATTTTAAAACAGCACAATCCAAAGCAAGGGTCACCTATCTCAGACATGGGCAAACTCTGCCCTCCACATGTTTTGGGACTACAACTCCCATCATCCCTGACCACTGGTCCTGTTAGCTAGGGATGATGGGAGTTGTAGTCCCAAAACATCTGGAGGGCTGAGTTTGCCTAAGCCTGACCTACCTCCACTAGAAACTGCTCATATGTAAAGATAATCATCAGAGGCAAAGATGTAACTAAGTAATTAAAAGATGCAGCCCTGTGGGCCCACATGTCACAAATGTGCATAGACTGTGCATAGGCAAACTTAAATGTACTGTTCGTTTCCATCATTCTCACAGCTGGGATGGCCCGTCCCATTTCACTACCTGAGGCAAAATGGGAATGTGTCACTTCCTGTTCCCCCTGCTGCCAGATAAAAATGATTTTTAGAAAGAGGGAAAAAATAGTGATTCTGATTAGAGATTCTTCCGAGAACAAATGTGGATGACTGCGGTAGTTCTAACACATGATGATGGGCTTGAGATAATAGGACTATGGCCTAAGAGGAAAGTGGATCACTTGAATGACACAAAATATTACAAATTGATTGGGGGAGACCCTCTATTTAGAATATGCATCTTTAAAAAAAATATGTATCTTTAAGGGGCGGGAAAGCTTCTGTTTCCCCTCAAATGAAGATTTGGAGGCAAAAATATCAATATTCCTTATCATTCTTTCATCAAACATTGACAGAGCAGCATCAAGGCTTAGGGCCAAATTACACAAAACACCACAATTCACAATTACATGAATAGTTTTTTCCTTTTTTTACCATTGGGGGGGGGGTCCTGTCTGGATCAGGACTCTGGCATTTGGTGAGCGGACTTTAATACTTTGCTTGGTGCTGAAGTTCTGATCCACACCAGGGCTTCCACTCCTTACAATACAAAGAAGCTCCCATTGAAGCAAATGGGATTTCCCCTCCCAATGCAAAACTCAGGAGTTGACTACTGACTGTGGCTACAGCAGGGGACAAAGAAAAAGAAGAAGAAGAATTTGGATTTGGTATCCCGCTTTATCACTACCCTAAGGAATCTCAAAGTGGCTAACATTCTTCTTTCCCTTCCTCTCCCACAACAAACACTCTGTGAAGTGAATGAGGCATAGAGAGACTTCAAAGAAGTGTGACTAGCCCAAGGTCATCCAGCAGCTGCATGTGGAGGAGCGGGGAAGCGAACCCGGTTCACCAGATTATGAGTCTACCACTCTTAACCAATACACCACACTGGTTCAAAGCGTAAAAGGTCCCCTAACTCAGACATGAGGGTCCCAATCCCGATTGCTTTCCAATGCCTACAGTTTACTTTAAAGGCTATTTATCCAATTGCTAATTGTGTGAGTGGCACCCCCCTCACACCCCTCTAGTTTGGCCCTTGCTCATACCTTTCATCAGCTTCAGAAGATTAGGCAGGAAAACCTCTGTCCGTTACATCCACGATTTATTGGCAACACTTTTGCAAAAAAGTACTGGGTGTTTTTCTAATTGAGCACATTGAAATCTCATTGAAGGACAATTTCTTTTAGTTGGCAGCTTCTCTCTAAAAACTCCCTTGGACTTGCAATAATGCAGGTGCTAAATCAAGCAGGGGTGCTGAAACAAGAATCTAATCTATTCTGCGTTCTACTTGGAAGGAGAGCCATGAAAACAGTGGGACTGGACATGTGACAATGAGGCAAAGCTGCATCTAGAGGAGTCCTTGCAGCTGAATTAAAACTGGAACACTGAACTGGAAACTGAGGCAGAAATATGCAGCTGTCCCTTATGGGGATTGAACCTGCCACCTTGGCATTATCAGCACCACAGTCTACCAACTGAGCCCTGCACTTTAATCCCTGCTGAGACTTTGAAATCCAGGCTGATTAAGTTGTAGTAGCAGTAACCAGCACAGGTACTGGAATTTTATTGTAAACAGCTTTGGGAGTGGATCTTAACTAAAAAGTGAGGTACAAATAAAATGAAATCATTTCCTCGTGGCTTCTGGATGGCAGGTGAAAGAAGTACTATATCTTCCATCTCTAAATTGTGATAAACAAAGTGGCTGAGGAAACTCACCCAGATGGGCAGGGTATACCGTAAATAATAAATTATTATTCCGTGAACAGGCAGTGACAGCCCCAGCCCCCAGGGATCATAAGGAAAGAATAAAGACTCTGACAACGTTATATGGAATTAAAATTAGGCCACAACTTTATTAAACTTCCGAATGTTGGAAGACCTTGGCTTAGGCCTTGGCCGTGTATCCATCTCAGACCCCCAGCTGGGGGGAATTGGGGCTCACCAAGGTAAATGGGATATGGGGGTGCTCTGCAAGATGTAAGTGTAGCAGGCAGCCAAGCCCATATCCCCGCACGTAGGGTAGTTCACTGATGACCTTTCAGTATAAGGCCAGAAACCCCCTTTAAGAGGGGGACCCTGGAATCACAGCCGCAGGGGGGGTGAGTCACCACTTCATGCCACTCCCCCAATATAGGGAAGAAAAGACTAAAGGATTCCACCCAGTGCCATAACCGCCAAAGTTGTGACAAATTGCTACGGGGAAGACAAAACCTGCCAATGCAGGAAAATTTCTTCCCGGTCCTTCAACAGCAACCAGTCAAAGACCGTAGCAGTGCCTGCTAAACAGGAAGAAAAAGTTAACCTGCAAACAAGAAACATTAAACAAAGGGAGGGTAGGGAGGGTGAATCTCCAGAGCCAACTACCTGGCTATTGTCGGCTCCACCCCCTATCTATAAATGGGGCTGGCCCCACCTCTCAGCAAGAAACTTGATTACTGAGGCTCAGTGTGAACCTCCAAAAATTAACACTGAGAGGCAAGCCAGCCCGTTTGCCAGCAGGCTCCCTGGGAGCTGTAACACCACGCGCGATCCCGCAAAGGGCACCCACAATGTAAATTATGAGTGCTTAGTAGTAGTAGTATTATGCACAGTATCAATTTTTCTAGTTTTGTATTTATTTCATTCCAAGCACTTGGGGGTACCACAACAAAGAAGTCTTCACAAATCTCACAGCAAGCCCTCTTTTGAAGATCTCATTGAATACTCATATGAAAAAAGGTGTTCCCTCTTCTAATGTTTCAGTTAGATGTTCTCTGCACTCCAAAAAGGCATGAATATAATCAAGGACATTCTTCATTCTCTTTCACCCATAAACTTAATGGTAAATTGAGCTAACATTCATTTCCCCCTCTCCATGTTTAATTGCTTCAGCTTACCTCTTTTTCATCTTCTTCTTTTTAAATAAATACTTTGGGGGCAAATTGTGTCACTATGGTACAGCACCACATTCAAGCTAGCTCTATAAAAACAGCCTGAAAAGTACCATTTTTGTCTGAGACAAGATGATTTTTCTCCTGTCAGTCACAGACCTTGAGAGGGGCTGTAAAAATAACCACAGTGGCTTTTAGCCAATAGACTTCTTTGACAGCATCACAAAAATGCTTCCAGCTCAGTAGTTTCATATCTACTGATACAAACACTTGTGCTGGCCCAAATGCTGAAATCTGGATTAGTGGTCCTCTATCATTTGGCCTCACAGAATTGTTTGGTGTCTGACAGAGCCTGACTAGAGTGAGACATGAAGGAAGGAAGGAAGGAAGGAAGGAAGGAAGGAAGGAAGGAAGGAAGGAAGGAAGGAAGGAAGGAAGGAAGGAAGGAAGGAAGGAAGGAAGGAAGGTCTCTAAAAATATGTGATGCATTAAGAAGTGTTGTTTTTCTTCCAGTATTAGAAGTGAAACAGTGGGGCTGGACTCTCCTTGCCTCCTTGACAGAGAGAAATATCCTTAAGGGGCCTTGAGAGTGCAGGCTCTTTTACTACATCCCTGGGAGGAATGGGCAACAGTCATGGGAATGGCTCTAACAATCAGGATCCTCCAGACAACCTGCTGATTAAGCATTGCTCCTGATTGGCTGGCACAGAGATGACACGATGGTTAGATCATGCCCAGCGTTTACTTAGCATTCATTTTTAGTTTTTTATGGCAATGAATATTCATCCTGCATCCAACCTGATTTGCTTGCAGGCTGTTTACACATCTCTGCATTAATCATTCATTAATATCACATTTTTCAATCCATTCCCCCGTCACTTAACAAATCACAAAAAGTCTGTGGTTTTTTTTAGCGGATTCATTGTGCTAGGGCGACAGGGCTTTGAGCCACTTTAAACATACAGGCCTAATGCATGCATCTCTCAGTGGCCTTTCCTACCCTCACCAATTCACCTAGCAGCCAAGATCAGGTGGGTTGTCAAAAAGAGAATCTATGCCAGAATGGCATGCCATGGGGCTCTGGGTGAATGGTGGAGTCAAACACCCAAAGTGATTACACTAGGGTTTCTAGGAAAATCTTTATACGACGGCATCAAAATTTTATTACTTATCGCTGCTTATAGATTAGAATACATGAAGGAATAAAGTTAGCCATCTAATACCAAAAATAAACTGTTGGTTGTACTGGTAGCTGGATGGATTGGTGTCATGCATAACAGCACTTCTACTGGCTGGAGATACTTGCCTGAGTGCTACCAGTATCCTCATGTCCAGATCCTCTCATCAATATAACAAAGAGAGAAAAAGAATTATCCAGCAGTTCCTTTAAAGGGTTGCATTTACAGTGCTTATCCCATAACCATTAGTGGTACTATGCAGACTTAAGTGATATTTGCCAACTAAAACTGATTTGCTAATCATATTGGGTGGGATGCAAAGCGTCCTGCCTTTCCATTGTAACCCTTCGGGTGCTCACACACACACACACACACACAGCTGTGCTTGTTCAGGCGACTCTCTAAAGCAGAATTTAACATGGCATGAAGGCTGCCAGGAAACACAGTTAGCAAAATCTGAAATAGTTCTGGGTTGACATTTTTCAATTGGCATAGAGAAGAGTGTTAATGCAGGAAACAACCCATCCACGTATATTCAAATACTTGAAATGTAAATAGCTATCTTAGTAAAAATAGCTTCCTACTTCCAAAATTATATTTTCTATTTATGGTCAATGAAAATTATTGTACCATGCAATTATGAGTTAGTGCGGGTGCGTAACTCCTATGCTCATTTCCCCTAATAGCTTAACATTTCAATATTCTAGGGGGAAGAAATTGTGTGAGTACTCTCATGATAGTCACTGCCTACTAAACTGGAATAAAAAATTCTGTAAATTTCCTAAAATCTTTATTACGTTCCAAGTGAACCTTGCAAATATGATTTTAATGGACAAATCTCAGCAACCTAATCCTTAGATATCTGTTCCATCCTCTGTGAGTATCTTAAATATGTCTTTGCATTTGTGTGTATGTGGTTTTTGAATGAAAAGCAGCTAGGGGGTCGGGCTACAATCTGGATAGTTTCTCCTGGTCCCATTGTCATGATGAACATATCCCTTCAGAGCGACTATTTGCCCCAGCCACTTTTGGTGTCAGTTGGTGGAGAATCTTAGTCAGGACCACAGTGCAGGGGAATTAAACACCCCTCCATCTACTCAATGATCCTAATCTAGATCAGGTTCCCAAACCAATTTCATTTTAAACACAAACATGGGTGTACAAGGAGACATTTAATGAACCCCACTTACAAATGCAAGATAGAAAAGTTATCCTATATAATAAAGTGCAAGTGTCTCTATGTCCAGTCCCTGTGTCCGTGGGATTGCGCTACTGCGCATGTGCCCCACGGACAGCCATTGGGACTTGGAGTGCAGAGACTTCGGACAGGATAAACCAGGACCGTGAGAGAGATTACATGCTTGCATATACACAACCATACCAAAAAAAGTGTGCGGCTTCCCCTTGCCTCTGCTGCGCTACGGAAGGATCTCTCTCTTTCCTCCTGGTTTCTTCTCCATTAGAGGGAAAGGAGAGGAGGCAGGCATGTGCCGACGAAAGGGAAAGGGAGGGTAGGTGGGTGTGGATAGAGAGAGTGTGCGAGCCACAAGTGATGCGGCTGCTGGGATGAAGGATCGTTTAGCCGTTACTGAGGGGCGAAAGCAGGAGAGCGGGCGGGCACACCTGCGGGGGAAGGGGGAATTAGTCCCTGGAAGTGTGTGTGGATTTGGGGGGGGGGGTTGGAAGGGCTGCTGCAACTGGGACCAGCGAGGGGGGAGAGAGGGGGGAAGAGGAGTAGAAAAAAGAGGGTGGTAAATGGGGAGGGAGAGAGGAAGCTGAGGAGGCAGCTGGCTGGGGCGGGAAAGGGACTGAGTGAGGGGCTGAGGTGGTGGCGGTGGGTGAGTCACCGGGGGGGGGGGAACCCTGCTAATTAATTCTAGCACCCGTTAATTTAACGGGCTTCATGATACTAGTATAGTCAGAATGCTCTATAAACATTTTGTAAAGTTATAATAGTACTCATTTGATGGTAATTTGATCACTCATATTTACAGATACAACACTATAGCAGTATCCTTACACTAGCAGTATCCTTCCACTAGCAGTATCCTTACACTAGAGGAAGCTACGACAAATGGTACACTGCTAGCAAAAGGGTGTGGGGAGGGGGGATATATCGCAGAAGCCTATGATCTCCCAAGACTCATTTTCTACCCTTTGAGTTGGTGTTATATTGTGGTAACAGAAGACATAGCATAAAACATTCCCAATAAAGCCAGTGGGCAGCCCTGGAACATAGATTTTCCACTTCTTAACCCTCAAATCCCACAGCCAGTCATAGGTAAAAGCCCTACAAAGATAACACAGATAAACAGAGTCAACCCTACCATTAAGCAGGGAGGCAGTTGCCTCAGAATGCAGGTGCTGTGGTGGGGATAAGAGGTGAAGGAGAGATGTTGGAGTACAGAGCTGTGGATGCCAAGCAGCCTAACATCCAGTGCACCTCCTAAAAAAGCCCGCTGTCCATAGGTGAGATGGAATAATCCTCTTGGCAGCATCAAAGCAAAATTCAACTGTCAATCTAGTTTGCTTCTGTATGTGGAATAAGGGGAGGACATCCTCTTGCCCTTTGCCTCAGGCAACCAAATGTCTTTAGCTGCCCCTTCAAATAAAATATATCAAGATGTGCAACCTGAAGTTTCATCCTTATGTCTTTAGAATACACAAAGGCACACAAAGGAGAACTTTGGCAAGAGATAACTTTGCACAAACTGAACACTACGCACAGAAACTGATCACCCACCCCATGGGGGGGGGGAGGCAGCACAGTGTTCCAATAGCATAGTATTCCCATCCAGTTTCCCAAACTTGTCATTTTGATTTTATAAGCAGGATTGTACATCTAGTACCTTAAGCTTTTGTATTCTTGTTGTTGTTGCCATCAGTTTAGAGTTGGCAAAAAAATGTTGTTTATCTAACAAGTAAATAATATGTAACATTACAACAGGCCACCGTCAAAATGCCATATTGTCTTCCTCCCTCCCATCCGAATTCACAATTTATAATGCTAGCCAAGAAACTTACAATGGATATACCAATTGTCTTTTTTCTGCATATTATTTGCAGGTGAATCTCTTACTTCAAACATAGAAGGTTGGGGGCAGGCAAAGGAGGAGTTCCTTCAAAAGTATGGAATTCATGGATAGTATGCAATGCCGCGAGGGACCCAGGTGGCTCTGTGGGTTAAACCACTGAGCCTAGGGCTTGCTGATCAGAAGGTCAGCGGTTCGAATCCCTGTGGCGGGGTGAGCTCCCGTTGCTCGGTCCCAGCTCCTGCCAACCTAGCAGTTCGAAAGCATGTCAACGTGCAAGTAGATAAATACAGTAGGTACCGCTCTGGCGGGAAGGTAAACAGTGTTTTCGTGCACTGCTCTGGTTTGCCCGAAGCGGCTTTGTCATGCTGGCCACATGACCTGGAAACTATACGCCGGCTCCCTCGGCCAATAATGCGAGATGAGCACGCAACCCCAGAGTCGGTCACGACTGGACCTAATGGTCAGGGGTCCCTTTACCTTTACCTTTTATGCAATGCTGCAGTTTCACTCATGCAACAGAGTTTTGCTTTTCCCACAGAACCTCCTCCTCTTCTTTTCTGCAGCCACCCCATGAGGGATGTTACCATCCAAAACACATATTAAAGGGTTAATTGAAAGAGCTGAAGAACTCTAGAATGTCATACACTCTGTGGCAGTTATTTCAGTTGGTACAGTTATGGCAGTTAGTAGGACAGTTTTAAAAGAACAGCAGGTATGTTGTGTTGTGCTGCTGTCTCAGAGTGTCAGTCAGACTGTAAATGTTAGTCAGCCTTCGATACAAATCTATGTAAGATGTTTTAGCAACTTAAGAAACACCCACCTGCATTGTCTATTTTAATCTGCAAGTACAAATACACTAAGTAAAAGTTATATGTTACTTAAACTTTAACAGAGTGTCGTGCGTAGGCGTTTTTTTTGGGGGGGGGACTAATTAAAGGCTGATTCCAAATACAGTCGTACCTCAGAAGTCGAACGGAATCCATTCTGGAAGCCCATTTCCAAAATGTTTGGAAACCAAGTTGTGGCTTCTGATTGGCTGCAGGAAGCTCCTGCAGCCAATTGGAAGCCGCAGAAGCCACGTCGGATGTTTGGGTTCCAAAAAACGCAAACTGGAACACTCACTTCCAGGTTTGCGGCGTTCAGGAGCCAAAAATGTTCAACTCGCAAGGCATTCAGGATCCAAGGTACGACTGTACTCTGCAAATGGGAATGAGAGTCTAATTCCCACACACCCATGCACCCTCAAAATCTGGTTCAGAAGGTTGGGGAACTCTCTGGAACATTAGGGGGGGTATGGGTGCTGGAAGAGGAGATGATTAGGAGGTTCTGTTGTGCAACCAGAGCAGCCCTTCCAAGGGGAGTTCTGCTGTGAAGTGGAATACAGCTCGTGCAGCAATGGATGCAACCCCCTATTTCTACAAATAGTCTGCAACATTTTGTTGGAGGTTCAATCTCCTCCCATCCTTGCACAAGTGCTACTGTTCAGGGTTTCTGCCAGCCAGCCAGCCATGCTGTCCCTCAGGAGCTGCAAGGAGCTCACAGGCATTCTCATTTCCCTGTTTTCCGTTTTTTAGCAGACTTGTTCTGTTTTTGTCCAGAGGGCACAGCTAGAAACAAAGGGTGGAAATTGTAGGGTATCCAACTTCAGATGAACACCAGGAGACTAGTGCAAGACAGTAAAATGAATGCTTTTCTAATACTGCAGAACATGGTCAGATCCCCAAACACAAGAAACTCCTGCAGATCTCTTATAACTACGCCAGTTGTTCCCCAAATGGGTGCTAGATCATTCCAATGTACTGTGAGAGAACTGTATGGATGCAGTTCTGAGGTGATGTGGTGAAATCCCAAGTCATTTCTACCAGCTGAGTTCTCTCTCAAAAACATGTCTAAATCCTATCTATAGAGAAATTAGTCAATAAATTACAAGGACTACACATCAATTAGCTCAGTCTTCATCAAGCACATTGTTTTGTTACTAAAACATCAGTAAAGGGATCTGTACACAGAGACTTAACTAGTTTTGAATACTTACTTTTAGAATACAAACACAGTACAAAAGGATTAGTTTCAAATATTTAATCTTTATTGAATGGTAAAACAACAAACTCTCTCTTCATTAAAGGGAGTATGGGGAAAGGCATAGAACAAGTAGTTTCAGATAATGAGGCATGATCAAATATCTGGAATAGACAGCTAGTAAAATCCACTTCTGTGATGGCCAGGGTATGTTCTTTGAAATGGATTCATCACCCTTGAATTTAGCACACTGGCCCTAAAGGATACAATTGGAAGGGATGTGAGACTCGAGGGTCTTATGTACACTCCTAGTTGGAGAAGGCTAGACTATTAATATAGTTCTGGCTTAGATCTTTTATTTGGTTTGGGGTAGTATTCCTAATGTATCAACTCCACTTCAGGAATAAAACTAGGGTACTGAAAACTTCAAAACCAGGACAAGAAGAATTTTAGAACCATCTATGAGATCCAGTGTCTGTATCTGGATGGAGAGGTGTACTCAAAACTTCTGCAAATGCATGACCCCTCAGGCTTTGAGTGAGTACCTGATGTGTCCAAAGATATGCATGTTTGAGAAATTCAAGAGTTGTGATTCCTATGCACAATGAGCTGTTCTTCTCAGACTGATGTGCGGATCAGAACCTAACAATCCAACACATGTATTTTGCCACATGTTGTGGTACACTTCTCAACATTTTAAATGTATCAACATATACATATAAAAACATATTGGGGGGGAAAGAAAAAGTGAAAGAAGTTCACATTTTAATAATAACTTGTCAGAAAATAAATGTAGGTACATATATGAGAGAAAATAAATGTATATATTTTAGAGTAAATATATGTATTCACTCCCACATGAGGCAGTGATATCCACCACCTCAAATGTATTTAAAAGAGGATTTCAGTTGCTGAAAATTGCAGCTGGGCAGAGTTCTGTTGCCCTCATGTCCTATTTACTGGCTTCCCACAGACATCTGGTTGGCCACTTTGAAAACAGGATGCTCAACTAGACTGGCCACTGACCTGGTCCAGCAGGCTCTTCTTATGTCCTTATATGTATCCTTAATAGCAATTCATTTCTCTGACAGCTGCTCCATATGAAGGGGAAGGCCATAGCTCAGTGAAAGAACATTTTTACGTGCAGAAGGTCCCAGGTTCTATCCCTGAAGGAACGTCTCCACCCTCATCGTTCTGCCCGGACACTGAGGTCCAGCGCCGAGGGCCTTCTGGCGGTTCCCTCACTGCAAGAAGCCAAGTTACAGGGAACCAGGCAGAGGGCCTTCTCAGTAGTGGCGCCCGCCCTGTGGAACACCCTCCTACCAGATGTCAAAGGTAAAAATGACTACCAGACTTTTAAAAGGCATCTGAAGGCAGCCCTGTTTAGGGAAGCTTTTAATATCTGAATGACTATTGTATTTCAATATTTTGCTGGAAGCCACCTAGAGTGGCTGGGGTATTATTATAGAGATGGGCAGGGTATTATTATTATTGCGCAGTCAGGCGGAGTCCCCCCAGCCCCCCAGGGCAGCCCCGAGTGGAATAATGACACAGGACCACGTATTTATGGGATTAAAAATTGGTCACAACTTTATTAAAATTCAGATGTAGGAAGACCTTGGCGCAGGCATTGGGCGTTTATCCCTCCCAGCCCCCAGCAGGGGGTGGGGTGATCTTCAGGGTTGTCCAGCATGAGTGGGGGTTGGGCTAACTCTGGAGAACATATGTTCAAGCAGATAGCCCGCCCCCCCCGATCGCCGCCGCTGGAAGGGGGGGGCAATAACCAGCCAAGTGGCATCACCAAATGCCCCCGCCTTGATGCCCGATTACGGGAACCCTGTTATCGCCGCCGCCATAGGGCGGGGGGTCACCGCCCCCACGCCCCTCCCCTTTATGTAAATGACTAAAGGATTCCGCCCAAGGCCTGCATCCGCCAAAGTTGTGACGAATTGCTACGGGAAAGGCGAAACCTGCCAATGCAGGGAAAGTCCTTTCCAGCCCTTTAACAGCGACCGGTCGTAGCAGCGCCTGCGTGCGTGTACGCCTGTGGAAGAAAAACCTGAAACGCAAGAAGCCTGTGGAAGAAAACCTGAAAAGCAAGAAGCCTGTGGAAGTAAATATTTTTATTTATTTATTTATTTATTTAAATTTTTTTTTACTTTATTTTTATTTATTTTTTATGTTTTTTATGTTTTTATTTTTTATTTATTTTCTTTTCTATGGACCTGAAAAGCAAGCAAAAGGTTAGGGAGTGGAGGGTGGGAAAGCTCTGAATCCGTCGGCTGCTTCCCAAGAATGGCTCCTCTTCTTTGTGTGCAGGTAAGCCTACCTGATCCTACCTGGCCAATCCTCCTGGCACTCCCCCTTCGGCCGGATTGGTCGGCTGATGGAGTGGGCGGTGCCTCCAGCCTCCAGCCTCAGGTAGGCAGTGCCAGCCTCCAAACTCACAGGTCTGCCCTAGGGTTCCCAAGGGGGCTGCACGCGACTGCGCAAAATGCGCCTCCCCTTTATGTTGGGGAAGCGGTCATTGCGCAGTCAGGCGGAGTCCCCCCAGCCCCCCAGGGCAGCCCCGAGTGGAATAATGACACAGGACCACGTATTTATGGGATTAAAAATTGGCCAGAACTTTATTAAAATTCAGATGTAGGAAGACCTTGGCGCAGGCATTGGGCGTTTATCCCTCCCAGCCCCCAGCAGGGGGTGGGGTGATCTTCAGGGTTGTCCAGCATGAGTGGGGGTTGGGCTAACTCTGGAGAACATATGTTCAAGCAGATAGCCCGCCCCCCCGATCGCCGCCGCTGGAAGGGGGGGGCAATAACCAGCCAAGTGGCATCGCCAAATGCCCCCCCTTGATGCCCGATTACGGGAACCCTGTTATCGCCGCCGCCATAGGGCGGGGGGTCACCGCCCCCACGCCCCTCCCCTTTATGTAAATGACTAAAGGATTCTGCCCAAGGCCTGCATCCGCCACCCGAGACCACAAATTGGGGTCTCGCCGCCAAGACTACCTACACCTGAACCGCCCCAGAAACCGCCAGCCATTCCAGGAGGCTGTGTCTGATGTCGCTCAGCCAGAGGTCGCAACCTGTGGCTGTGAGGTGAACGCCGTCATGCCTGAACAGTTCCTTCCTGTAAATTTTGATGCTGGGATGCTTCACCACTTGGCCTCCAATGCGCGTGAGTGCTGCACGCAGTGCCCTATTGATTTTTTCAACAGTGTAGTTAAGTCTGACATGGGTGGTGTTGTTGCACCATTGTAGGCGTGGGAGGAGTTCTGACCAGAATATGGTAACGCTAGGGTACGCTGCCTGCAGGCATTCCAGGTCTGAAATTGCCGCTTTTATCAAGACGATGCTCTTGCGCGCAACCAGGTCATTCTCGCCAAGGTGGATGACCAGCGCGTCTGGTGGTTGGCGGAGTGTGAGTTCGTGACGCAGCCAGGGCATGAGCGCATCCCAGCACATTCCGCGGTGACCAAACCAAGTGAGGCTGATCTTCGGTTGAAGGCCCAGGTGTTCATCGGCTAGAACCGAGGAGGCATGGACCGCTGCCCAGTATACAATGCTATGCCCAAAGATCCAGATGCGCTTGGGGTGTGTACCTGAAATAAATCATCACACAGAAGCTGTCAGAACCCATTGCCTTTACCGGATATACCCCTTAAATGCTGCTGAGCGCCAGCGGCCCAATGCCTTTATGCGCTCTGGGGGAAGCCCACTTGCCGCCGCTGCAGTGGCTGCCCCTATGCGGAAGGAATGACCGGAGTAGTGGGCAGGGTCGCCCCCGCAGGCCTGGATGGCCTTCCGCAGGACTGCTGTGAACTGTGTGCGTGTCAGGGGGCGGCCTGTGGAGTGTATTAACAGGGGGCCTGGCCCGTGCGGGCGCACTCATCATCATCATCATCCCTGGCACAAGGCCATTCATAGGGGATGGTGGGAATTCTAGTCCAGTAACATGTGGAGGGCTACACGTTCCCTATCCTGGTATACAGCTTCAGAATGAAAGCACAGAAACAATGATTCAGTAATGACACGATGTAAAAGAAAGTGACTCTTCTGTTAAACCAGTAATCAAGAATCTGTAAGGAATGGCTTTATCAAGCAAATTTATTGCAAGCAATGAAGAAAATGTGCAATCATACATGAAGCCTTTCTTTAAAATAACACTTTAACACTAATATTAATTGTACATGTTTCCTATATATAATTTTACCCTTGAAGGACGGGCAGGGCGAGACAGGAGCATCATTCACAGCAATGAACTTAAAGACATATTTTGTAGGTATCACTGCAGGAGTCTCACTGCCAACATAAACATCAATGAGTGGCAATTTTGTCACTGACCTCTTTGGCTAAAGGATCAGAATGCAGCTAATTAAAGCTGACAGCATCTATCAAGGCTTTTGAGCTACTGCAAGGCTCCTTGGGAAATACCTGATTACTTGTGTGAAAAGGGAATTGAAAGATATTTTTCATCTCCTAATATATCATGAGGATTTCTTTCATCATGGTATCATGATCTTCGGGCTCATCCACAAGGTGCTGTAATTTAAAGAATGCCCCATCCTTGACTCCCAGAGAAGAAAAAGAACGGCATTATCAAGACTGCTTAAGCAGGTGCTGGCAAGGCAGTAAACAGCCTGAAGGCATTGGTATTTGACCAATTCTCCTCTGCTGAGAGAGCACTCAAATATTCTTGCACCGTTCACTTGCAACCCAGACCCTGAAAAGGGAGAGAGACCCTTCAGCTGATATTACAAGTGGTGCTCAACTGTAGCTGCTTCAGTAAATGGCATATGCTGTACAAATGGTCACTCTCTTCTCTTTCTCTTCCTGCCAGTCCTACATGGTTACTTACAGTGTACCTTATTCAGTTGTTCTCGAAGCTACGAACATGAGTTTGACCAAACTGCGGGAGGCAGTGGAAGACAGGAGTGCCTGGCGTGCTATGGTCCATGGGGTCACGAAGAGTCGGACATGACTAAACGACTAAACAACAACAACATTCAGTTACAACCAGGAGCTGACATTGCAGAGCCAGAGAGAGAGAGAGAGAGATTTGAAGAACTGGCTATACGGTAGCTGCCAGGTATGTGCTCTCATGCCTGTGGTTCAACTAGTGCAGGAAGAATTGGATAAAGGCATAATTGGCTCTCATACATCCTTTGGAATTGCTGTTGCTACCTGGTAACATCTTCCTCCCTTCTAGCAAGGCAAACACCATCAGCCCCATGTGGACTATACAAGCTTCTTCTTTTTTATGTTTTCATGCTGAAATAAAAAAAATGACAAGAGGAAAAAAATATTAAAACCTGTTGTCATTTCATAAACAATTAAGATTTGAAGATATAAAATATAATGAGAATAACAAAGCTGCAATCCAAGTGCCATTATATGTGATACCATGTTCAAGATTATAGCCTAAAGATGAGATTTATTTTGCTGATGGCATGCATTAAACTATATTACTGTAGCGGTGCCCTATTAACATATATTAAGTGTCTATTTTTTAAAGACACCTCTTCTTTTTTACTTCTACTTTGATTTTATTTATCAGGATTTTAGCATAACCATTCCTAGAAATTAAGAAACAACATTTCCTACAGCTACACACCTCTCTGGGAGTAATGGACCCTTTTCAGTGTTGCTAATCAGTGAATTGGTGTTTTTCACTTGCACATTAGCAAGACTCAAGACACTTCCAGACTGTGACCATATTGTGAGCATAGCTGCCAAGTTTTCCCTTTTCTCGCGAGGAAGCCTATTCAGCATAAGGGAAAATCCCTTTAAAAAAGGGATAACTTGGCAGCTATGATTGTGAGTGGGTTTAAAAATTCAAGTCATGTGATTAAAGTGGATTTAGTGCTCTTGTGAAACAAATCCATGTCCCATTCCCCCCCCCCAAAAAAAAATTGTGGCAAAGAAAGTGATAGGGAAATGCACTAGAAAATGTGAAACGATCATTGTTTCATGTGATCCATACCACTTTCCTACAAACAAATTAGAATGAATACTCAGTGAGAGACCAACATTTTATAACCTCCCCACAAACTTTGTGTAAACAAATCAAGATGAATGCTGAACAAACAAGTAATTTAGAAACAAGTTGAAATTAAGGAGAGGATTCAAAAGCATTTGCACCCCTGCAATTCCATTAAAACTTGTGGGACTGCCATCACAATGATCAGTGCTTAGTAAGGAAACAACCAATTCCTTTCACATAAAAGGTTAAACTATCAGATTATGCAATGGAAACTCTCCTGGGTCTTTGAGGATTTCACTGTGAGTTTGAAGTCTTGGTGCCCCCAAAGCATGTAGACAAACTCTTCTAAAATTAGATAATTGTTCATTGATATGCCAGTCATTTTGCTGCCTGTTCAATATAAGCTTCCTTTGAATATACATTACAGCCTCTTTTTTAAAGAAATATAGGCTTGTTACCTAAAAATGAACATTATTGTCAGAATTCTCAGGTTGTTGATTTCTTGCAGCACCTCAAGACACTATAAGAAGTCCATAACACAGCAATCAATTTCCCTTTTAACAAAGGTATCAAGATCAATATCCATTACTTGATGCTTCAGCTGCAGTTGCAATCTCTCCCAACAGTGCCCTCCTAGTTCCCAAAAACACTTATCACTGTCCTCAGTCCTATTGGCATATTTTTTTTAATTTGATACTTTTGATATTTTACAAGCCAGTGCAATTACAATATCAGATAGCCTTTGCCAATAGATTGAACTGTAATAGCAAATTATATTTTACAGGCAGAAAACAGCTGTTTTGTTTGCCAAAGAAATTGGAAATCCCAAGGAAGCTGCTGATGAAATGTACCTGTGCCCCTTGAACCTGAAATCATGGGGAAAGCAAAAGTTCACATTCAATTCAGATTGTAAATTTCTGTCAGTGAAAAGCCTTATGCCCTGTTGAGTTGAGCTGCCTCCCACATACAAAAAAATGCTCTCCTACTTAGAATCAGTAAATTTGAAGGAGACCATTTCAGCATTGTTTGGGAGGGGGGTGTTGAAGCAATTTTTCTTTGATTTTAAAATACGGTATACAGTATGTTGTCTACTCACTACCAAAATGATGAAGGCTGGCTCTACTATTAGGGAGAGTGAAGTGATTGCCTCAGGCAGCAGCTGCAGGGGAACAGCAGAGCCCCTTCAACACTTCCTCCTGAACCTCTGCCTGTACCCTTTCCTTGGAGGACACAGCTATGTGTTGTCAGACTCAGGTGTTGTGGAGGACACCATCCTATTGCCAGTATACAACTGCCAGTCCAGTCAACTTCCACACGTGGAATGGAGGGGGCAGGGCCGTCTCCAGCAGGTTGGGCGCCCTGACGCTGAGGCGCGGAGATCGCTCTGGCGCCCCCGCCGCGCAGCACCCCCCCTGCCAGCCTGGCGCCCTAGCGCCCCGCACCACCGGGACGGCACCTAGAGCTGGGCCTGGGAGAGGGTGCCATCTTGTCCTCCACTTGTCCTCCACTTCAGGCCCCACAGAGCTACAATTCTCAGAGTGGTCTAAAAGTCAATCTCTCTTCCCAGGGAACTCTGGAAATTGTACCTCTGTGGAAGGAACGGGGGTCCCCTAGCAACACTCAGCACCCGTAACAAACTACACTCACCAGAATTCTTTGGGGGAAGCCAAGGCTGTTTAAAGTGGGCCTTACTAAATAAACATGCAAGAAGGGAGATGAGGGATGCACATGGTAGCTCTGTGTCTGTCTGTCCATCTCACCACACCCTTTGTTGTGTCTATTGCCTTCCACTAGTTGGAGGGTGAATAATTGCAGCCGGGAGCCTTCTCTGCTTCTGTAGGCACATTGCACACTTGTTCCCACTCATGTATTCTACTAGTATTGCAAGAGGGCTATTTTCAGAACAGATTTGATATGCTTTATCAATTAATTCACATAAAAGGTTTCTCTTGAGTGCTTCATATAGTAAAACATACTATTTATAAATTTATACAATATATAAACAGGCAAAAATATGCGTTGATATCTGAGACCTGAATACTGTATTCCAAATGGACTTTCCTGCCAGTTAAAATGGTGTTAGGAAGGCATGCCCTCCATTGCCCCCCTGTAAGCTACTCCTTTACAATCTTCCAGTGGCTGGGTGCATGGCAGTAGCTTGATACGTACACAATACAGACATAACACCTGGGCACAAAATCTATTTATTCCCTGGTGCTCTCTGGGGATGATACACTGAATGAAGAAAAATAACACAGCAGAAGCTTCAATGTGTTTAAGCCTCTGGCTGACACAATGTAATAGAGGAACGAAGGCTTGATTTGAGGACACTTCATTGATCAAGGACTAACTCTGGCAGCCCACTGTAGGCAATCACCCAGAATAAATTCCTAAAACACAAGAAAGATGATGACATTAAACAGGTTGTACTTGTTAACATGCAAAAGAAACTGAAACTCAGAGGAGGACAAGACAATCAGGACATTAAAATGGAGTAGAATATATGGGGGAAAGTTAGAGCTGGGAGGCTAAGGAAAAGTGAACTGTTTCCAGTAAGAAGGGCTTTTAAAACATCTTATCATTTTTCATTGTTTCCCAGCCCCATCCCTCTGGAAGGTTGTGGATTGATTCCTGTAAACAAAGCCAGACTATATTTGTAATACAAGCAGCATAGTTCCTTCCCTTATCAACCCTTTCCCATTAACCTCAGAAGAGTTAACATCAAACTGAACATGTAAACCATATAGTTTATATTAAAATTTTGCTTTGAACATCTAAACCTGAACTGACATTATCTGAGCTGAAATATCTTACTTCCAGCATTTTAAAAGTTAGTGTACAGGTAAAGGTATCATCTCATTAGCTTTCATCTTATTATTCATTTATTTAGAGGATTTGCACTCACACTTGAGCGTAAAAATTCCCAGAGCATCTTACATAAAATCAATTAAAACAAGACTTTCTCTGCTTGCAGCCACATAATCTTCATTATTACACTTTTTATTCTGCTGTTTTTCTAAGGAACTGGTGTTCACAACTGATTGGAACTGACAGTGTATTTTCAAAGGGGCTACTCATGCACCCATCAGCTGATGGGTGCCAAGAGGAGACAGTTGAAATTGTTAACTGATGTCATAATGACATTATGTGAATGACAGGTAAGTGGTCCTCTCCATGTGACAATGTTGGGATCTGGTCTCACTCTTGTTGTGAAACATCCTTTCCATTGGGTGATGTCTGGGGTTACTAGGACTGGCCTGCTCCTAGGCAGCTACTGTGATTCATCCTGTCAGTACTAAATTTGGCTCCATAACAGCTGGCTCTGCAGGGGGCTACTCCAGGAGGCCAAGGAGCATGCCCACGCATGGAGCAAGCACACATGGAAGGGTTGTCTCTTGCTTGTTAGCCTGACAGGAAGAGTAGTAGTGCCCAACTAATAACCTTCCCCATAAGGTCCCAAGGTAGGTTACAACAATATATTCAGGTGCAAACAGGACATTAAACAAAAGTGATGGGTTCCACAAAACAAAATACCTGAATAATCAAAGGCCAGGGTAAATTATTACTCTTGGTTGAAGAGAAACGTTTTCACCTGGTGCCTAAAGATATGTAATGAAAGTGCCAGACAAGCTCCCTTGGGGGGGGGGAACATTCTGCAAGCAAGGAGCCACCCCAGAAAAGGCCACTTCCTGTGCTGTCACCCTCTCAACCTCTTGAGAGGCCCCCAAAGAAAGGCCTCAGATTATTATTGCAGGGTGTGGATTGGTGTGTCTTCTGATAACCACCAGAGAGAGAATGGGCTCGTAAAGGATGAGACTGGTCCAGAAAAGGGAAGAAAAAGATGGAAACTAGGGAGCTATCTTCCCTCCCCCACAAAGAGAAAGAGGTATTGGAGGTGGGACAATAGAAATCTCTACCTCTCCTCTCAGAATTGGTCCCCTTCAACCAAGATCAACACTCCTTCAAAACCTCAGTGAAAGGGGCTTTGCTCCTATATCTGAGAGACTAGCACTTCTGCTTCTCGTACACTTTTTCATTTTTAGATGTCCACATTTTAAATATAAAAACTCTTATTCTCAATTCATCACATACTAAGCTGATTTATGAAAGCGTGAACTCTGTCCATGACTAAACAACCCAATATTTTAATCTTACTGGGGGGGGGGGACTTAAAATATTTTATTGCTGAGAAGAGGGTGATTTTTTAAAAAAAAATTATTTATTGGGAAGTTAAAATATTCTATATAGAGATATTAGCGGGCACATAGCAAATACCCCATCTGACAATGCAGAATTATTGTTAGGTGGGTTATTCATTTCTTCACAGGAAGGCAGAAATGATGAACACGTTTATTCTCTTCCTTTATATAAAAAAACTAACAAAAATGGTGCTCTCAGCTCACTAAAACATTCATAGCAATGCACAAATGAATCGATAGCAAATATTAAGTTTTCTCCCTATGAATTTGTTATAGCAATTTATTGAATGTTTGACAGCTCCATAGTTGAAGTCACACATATTTTATTTAAATAATGGCTGTCAGTGCATCTTGTGTAAGGAAAGAGAGAGTGGCTTGAGAAATGTTATACCTTTCCTTTTCCTTCACCTCTACTTGAAAATCTAACCCACCAAACCAATAACACAAAAGGAGCACTGAAAATTAACCTTTGTTTCCAATACATTAATTGCTGCATTAAGCCAGCCCTCCAATCCTAAACACATTTACTTGTAAGCGAGGCCCATTGATTTCAGCAAAATTTACTTCTGAGTATAAGTAATTTAAGTATTCCAACTTGACTAGCGTATGAATAAATCAGGAAAGCTGCTGAGCAAATTTCTGAGCAAAAGTGCTAAAGGCAACACAAGTGGGAGGAACAATAGATGAAAGTGTTCTTGACAGAATGAGTATTATACAGAACAGAAAAAGGGAAATGAATTAAATTGTGCTGGGCACAGTCCAACCAACCAAGGTTAAGCACTACTAACAATGGGTTAAGTCCCATAGATTTTAGCGGAAGAGAGTTAAGAGTGTGCCACACGCAAAAGCTCCATAAGCCTAATTCCCCCCCATGTGGAATGAAGGCTCGAGATAGGAACTGGGTGTAGAATAGAGGGGCTGATCATTCAGTAGCAGGGCACACGTTTTACTTGCCAAAGTCCCCAGGTTCAATCTCTCCAGTTGAAAGGATCACAAAGCAAACAATGTGAAAAACATGTACTGCCACACAGGTCAGAGCCACAGCATAGATGTAATGCACATTTAAAGCGTGACACTTCCCCACAAAGAATCAAGGGGACTGCAGTTTAAGGGTGCTGGGAATTATAGCTCTGTGAGCGGCAAAGTAGAGTTTTCCTTGGGGGAAATCATGTGCTTGAAATGTGCACTGAATGTGCTTGAAATGTATGGTGTGGAACTGCTGTATTGAGCTAGATGGTCTTATATTCTAACCTGATACAAGGCAATCTTCCAAACATCTCTTGAGTTTACCACAAATAACCAAGACATCATTGGGACAAGGGTTTCTTTTTTTTCGAGCAGGAGACCTAGCTCATTGGGTAGAGCTCATTGTAGAGACCTGCAAAAGAGCTCACGTTCACACTATATCTGGAGAAGGCTGCTGTTGGAAATGCTGGAGAACTTCTGCTTTGACAGCACTGAGCTAGGTGAATCAATGGCATGAGTTTGTAGGAGGATTATTAATTTACATATCTAATCTACAATGATTCTGAGATGAAGCCAAGCTGCCCAACACACTGCAGATATGCTTGCTACCAATTTATTTATTGTTTTTTTTGACCAGAAGCAGATCCTGGAAGACATCCTGACTTTTATTTCCAGTCATGAACCTTTAAAGACCAGACATTGACAAACATTCTTCCTGTGCTATACTTGTTAGGGTCATACTATGTGCCATTTATTTTCTCTCATTGGTTTTCTATGAATAGCTACTTAACATGTAATGGGAAAAAAATGTGGAAACTTGAATTTGTCATACTACAAGACTGTCAGTCAGAAATAGCTGGAGAAAAGCTGGTCTGTCATTTGCTTATTGCATGTACTTAATTACTTTAGTGTGAGGTTGGGAGTTGTATACAAGGAACCTGCTGAGTGCACTCTCTTAAATATCATATTTTGAAGTCCTGCATTGAGTATTTTAAAAATTCTAGTCGCTTATTGAAATGTAGGCTAATTTTATGCATGCATTTGGGGAATGATAATGACTTTTGTCCTCCTGCTTCTCATCACTGACATCTGCATCTGGGAAATACCCATAGCTGCCAAGTTCTCCCTTTTTTTAAGGGAAATTCCCTTATGCTGAATAGGCTTCCTCGCGAGAAAAGGGAAAACTTGGCAGCTATGGAAATACCATGCAACAAATAAAAGGCAGACTATATCCAGTCAAAACTATGATAAACTGTAGCTTTTCACCCAGATTGATTGCCATACTTTCATCACTGTACATAGAGTGTTATATATATATTAATTTTAATGAGTTTGAAGCAGTTTTTTCAAACACTGCACATTCGCATTTTATTGAACAATCCTAAATGAAAATGAAGTAGTCTAAACACAATATGGAAATAGAGCTTCATTGTGTAATGTGCACTTATAAAGTGCATGTAAAAAAAACCCCACATTATTAATAGTAAGATTATGAAAGATAGCCTTCTCATATCTATAAATATTTGAAGGCATAGGAATCGCTAACCACATGGATGTCCTAGCATTAATCTCAGGTGCAATCAGATATAACTACATTGTCTCAGCAGTGGTAATGGGAATGTTACTCTCATTGTGCCAGCAAAATGATTGCCTATCTAGGGGTGTGTGAAAGAATCATAAGAGTCTTGAATGATGACCCAAGGTGAAGGGCTTTGGGGGATCTGAGGGGATTTGAGGCTTCTACAAGGACAGTAGTGCTCTCTACAATGTGAGCATGAGTTGAAGCAGAGGTCCTATATTTCAGCAAATTCATTCCCACAGAAGGGGTAGCCTTGCCTGCAAATTTCATCCAATTTTGCCCTTTAAAAAAAGTTATAAGCATTGCCTTTTTGTAAACAAACCTTTTAAAGGTGTCCAGCACAGAAGACCCTACTCTGAAGGGACTAGTACCGTGTTTCTCATAAAATAAGACGCCCCTACAAAATAAGACATGGCAGGCTTTTCACGAGTTGATTAAATATCAGACATACCCCAAAAATGAGCCGTAGTGAGGTGGCAGGTCTGGCAAGGAAAGAAAGGCATTTAAGCACCTTTGGAAGAGCCGGCAAGAGGCAACAGCACGCTTGCTGGTGGCCTTCTTTTCATGCCACTCACAGTGGCCATCTCCACCGCCGCCATGCTTTGGCGCTGGGTGCGTGCCCACAGCCACCTCCGCAGCCGCTGGGATCACTGTCGCTGCAGCCGCGCTCCTGGGCGCTCTCGGCACTTCCCCCGCAGCCACCTCACTGTGTTTTGCGGGGGTGGGGGCTTCCCGGCGATCAGCTGAGAGGTGGGCTGATCAGGCGCCTCTTCGCCGCCGCCGCAGCGCTCAAAGCAGAGCCGGCTCTAGGGGTAGGCTGGGTGGCGCGGGGGGGGCAGGGTGCTGGGTCGACAGGGGGGCGCTCTCGGCGAAGCCGCGTGGAAACCACGCTGCACGCTGCACCCGCCCACCAGCCGCGGGAAGAAACGGGGCGGGGCAGGGCGCTGGAGCGATCCGCGCACCACGGCGCCAGGGCGTCCAACCCACTTAAGACGGCCCTGGCTCAGAGCGCTCACCCCCAGTCGCCCACGAAGATCAGGCTTCACCTGCAGCTGCCTCTCACCAGGCTCTTCGTGCTTCGCTGCGCTCCCTGAAGCGGCTCCCGTGCAGCCGCCTCTTGCCGGGCCCTCCGCCGCCGCTTCTCTCACAGCCGCCTCCGCGGCTGCTTCCTGCTCTGCCAACATGGCCGTGCTCCTTGGATCATGGTGTTTCTTCTGCTCCCCAGCAGCACGCAAATGGGAGGGCAGCCTTACCGTTTTTGTTTTCTGCTCCCTGGGTCCCGCGCGGCGCGTGCTGCCGGCTCCCGCTGGGTCGGGGCTCGGCGCAGCGTGCTGTTGCCGGCTCCCACTCGAAAAAAATAAGACATCCCCCGAAAATAAGCCACCGTGGGGGTTTTTTGAGGAAAAATAAATATAAGATGGTGTCTTATTTTATGAGAAACACGGAACACAAGCACATTCATGCACTTCTGTCAAAAGAGGTGTGTTTGTAGGGGGGGTTATAGCTATTTATAAGTTATCCAATAGTGAATGTGGAGTGGGTAAACAGCTGATGCGACGGACAGGCAACCCATGGAACACCTGAGGCTAAGGCTGTCTGATTTACAAGTGGCAAATCTTGTGCTTGTGGAACACCCCTTGTCTATGCATCATCTCAGTGGTGTGGTGCAGCTGTAATATTGCCAGTCTCTCCACAATTACTAGATTGGCAGCATGCTACAAGCTTCTGTGCTGTTTCTCCCTCCCTGCTCCCTCCCTCATGTAAATTCATTTTTTCAGCTTGAGAGCTGAATTCCCTTTTGGGGCAATCTTCTGAGTTTCATATAGCCGTGTTGGGTGTGGCCAGAGGAAATTTTACCTTTGTACAGTAGACTGACTATCCTCCACTCAGGCAAGCAAAAACATTATCAGAGTTCATGGACACATTCCAGCCAGGCAAAACACTGGAAGAGGTGTGGAGCAAGGCCACTGGGGAGAGAAGATGTAGCTGGTAGTTGTGGCCTTTTGAAAGTCCTAAGGGTCCACTCCTGATTTTGTATCATTCACTCCTAACCATGGAGTGACAACTTTTTTAAACAAAGGAGGGGTAGATTTAGAAACCCACTTGAATAGTCTACTTTCAAACTCTAGAAATCTAGTGAGGGGTATTTTCCCAGTCCCCTGATCAGGAGTGTTCTGTCTGCACTAAATCACTGTATGAACGCCTGTGCTTTCAACTAGATAGACTCAGGTCCTGATATCTCATACTAGCTCCTTCCTCAAATCCTGAGAAAATGCATTTTGTTAAAGCAGAAAAAGCTGAGCAACAAACACGTTGGTTTTTGACGAGCTGCTAGATTAGCCTGTCTATTAGGATTAGTATAGTTCTAGTTGAGTGTCATATTTCTTCAACGCTGAAAAAAAAAGCATTACATTAAATTAAAAAAAACAGAAAAAGAAAGGTTTGAAGATTGAAAACATAATGGGTATTCTTTATAGTTCTCAGAATGTTCTAATTCACCTTTTTTCAGAGTATTCTTATTCATTATTTTAAAGATAGTCTTGCCATTAAAACAGTACTAACTATCAAGCAATTGCAGAGAGGCGGGCGGGTTCCTAGGCCTTGTTGCTGGGGAAAATTATAACCTAGTTCTTCCCCTTTCTTTTCCAGTGCCTTGGGACAAGCACAATAGATTCTGAACAATGTTAGTGGAATGATGTGGCTCCCTACTGGAGCTTGTTTTATTACTGTATGAAGTGTGATTGTCTGTAGGCTTCAGTAAAACCTCAAGGAAGTGATTCTGTACAATAATCCTATTCACAGACTCTCCATTCTTCTCTTTCATTTGCATCTGAATGTTTTGATCTTTATACTTTGCCATGCATCAGTATTCATTGGATTAGATCATTTTGCCTATAGAAGAGTAATCTCTGTACAAGGTGGAAAATAAAATATTATTTTTTAAAAAAGAAAGCCAACTGTCTTGTTTCAAATTTAAAGGGATTATATTTTTTGCTCACAATCTCTTCTCTAATCTTTGGAGCCACATCTTCAGTTATTTGTTTATTATATGTGGGGTTCCTATTAATAGATTTTAGGATACATGACTGATTTCCTCAGCCCTTTGGTTTTGTTCTGTTACACTCAACTGACAATGTGTGGAATCTCATGGGACAGGCAGGAGCCTCCCAGTTGGGCCACCATCTGCACTCTGAAGTTGACTCTGAAGCCTACAAAGCCCACACAGGTCTGTTGCTGCTGTACTGACTTCATGCATTTGGACTAAGAAGATACAGAATAATGAAATACTGTTCTTAATCCCAAGATGTATTAAGTCCCAGACAAAACAAGTCCACTTTCAACATGCTGATAGAATTGACTAGCTAAAGGCAAATATGTATGTACCATGGACATCAACAGAGCTTCATTCACTTAACTGCACCTTCTATCTTTTTATTCCATTAAAGTTGCTTAAATTTGTTATTTTATTTACAGTGTTCAGCGCAATTCAACATTTGCACCATCAATAATATAGTAAAAAGGGACTTGCATCTCTTCTTAAATAGCTTGAATTGTCAAGTTCGTTCTCTTTGCCTGCTTTCAAAATTACCCAGGTGATGTATGACTTGATAGGAGCAATGTACAAGAGCTTGTAGGATGCAAGCAATCCAGCTTCATATTTAGCTTCTATATTAAATAATGGAGCACTGATTGGTCCCTGGAGTAATTTACACCCATGGATTAAGTGTCAAGATTGAAAAATTGGACTTTAAATCATCTCACAGCTATAGTGAGAAGGTTTAAGCTATAGCTCAGTTACTGCTCTCTTGAACACTATATTTAGTCACTCTGCATGGATTCAATAAACTCAGCCTGGGAATTGATGTGTAAATGATCTTTTTTCTCTCTCTCATGGGAGTCATACCAAAATGTAGCAACTTTAATATAAAAGAGTCCTGGAACTCTATTTCTTAAAGGAGATATTTGAGCGCCTCCTAGCCTTAAAGGTGTACTAATAAATAGAACATTACATTGGCTTTTCTGATGGAAGCTGGTATAATATAAATATTATTTGTGGCAAATTCCTTTACTGGGCAAAGGAATAAATTGTTTTAAAGAGTCTTTGTACCATCTGGGTGAAGTTACTCCTAGTCTATAACTAACCCCACCATCTTATACTGAAGAATCATTCATTTGCTGAATGCCAAGGCAATCATATTCTTACAGCTCAAGACAGATTCATGGTCGCTCATAAAACAGAAATGCATTAGCAGTAGGAGACTGGCTAGGGAAGCAGTTGAACCTCTGGACAACAAGGGAGTCAAGGGTGTACTGAAGAGAGGAAAGGATATTGCAGATAAGATGAATGAATTCTTTCATTTGTCTTCACGGCAGAAGACATAGGACAGATCCCTGAGCCTGTACTAACTTTTTCGGGATGAAAGTCTGAGGTAAACAATGGTAAAATGAGATTAAGTTCTAGGCCTTACTGTCAAATTAAAAACTTACAAATCATCAGTTACAGATGGCATCTGCCTGCAATACTCCTACATACAAAAAAGTCATGCATCTAGAAATTATATGTCAGAGGGAAGAGATCTACCCTAGCCTTCTAATTGAAGCACTCATTTTCAAAGTGAAATGGAATTTTGGAAGGGAATAATATTTTGAGGGCTCACCTTCAGTGAGCTCCCTATCTCATGTGAGCCAATACATGCAATCTGAAATACAAAAATATAGACAGAGGTTTGCAACCTTAGTGAGCACAAGGCCACTATTACTGAAGATAAAAAAACATGTTCAAGTAAATTTCAAGCAATAAGTGTATCTCTAAGCAACAAGTAGTAATATCCATTCTGAAGCTTTCAAAATGCTCTCCAAGGTCAGCTTTACAAGAAAGCATTTTAAAATAAATTTCTCTTATTGAGAAAATAAATATATCCT
Source organism: Zootoca vivipara (assembly GCF_965207765.1). NCBI lineage: Eukaryota > Metazoa > Chordata > Lepidosauria > Squamata > Lacertidae > Zootoca > Zootoca vivipara. The sequence continues at coordinate 64,785,000 of NC_142587.1, read as the reverse complement.
GGTTTGTATTTAAAACAAGGTATTTGCAGAATGGGGTGGGTACATTTCCAGGTCAGAGAAGAATGAATTTATAAATAATGTTGGTGCAAGTTCGTTGTTGTTCAGTTCAACACAGAGCAAGCAAATTTTGTTAAGTTATAATACTAGAATCACGTTAAAATATACGCATATCCCTTTAAAAGATTTGAGGTATAGCTATGAATATTATATTGTTGCATGCCACCCCAATCTCTGAGTAGTGTGAGATTCCAAGAGTTCCAGGCCCTTACCCAGGGTCCATGTTTCCTTTTGGAAATAAGGCACAGCAGAGACTGTAGTGTCTTTATGATATTTGGTATATATATACATATACACACACATGCCCTGCCACTTCCACCACAGCTGGAACACCCCTGGGGTTGTTCTTTTAGTGGTGGAAGCAGTAAAGCAAGCGGAGCACCAACTCTTGCGCTTCCGCCACCTGAGGCGGCTGGCTAAGATGTGACATTAAGGGCAAAATAAACCCATTTTAGAGTGATGGTCATGTTTCTTTAATTGACCAGTTTGTTTGAACTTTTTCCTCAACAAACACTTCTTTAAAAAATGCTGGGGAGGGGTGTCTTTTCAACCAATTCAGCTCTATTCTCCTTATAGCTAATTCTATATTCATCTCCAATAATATATGAGATGCAAAAAAATGCAACCATTCACTTTGTTTAGGGCTTGTTACTTCTGTAGATGGTTGGATATAATTCAGTATGTTCACTGAATTTAGTTCCCATACATTCTCACAGCTAGATATTTTAATTCAGCATCATATTTCCAGACTGCATTATCTCCTTTGGAAACCATTTCACACAGGTAGTTATTGTTTTGTGAATGGAAACATAATATATTCAAATTGCAAATGGTAAGAACAATCACACTAAGAGCTCTCATATTAAATGGAACAGAAGTGCTCTTTTCTCTCCATAACTTGCTAACAATTTTTCCCTCATGTATCCAATTCCACCATCTTCATCATCTTCTATTACACTTTCCATATTTTATTCCATTTTTTAAATAAAAAAATGCTTCTGTGTAGGCTTTTTTGTTTCTTATGGCTCTAATCCCAGTTGAGGGAGAACAGTAATTTCAGTATAATAATGATAGAATATTCATAGTTTCAGAAATCAGAAGGCATTCAAGAGAAGGATTTGTCTTAATTTAGCCACTGTTGAAATGATACATGAAGGAATTCAAAGAGTGAATATTTTTTCCCAAAAGTAGCATTCAGCCACTTTGAAGGCTGAAAATTGATCCATATGTCTCCTCTCACACAGTTTTATCAGCTACCCTGTAGTGGAAATTCACTTGGATTTGAAACCTTCCATTTAAACTGATTGTAACCCTCACTGTTGGAGGTAAGCAATTACTTGTTCAAACAGGATGCTGGACTAGAAAGGCCTTTGGTCCTATACATCAGGACCCCAGTGTTGGCTTCCGCCAGAATAAGTTTATATGCTACTCAACATTTGGCCACCAACTCTCTCACCCATTTATTTATTTATTTTATAAATAGTTAGTTACTCAGGGTGGCTTACAATTTTAAAATACTAAAGCAAATACTACAAAATACAGAACAAAGATACTGTGCAGGAGGAGTATCTTTCCAGGTTCATGAAGTAATATGGTGTAGTTAAGTTATACAATATTATTTTTGTTTTGTATTGTGTCAAACCTCTGGCGCTCTTTCTGGAAAAAGAATGGATTAAATGGGAATGGAAGTGTTATTTGTTTAAATCCAGGATAGAAAACTACAAGAAATACAACAGGAAATGGGAACAGAAGATATGGAACTTGGTGAATACATAAGAAAAGAATTATGGACTATTATTTTAATATATAATCACAGTGGAGAGACGCTTGGGTGGACAAAGAGGGAAATATTTATTATTATTTATTATGAAGGAATGATTGTTGAAGTTATTAGAGACAAGGCTGAAAAGCTATTGATGACATTTATTAATAACAATAATTACAGAACCCCTTTTGGACTTTTTGTGTAAAAGGGAAAATAATTAATCCGAGACATTTGAGTTGGAAGATTGGGGAAATGTTGCCTAACAGAAAATAAACCAGTTGGATATCATCCTAGAGTAATATTTTCATTGACTTCTTTGTTTATGGAATGAACAAATGGAAAATCAGAAGTCCTTTTATTTTTTTCTCTTTTCTTCTATTTTTTGTTTTTCATTTGCTGTTTCCTCTTTCTTTCAATGTTTTTTGTTTTTATTTAGATTAGTTTCTTTTATCTTACTGCATTATGAAAAAGCTTTAATAAAATCTTTTTTAAAAAAAAGATTGACATGCAAATGATACCTATCCAAGCTATATTTCCAGAGAATTATTCTAGACAACAACCTTTATCCCAATACACCTAAGATCCATCAAGTGATTCATGTATGTATTAGACATTGCAAATGTGAACTTGGAATATTGGAATATACATCCCCATCTACATTCTAGTGCAACTAGTCATGCCTTTTTGAAGTGTGCCTAGAGCAAATCAACATATATCAATGACAAAAAATGAAATGCATATAACATCCCAGGATACCTATTAATATTCATCTCGATAACTTAATAATCCAAAATCAAATAAACTCACACACAAGTATGCAAGTACTAAATAATTTGATATTCAGAGTAGACCAAAGAGAAGCTCTTGAAAGCAAAATCTTGCTTAATCTAAAGCAGAAATATAAATATGAGACTAAATTTGAAAGATGCTCCAGCTTCATAAATGCCTCCCTGTATCAGCATGAAAGATTAAACTGATCTCACTGAAATTGGCACCACATTATTTTGTTGTGCCCTTTATTTTTTGTGCTTTAGGGATTTATTAAAAAAGAACTGCACACTATGCCTGCAGGTGAGTTTTGTTATTCGTGACTGTCAATTTCATAAAAAGCAGACAAGGGAGGAAATTAGACTTTTGAGTTCTGAACAGTGACAGCTATTGACTGTCCCTTTAAGATGGAAAAGCAGCTGCGCATAGCAGTCATCTCTGAGCCAAGTTACAGCTAGTTCACACACACACATTTTTCCCATTGTGCTGCAAGATTCAGACAGTTGTATTGCCGCAGAGATCTGTGCAGAAACCTGTTCCTGTGAGTGCTGTTTATTGTGTACTATCATTAGATACCAGGTATGTCTGGAAAAAGAATGGATTCTGTGCTGATCTGTAACACAAGTCCAACCCTACTTCATTCTGGGAAAAGGACAATGTGAACTGAGCTTTACACTCAGTTCCACTAAACCAGATTCAGATATTTACTGGATTGGCCAGAGTCTTTGTGTTGTGAGCAGTGAGCATATTATTATTATTATTATTATTATTATTATTATTATTATTATCATCATCATTATTTCAATTTATATACCACCCTTTATTGAAAGATCTCAGGGTAGTGTACAAAATTAGAAACACATTACAAAACATCGACAGTTCTCTTTCCCACACTTTTACCAGCCATAGATTACTGGTATTTAATAGCCATAGGGCTGGTTAAAGAGGAGTGTTTTTGCCTGGCATCTTAAGACATGTAATGATGGTGCCAGGCGAGCCTCGCTGGGGAGAGCATTCCACAATCAGGTCAGGGAGCCACCACAAAAAGGGACCATTCTCTTGTTGCCACCCTCTGAACCTCTCTGAAAGAAGGGACATAGGACGAGGGCCTCAGAAGACAAGTGCAGGGTCCGGGTCAGTTTGTACAGGGAGAGATGATTCTTAAGGTATTGAGGTCCTGAGCCATGTTAGGCTTTATCGGTCAACACCAGCATATGAATGTCAGAGTTGTGCAATTCCTTTCCCTCAAAAATAATTGCTTGTGCAAATCCTGCATTCATACTAAGCAGCCACATCACGTGATGTTATCCGCATGGAGGAGGAGCTTTCACTGGCCTGAACTAAACTTATCATTTAGTAACAACATTTGCACAGTCTTTCAATATCTGCATCATTAAAGGTATACTACCAAACTTCAGGTTATTATTATGTTAAGCAGTGTTCATAGGACAGCTGTTCATAGGTTGTAAGCACGGTCTATGCATATTTCCTGGTTTTATATACAATATCTAGAATCTCCAGGGACCCAGGTGGCGCTGTGGGCTAAACCACTGAGCCTAGGGCTTGCTGATCAGAAGGTTGGCGGTTCAAATCCCTGTGACGGGGTGAGCTCCCGTTGCTTTATCCCAGCTCCTGCCAACCTAGCAGTTTGAAAGCACATCAAAAATGCAAGTAGATAAATAGGAACCGCTATAGCGGGAAGGTAAACGGTGTTTCCATGTGCTGCTCTGGTTTGCCAGAAGCAGCTTTGTCATACTGGCCACATGACCTGGAAACTATACGCTGGCTCCCTTGGCCAACAATGCAAGATGAGCGTGCAACCCCAGAGTCGGTCACGACTGGACCTAATGGTCAGGGGTCCCTTTACCTTTACTAGAATCTCCAGATAAGTAAGAGATGGGATTCCTATCCCTAAACACCTTTTAAATTTTTAAGCAAAAGTTAAACATCCTGTTGGTGGCGCTGGGGTCTAAACCTCAGAGCCTAGGGCTTGCCGATCAGAAGGTTGGCAGTTCGAATCCCCGACGGGGTGAGCTGCCATTGCTTGGTTCCAGCTCCTGCCAACATAGCAGTTCGAAAGCATGTCAAAGTGCAAGTAGATAAATAGGTACCGCTACAGCGGGAAGGTAAACGGCGTTTCCGTGTGCTGCTCTGGTTTGCCAGAAGCGGCTTAGTCATGCTGGCCACATGACCTGGAAGCTGTATGCCAGCTCCCTTGGCCAATAAAGCGAGATGAGCACCGCAACCCCAGAGTTGTCCGCTACTGGACCTAACGGTCAGGGGTCCCTTTACCTTTACCTTTAAACATCCTGCAAGTTTTACCTTGTTTATTACCTTTGCTCTACTGCATGGAAATATTCCTGAGCTGAAGAGTTTATTCCTTCCCTGTTGATTTTTTTTTAATAAATTCACATCCACCTCTGGCTATAACATTAAAAAGTCATGAGAAAGAAGTTTCAGCTATTTATATTCCAAGGCAAAAGTACATTGCATTGGTGTCAGAGTCTGGTTCATTCTTACAACGTTTCACATACCAAGCAAGATGGAATTAAAGTGATCAAGATCCAAAGGAGTTTTTAAGGCTCCTGACATTCTCTGTTCCAAAGACTGCTTTTCACTTCAGTTACATTTTCCCAAAATTTAACTTCACTTGAGATTGAGCTGAAAACACACGGAATTATTTCCATCTTAGTAAGTGTATACTCACCCATGCTTACCGCAGCTGATTACTGAAAGTAGAGGAGCTGGTGGGTAACCTAAAAAGTAGAATCCACTCTTCTTCACACATTCACTCAGGGAAAGCACTGTTATAGTGTTGTAGAATTACCTGAGAGTTCCACATACTATAGATAGCCTATAGCTTGAACCAGGCTTGCTAAATGAATATCCCAGCAGGTGGAGGCCTGCTGTAAACTATCTTCTCCCACTTCGTTTTTTCTCGGGCAGGGGGGACAGGGCATAATTTTTTTATTAAAAAAACAGGCTTGTTTGTGGTGGACCATTGACCAGTGGCTTTGCTCACACTGCATGCTATAAACAGGGCAGCGCAGGGAGACTTGCATTACCCTACTACTGCAGCAGTAGCACAAGGTGAATGAATGAACCAGGGTTATGTTATATATACACACACACACATCATGAAATATTAGGACAGTTAACAGCAGATTATGCTTCAGTCTGTCAGTATAAGCTATGTACTGTTAAAACTTCAAAGCCTGTGAGCACTTTCTGAAGTCCTTTCGCATGCTACTAGGACCAGTCTCTTCACCTCTGAACTTCAGTGATGCACAACTTAGCAGAGCAGTGCAGCTTTTCCTAAGCCACAATCGAGACTGCTCAAACAGGACGACGATCAGGAACAAGGTTACGACTAGTAACTTGATTTTGTAGTTTATTATATACAGCAGTAAACTCACAAGCTATATATAAGTTACTATATACAGACCCGAACTTCATCACTCTCCAAGTGTTCCACAATATTCCTAACTAGCCAAACAATGGCATAAGTCATGCTGCCTATATGAGAGACCTCAGCCAATCACCGAGCTGATCTAGGTCCTCTTATCTCCAGGCTCATTTCTCCCATGCTCTGTCTCCCTGGCATGTAGTCAAAACGCTAATTGCTCACTTGCCAAGCTGCACAAAGTCTATGAACTCCAACATCTACATTATCAGATAATTACAACAGCTGGATGAATGCAAATCTTAAAATCTCCCCCTCTGCCCCCCACTTTGTTCCATTGCAATACGTAAGGACATACTTACATGGCAGTTTTCTGTGCTGTGGATGATGCCCTGGAATGCTCATCTGATGTAAGGTATTTCCGTAAAAGTACCTCCCCCACTGTAGGGACCCAGGTGGCGCTGTGGTTAAACCACTGAGCCTAGGGCTTGCTGATCAGAAGGTCGGCGGTTCGAATCCCTGTGACGGGGTGAGCTCCCGTTGCTTGGTCGCAGCTCCTGCCAACCTAGCAGTTCGAAAGCACGTCAAAATGCAAGTAGATAAATAGGAACCGCTACAGCGGGAAGGTAAACGGCGTTTCCATGTGCTGCTCTGGTTTGCCAGAAGTGGCTTTGTCATGCTGGCCACATGACCTGGAAGCTATACGCCGGCTCCCTCGGCCAATAATGCGAGATGAGCGCGCAACCCCAGAGTCGGTCACGACTGGACCTAATGGTCAGGGGTCCCTTTACCTTTACCTTTTTACCTCCCCCACCACTTGGAAATTAGGAAGTAGAAATAATACAGACAGCACCCTAACAATGCAAAAGGATCTCTGCTGGAGCAAGCCAAAGTCCTACCTAGTCCAGCATCCTGCTGTCAGAGTTGTCCGCCAGATGCCTATGGGAAACCTGAAAGCAGAACCTGAGTGCAAAAGCTGTGTACTCCCAGCTGGAAAGCTGTTATCCCTAGAAACTGGTAATCAGAGGCCTTCTACCTCCAACAACAGAGGCAGGGGATGTCATCTCTATCCTCCATGGATTTATCTAATCTTATTTTAAAGCCATCCAAGTCGGTGGCCATCACTGCCTCTTTTGGGACCAGATTGCAGATTATCTGTGTGAAGAAGTACTTTATTTTGTCTGTTCTGAATCTTCCAAAGTTCAGGTTCATTGGGTGGTCCCAGGTTCAAGGTTTATGGAGAAAACCCAGGGTGATCTCCATTAGTAGTGTAGACTGCACAAGCAAAAGAGTTGTGCTACCCACAGACCCAAGCATCTTCATTAGTGCTTCAAATTCAAACCACCTACAGTCACACAGGAAGCCATCTGAAATACTATTTTGATGGCCATATACATTGTGTCAAGACCCCCTTTCTTCTCAGTGTCTGTGCCCATCTGAGTTGTACATGATCACCATCAACATACAGGATATGACACAACCTCTGGAGTATTCATTCTGCCTAGCACCAGAATCTCGCAGATTAAAAAGCATGGCTCATTAAACAGGTGGGGAGGAGTATATTGCCTTAGAAATATTACAGTCTGTCAGGACTGACTCATCCCAGAACAGAAACTTATCTGTAAAACCTGCACACAATTACATTTTAATGATTTTTATCTTGGCTCATTAGGAGAGCAGTCACCACTGAGACTTTAAAAATAATCATGCAGATGGACCAATGATACAGCTACAGCACATCTTTGGTGGAGAAAAGAATTTGCTGGCTGGAGTAGAACTACAGACCCAGAACTGTTAACGGAAACAAGAAGAAAAATAGAAGTTTGTGTCAGGTCAGCTAGTCTGGCAGTCCTTTGCTGTTCAATCCACTGAACAACAAGTTGAGCCAGAATGAGGAACCAGGACCATAATTAGATGTGATCTCATTGGCTATTTAGGTCACCTGATTCTGCTGGGCTGAAGGCTCCAGCATTGAGTAATAGCCTCCCCTTTTGTTTTTAACGTCTAAGTGTGAAATCCAGTGCTGCTGTTCTATGCATGGAATGGCTTTTGATCCAGCAGAGGTATCCAATATCACAAAAGAGAAGAGAAGACAATTTTTGCTCATTCCCCTTTCTTGTTGCAGGGCCCTGCACTCCCTTCCACACTGTTCTAATGGATCCCTCGATCATCTGGGACAGATTGGGAGAGTGTAAGGGTGCAGCACTTTCCCTTCACTTATATTTATGGATACATCTAGTAGATCAAAAGCTGTACTGAAAGCAGAATGGCAGAGCGATCGTTTTTCCCCAAATATTTTTTGGTGGCAGTTGTGGGGAGACTTTATAAATTATGCATCAACTTCTGAATGGATCTTAAAATTTCTAATGCATGATAAGCGCATGAACTAATTCTTTTTATTTGTTTGTCTATTTAGGACATCTATATACTGCCCTTCATAATATATATATCCCATATTAGTTGGAATGTATGGACACACAGCTGCTTTCTGCACACACACACACAACACACACACACACAACACACCAGAAAAGAAATCGGTTTGTTAAAGTAATGGATACATTTTAATATGAAGGGAGCTTTACTCCATTTTGTCACTCCTCTGGAAAATTAAAATCTACTTTTATTTCCTGGGCACTGTGTGAAAATATCCAACAAATATCTATGTTCATTGAGCACAATACACAGCAAGCTTGGCACACCTATGTCTTATGGCAATAAAAGAGGGTTTAAGCCCACAAGCATCCATTCTTTTCATCATGACACACAGGCACACCTATAGCTCGGTCTGGATTGCGCCCAGTATGTCTGATTACTTACACCAGCTTGCATAGAATTTGTCAGTACACTACAATTTACAATTTCATAAGTAAATAAATTATTAATGGCATAATGTTCAACAGCTGTAAATAATTTACAGCCTGGAAATGGTGCAATAGGCATGCTCTTAGAGGAAAGCATAAACTACTGCAGTGTATCTTGAATACTTAATCAGAGTGTACTTAACAAATCAAAGTCCATTATTAAACTGTGCTTATGCATGTTATCCTTTAGCAATTGTGTTTTGGTTTGTAAAGGAAACTATGGCTTGACACATCAGATGCTTGTTCTTCATTTTGGGAACTCTTGTTTTGCACAAGGCTAGAATCCATATTCATTTTGTGCATAATGAAAACAACCCTTTTATAACTCATTTCAAGCAGACGAGGTGTTAAAGCATGACAGTTCAAATACCAAGCGTAGTTAAATAAGCCCTGCGTGATATCATTTTTGCATAAACCTTGACACTTCAGTTAAATTGAGTTCATTCCATTTTAACTGAACTGATCGTTTTTGCATAAATTTTGATACAGATTTATGGAACTAAGCAACATGTGAAGCTAAACATGAAACTCAGCCTTAAGCTGTGGAAGACCACTGGTCAATTTAGCCCAGTCTGTTCCGATATAATTTGAAAGATATTTCAGAATGCTACAGCATGAGATATTGTAAACTACAGCTACTGGGAACTGAACATGGAATTATGCATAGACTTGCATGCATAGTCTATGTTTAGCCACTGAGTTATGACCCCTCCCTGAGCCAACACTGCACATCTGTATGTGTGTCAAGTGTGAGCACACAGTTCTATAAAGATGGAAATGGTAGCATGAAAGAGCACATCATTTTTCAGATGAAAAGATTGAAACCTTTAACATGTCTCTTATTATTAAATAATAATAGTAATAATACCAATCCAAGACTGCAATGCTAACCCATTTACCTCAGAATAAGCCCCACTGAATTCAGTAGGACTTACTTCTGAATAGACAGATGGTTGTGTTAGTCTTCTAAGATCTCACAAGCCTCTTGGTTGTTTTTACTATCTAAAACTGACATTGTGGTAATAAGAACCATAGCAGTCATGTGACCTACTTCTTCTTCACAAATGTTAAGCTGCCAGGAATTTTAATTAAGTCACCTATGTTGACTTATATTGTGAATCACTCATTTGATGGGTGTTGAGTCATATTGTGAATCACCCATTTCATTTGGGGGTGGGGAGAGAACCATAAGGTTGGCTATATCTTTGCGGTTCAATTCCATACATGTCTGCTAGGAAGTAAGCCTCACTGACTTACTCCTAGGTAACTGTGTTTAGGATCGAAGCCTTAGCAATCTTACATCCTCAAGCGAGTTACTTCCAAAATTGAGAACAAAGAATTCTGCATGAAGGCACTCTGTGTATGTCTTCAGTAACAAGCTGAAGCCATTCTGAGAACAATGATTACTATTTCTGCCCACAGGCAGAGATCTCTGAAGTGTGAAGGTGAAGCAAATAAAGAAAGAGTACAACAATCTAGAAGTCCAGGATTCCATGAACAATCGTACTCTTTGTCCAGTGATTAAAATGTGAGGAGCTCCATACAATTGGGTGGATTTACTGGCCGACAATGAAATGAAACTCTGGGCATGGTGTTGCAATTTAAAAGGGGGCAGATGAAGAGCATTCTTCACTGAAGTCAGGAATTAGACTCGGTTATGATGAAGTCTTCAATCGGATCATGGGTTATATACATAAGAATTCCCAGCCTAAGAAATTGGTGCTGCTGGGGGAGTGCAGGCTGAGAGATGAATTTACACCAACAAAGGGACCCAAGTTGGGCAGAAGAGCTGGATGCAAGTTATTATACAAAAAAGAGAAATACACTTCTACTCATTTTGCTACAGATGGGATCAAATGCTTTAAGGCTGGACACACAGGCTGTGAAGAATTTGTGCAACGGCCATATTAATTGTCCGTTACATAAAATGGATGGAAGTTTAACTGCTTTCTTGGTAGGCCAACTTTTCTGTTTGTATTTTGTCTATGGCACATTTTATTTAGAAGGCCTGTTGAGTGCTGCTGCACTTAGGGTCTCTCCCCATCACCACCACCAACTACTACTACTACTACTACTACCAGAGCTCTGTTGGAAATAAAATTGAGTTAGGGCTCCATTTTCTTCATTCATTCGTTTTTTTTGTTTTTTGTTTGTATTTTCCACACACAAAAGATCATGCTCAAAGCAGCTTACAACGAAGAAAGGGATGCATTTCAAAGAAACACTACATAATAACAAAGCAAAACAATAACAAGGACACAATTTCATAGTAACATAGCCAAGCAACAATATAACATGCAGAAACTGCATTTCAATACTATGAATATAACAAGCTTACTTTAAGGACATGCAGCATCCATTAGCAAAAATAACAAGAGAGCTTCACAGTTTCTATTTGGTCCTAGAAGCACTCCTTCCATGATGTTGCTCACAGTCCCTCTCCAGCAGCAGCTTCTTATAAGGCTTTTTTTTGGGGGGGGGGGGTAAGCTGGAAACCTCCTTCCCATGATGCTGCTCATATTCATGGAATGTAGGCAAAACTAAATGCTCAAGAGTCTATGTTTCCTTTGTAATTATAGTGCGCTTAAAAATAAGGATGAGTAAATTCCCTCAGTTCTGATTCAGACTGGGCCAGCAATTATGAGATGAAGCAGAGCATACTAAGAAACTATTTCTAAGAGTGCTACATCGTTGCTCAAAGCATTACATGCTAAGCGAGCATGTTCTAGAGCTGAACAACCCAGCAAGTATTCAGAGGAGATTAAGAGATTTATATCCCCATTGCTAGCTCCTCCTCTTCCTGGTCATCTGCTGGGTCATTATTTGCAACTTAATCTTCTCCCACCTTTGTGCTAGCAGAAAAGCAGTTCTGCTTGTACCGTACATGGCAAGACGAGTGATTTTTGCTGATTGCCCCTTAACTTATTACAATCCTAGTGTAAAACTACCATTGGATTCAACATCAGAGTCAAACGATAAGATCAGAAATGCCTGTTTTAAATGAGGATCAATGGTAAATTGAAAATTATCTAGGGTATTAAATTAGATATGTTGCTCAATTCCCATTTTGGCCATTGGCTATAGCGAAAACATCAACAAATGTACATGAAGGATGTTAATAACAGATTTTATGATGATTGTGTTGCATAATTTAATCATTTTATGATCCTATTGCTATGTACTTATTTCACAGTGATTTATTGTGACCTTTGGTCTTGTCAAATAAACCAACTCCTCATTCATTTGTTATCCATGCAAATTATTTCTCCTGTCCTTTTGTCATTTACAGAGTCATACATTCTCAGTGATTACAGAGCTTCCTGCTAAATTTAGCAATGAGGCTAAGATTTATGCCACTGTTGTTCAATGGCACTGAAAGGAAACAAAACACAAAGCTGAACAAATGTATAAATGTGCAAATATATATTTCATTATAATAACATTTTACAGGACCATATAGTTAAATGGGTACACACTCGTTAAATGAGAAATAACATGCCTTTCGTTCTTCTTATGAAATTTACAGCCTAAAATAGAAATGCACAATTTGTCCATTGTCTGTTAATAATAATTTATTGGCTGCATGTGTCTTTCTGAGGCTCATGCAAGAGACTCTTGGCTGTACAAGTCCCTCTAGTGGTGTCCTGCATGAAACTGAAAATTGCAGTTTTGTTTCACACTCCTGAGTTCCATACTGCATAGGGAAGCTTTTTAAGGTTCAGTGTTTTACTATGGTTTTATATATGCTGGAAGCCACCCAGAGTGGCTGGGGCAACCCAGTCAGATGGGCAGGGTACCTGTTGTTGTTGTTGTTGTTGTTGTTGTTGTTGTTGTTACTATTTCTTGAAAATCTTTCCAACTAAACATGAGCAAATATAAATATTCATTACAAGTAACTTATTATAATTCTGGGTACAAAATGTTATAACCTGAATAGTTTTGGTGAGCACACAAGAACATACATCAGTCAGAGTAAGAGACAATGTCTGAAATATTTCCTGCTGGGATGCCTGTCATGTGAGCCTGTTCTATAAGGAGGGGGGAAAGGTTCTAAATTTGATTAAGAACACTGTAACCAGTTTTGATCTCTCAGTGCATATAAAGAATGGAGATCTAAAATTAAAAGTTTTGAAAGAAACAACTATTGAAAGAGGTTGATGAATAAATGAATTAAGTTGTTCACTTTCTTATAGTAAATGAATTTCATATCTAGCTATTGTTATTATAATAACACAGTGTGTGTGGTTGTGTGGGTGTACCCTAAGGGACTTGCAATCTAAAAATGGACAGAACAGGAACAACTGAAGAGAAATAACTTAAGGCAGGGATCAAGAGGAGGGAAACACAATTATTTCAGTGCTAGCTTCTCACAATAGGCTAGACCAATTAGCAGTGGCAGGATTAGCTTGGACAGCTTCTGAAGTCCAAGCCTTTTTTACCTCCTCAGTAGCATGATATATATATATATATATTTGATGTTATAGTTAGAATGGGGGGCTGGGCAATCATGGACAATCCCTGCAGCAATTATAGGCTGGTACAGTGTTTTATTCCACATTAGCCAGCCAGCAAGAACTTTGAGACCAGCTTGAGATACAGTTTATTCCAGGCCAGCCAAAAGGCTGAAGCTTGTGCAACTCCACCAGCAGGTGATGACAGGTTAGCTCAGCCAGGAGAGCCAATTGGAGGCAATACAAAAACCCACAGTGCAGGGTATGGGGCTGTTGAATTTTGTGGTTACTTTACTTTTTGTTCTCCTGACTGAAACAATAAAGATGGACTGACTGACTGACTACTTACTCCAGTTACACAAACTTCTGATTAAAGGTAAAGGTAAAGGGACCCCTAACCATTAGGTCCAGTTGTGACCGACTCTGGGGTTGCAGTGCTCATCTTGCGTTATTGGCCGAGGGAGCCGGCATACAGCTTCTAGGTCATGTGGCCAGCATGACAAAGCCGCTTCTGGCGAACCAGAGCAGTGCACGGAAACGCTGTTTACCTTCCCGCCAGAGCGGTACCTATTTATCTACTTGCACTTTCACATGCTTTCAAACTGCTAGGTTGGCAGGAGCAGGGACCGAACAACGGGAGCTCACCCCGTCGTGGGGATTCAAACCAAACTTCTGATTTGGCTTAGTTAAAATAGTAACTAAGAACCTGTGGATCCCTAGATGTTGTTGGACCCATCAGACTCACCCACTATGGCTTACATTAATTTTAGTCTAACAATATCTGCAGGCCCTCAGGTTTTCCTTCCCTGCGGTGGGATAAATCAGACTAAGGACTGTTTTAAAAGCTACATGGAAAAGGTGACTCTTGAAGAGGGATTTAAGAAAGGTGGTCTCACAGAGGCTTTGACATGAAAGCAAAGCATTCTTCAGAACAAAATAATTCTTTCCCATTGATTCACTGTGAAAAAGATTCCTGCACACACGTGTACAATTCATAGCTATTTTTTTGCCAAATATTACAAATCCCATCCACCCCATGGGAGGGACTTCACTGCAGTTATTTAAGACTTCCATCCCATTCTATATTTATTGTTTATAGCCCACTCATCTGGCTGGGTTTCCCCAGCCACTTTGGGCATCTTCCAACAAAATATTCAAAAAAAACCCATTAAGCTAAGAGTGAGAAACGAAGCCGAATGACGGGAGAGAGGGAAGTCACAGCTCGGCAGGCCGAAAGGAACTGAGAGGGGGAATTTAAGATGGAATGTAATTGTTTTTGTTTTGTTGTTTTTTGTTTATTTGGAAAATCTAATTAAAATTATCTTTAAAAAGAAAAAAACCCAGTCATTTAAAAACTTCCCTAAACTGGGAATAATGTTCATTGAAGTGGCCACAAAATCTGTTGTATGGTGTTCCATCAAATATCATTTCCATGTATATCTTGGCATATATTTCAAGCTGGATGGGTGAGACGTTAAATGTGAAATGATTACTTGTATGTGCAAGAACCCTGATTCCCCTTATCCTGACCTCTTACCCTGATCTATTGTTTTTCTGGCATCATTTTAAGACGCTGGAAGATAATGCAATTTTCTTTTCTGCTGTAACAGTACTATACATCCTCAAGGGTTGTTGATCCTGTAATTACGTTGGGTAAGACCTGTTAAGTATCATCACATGAATTCATGCAGTTGAGCATCTGGAAGGAAGGAATTATATCACTCAAAATATCAATACCATTCTCATTTCTCTGAAAAATGTACCGGTAGCTGCCTGCAGTGAGACTCTGACTACAGTGGTTTGATTAGCTTACAATTATAACTGGTATATTTCAGCATGATTAGACTTTCTTTTTAAAAAACAAAAATTAAAAAAGCCACTCAACTCACACTTGTTTCACAGGTAGATTTGTGGTCCTATTTGTGAATGCTGTAGATCAAAGTGTTCTGCAAAAAGAAGCAATATTCCGATCCCAATAAGAAGGCATATTAGGCTGAAATGTAGCACTTAGATGAGATGACTCATTGCTGTCTTCAAGATGAATTCATCAAACATTTGCACGGTAGAAGGAAAAGTTTTAAACAGAAGGAAAACGAAAGGACAGATTTTCTCATGGGGTTTAGCTGTGGTTATGCAACAACATTCAATCCATTCAGAAGAAACTGCTGAATCTATATTGCTACATTGGTAGCATATTGGAAATGGAAAGGATTAGTATTTATTTTTAGCCAAATCTATCTCTATGGCTCAGGGCATGTAACAATACTTCTCTTATCTCAGCCTTTCTCTGCTCTGTCAAGCAGATTATTAATTGCATTTTAGAGGTGAGAGGCTGACAATTAGAGAAAACATCATGCCAGGACTATCCATTAAACACTGAGTAGCTGTGAACTGAATCCTAGTCCATATATTGTACTGTAGTACCAGCTTTACCATATTAGTGCTCCATGGCACAGGAGCATGAAGTCATTTTGCTGCTTGCTCCATTAGGTTGATAGTGTCCACCTCCTTGCATGATGTTTCAAAGCCTCCCGCACTATCAAAATTATCAGTAACACACTTTGGACATTAGCTTTCCCACATCTGTATGCACCTAAATGCACTTTAGCTATCAAAACTATATAGATGAAATTGTCATAATATTTTTGTATCATTCCATGGTTCATCAAGGCCCGATGCAGTTTCTGTTATTATGCTTCAAAGATGTGTTGACTCATTGAGTCCAATCTACCACTATTACAATCAACCCAATCTTCTCTGATGTGCTGCTGCTTTTCAGAAATTCACCAAAAATGGCAATTGTGGTTTTAATTTTGTTTATTTAAAAAGAATACAGCAGCGTGTGACCTTCCCTACATAAAAATACAAGATAAAAACCACAAAATACATAATAAAAATAAGAATAACAAATCAATAATCCCTCCTCCCGCAACACATTTAAAATGGCATCAGATGTCAGTCAGCCAAAGGCCTGGTTGAAGAGGAACATTTTTGCCTGGCGCCTAAAGGTGTCCTATCATGCAATTTCAATTTAGAAATAACAAATGGTCTTCTCTGAGCAATCAGAGGCCCATACAAATGTGGAAGCTGTTGTCCATATGGCAACTGATAACTAAACAAGGCATCATTTACACAACTTGGTTATTTGTTCTGTTGTCTGTTGAATTTAACCTTGATTATGGCTTTACACACATGTTGGCACATTCATTGGTTTTATCAACAGGTTCTAAGCAGCACCCTGACAGATATGGTGGCTAGCTGAAAAAGAGAACATCTTCTGCTCTTTTGATAGTTGTGAAGAACCAATGCCAGCAGTTCTAGCTTTTGTGACAAGCTGCTCCTGCTGAAATGAAATCCTTCCTACTGCACAACTATTCAATACAACATGGTCCCCAATTAGCTAATTACTGAGGACCCCCTATTTTTCAAAAGCCAAGCCATGGACCCCCTACTTTTGAAATTTTTGATTACTCTATGGTAGTTACTTCTGCAAAAACAAATTCATGGAATTTGAAATTTAATCTCCATGGGAGATAACTTTTCAGTATTTCTAAATTTAATCATAGCTTTTATACAAGGTTAAATTAGGCAAAGATTACAAAGTTGGACATCATCTGATTATAATACTTTTGGGTAAGACATATTGGCTGCAATCATAGACACACTTACCTGGGAGTAAGTCTCACTGAGCTCTATGGGGCTTACTCTCAGTAAGAATGTATATGATTGCCCTTTGCATTTTTACAAAAAACAGATACACAAAAGAATCTGGTAAACAGTGGTAAATAATGTAATAAACTATGCACTACCTCGTGGGATATATAAATTAGTTTTGAATTTAGTATTGGAAAGTATTTACTTAAATAGTTAAGGGGCAATAGAGTTTGGCCAATCTATTACAAGAGTTGGAAGAAAATAGGATAGCACAAGCTGCAGTTCTAAGCACACTTACTAGGCAGTAAGCCTCAATTAAACAATGTGACTTACATCCAAGTATGGATGCATAGGATTCCAAGGTTAATCAGACATTTTTTATTAGCTTTATGTTTAGGGAAATTGCAAGATAAATTTCTGTATCATTGAAACAAACTATTTTTTTTAACTTGTAAGTCACTTTGAGATTTAAAAGATTATGGTGACAAATAAGTATAATAAATAAATAAAAATAAAAGTAACACTGACAGATTAAAGTTGATCAGGCAGAATTTTCTTCTTTTTAATTATAGTGAAATTGTTACAATAGCCAATCCTATTCGCTCCCCCAAAGTGAAGGCTATTGTTTAAATAAATGGTTTAATATTGGAATTAGATCCTTTTATAGATAACTTATTTGGATGAAGAAGATAAAGGAGCTTGTAAAAAAAACTTATGCATAATGTTTTGAGTAATGGTGGAAAATAGGAAAAAGATATAAAATGCATTGGTCAAATTAGAATAAAAATGGATTTCAGTTACTGTATATTGCAATATTTACTGTGAAAATTTAAGATTGGGGGAAATGTTTTTTTCTATTCTTACCAATATAAGGGAAAATTCTTGCCTTTAAGTTGACTTCTACCACACCATCATTCTTTCTTTTTGGCATTTAATCCTGATTTTCTTGAAATTTTAAACCCTGAATAAAATATTAAGCTACAATTCAAACTGTTTATTTACCAGTCACTATTGCAATTCTGGAATAGTTTCATTAAACAATTTTGATGGAAATTCCAGAATATGTTCGTTTCCATTTTTACTCCAAGATTTTGTCCATTTTATTAGCAGTTACGTTAAGGGATAAATGTTACATATGGTAAGCACTTTTAAATATTTAATACCATATTTCTTAGACAAAGGCCACACATTCAAATTAGCTTAACTCATTTGTAATAATAGTGATTACAAATTATTACAAATAAAAATTATTGAAAAATATTACTGGATGACGAACCAATAGGAAGGAAAAGAGGCTTTAAAATAATGGTCAGTAAGCTGGCTCAGTTTGAAATAACACTAGTCAAAAAGTTAAGAAATTACAGAAGTTGTTTTCTTTAAAAAAACAAAAAAAACAAAAAAGTTGTATTGTACTCAGTAGGATCTACTTCTTAAGAAATGTGGAGTGAGTTACACAGTCAGAGACTGTCACCAATCAAAAGTTCCTGTCATGAACACGGTGTGTGTTCCACAGTCAGAGGCTTCCCTATTTATGTCAGGGAAGCCACATGCACAGATATTTTCCTGACATTAATATTAAGACTGCAGATTTAATTTGTTTTACATGATAGAGTATTCAGTCAAAATCTGAGTGAACAATCCGCTGGGAGATTCTCATGAATGCTCCCCGCTGAAAGGAATGGAATCAATGCAAGAACAGTGTGCCATCATATTTATTCCAGGGCAAGTCACTCTATTTCACTTAACCTACAGCACAGGGCTGTTGTAGGAATAATCAAGGTAAGAATTGTGGAGCAAATTGCCATTAAGCTGAGTGAAATCTCTGGATGAGAAGTCAAAGTCAGGCTTTGCCTGTAGTTCCTCAACTGTGTGATATAGTACATTATCCATGCTAAATGCTAGTGAATGGAATCAGCCATGCATTTAGCAAGTTGCTAGTTTAAATCCTTCTCCACATTGTTCATATGCCCTCCAAACACTGCCGGGATTAGACAGACTGCAAACAATCTGTAAGCAAGACCCTAGTGGTGACTCTCCGGGGCTGCAAAAGAGTTTGAAGGTCTCGGGTTTTATTTTCTTGCATTCTGAGATAATGCAGTATCTTATGTGGACCTCCGGTAAAAATAACCATTCACCTTCTCTGGGTGTATATTTTAAAATTACTGTTAAATAGCATGTGTCCTAAAGAGGGGGAGGGAGGGGGAGGCATCAGCTGAGGAGGGATTATGATGAGATGCTCATGATGTAGGTATTTAATAGAAGCAACAGCAGGGCCAGGGACAGTAGTGTTACTGCTGCTCCTTGCTTTAAATTCCATATGGAGGAAGTCCTTAGCTCAGTGACAGAGTGATAATCTGCATGCAGAATGACTCTGGTTCATTCCTTGGCATCGCCAGATGGGGCTGGGAAAGACTTCTGACTGAAATGATAGAAAACTGCTACCAATTAGTAGGGACAATACTAACTTAGAAGGATCAATGATGTGACTTTGTCCCTATACTTATTCTCCACCCTATTTATCTTCTAAGCAGCCTACAGTATGCAAAACATTAGAGATGCTGAGGCTTAATGAAGTGGCGAAGTTAATTAATCCAAGTGTCATCATGGATTTATTTATATATTTTAATTGGGAATGTTTGTAGCAAAGTCTCTTTTTATGTTTTATGAGAATTTCCTGTCACAAAGGGAACATGGAGTTCAAAGGAAGTTACTCTCTCAGCTATGTCTGTATCAAAGATACCATGGACAACTGAAGCACTCCGCCATTGTTTTTAAACAGATGCATTTCAAAGGAACACTATTTCCATGTTTGTGTTGAAAGTTTTTGGAGACATACATACTTTATTAACTAAATCACTGATTACTTGATTATAACCCAGAAAATGTATTGACAACAGAACCATCTCAGACCCTCCAAGTGCCATTATTTTCCAGGGACAGTACCAGATTTACAGAAGCTGTCCCGGTTTCTGATTTGATCCCAGAATGTCTCACTTTACCTTTCACATTTTCTTAGGAGATATATAGGAGGATATGGTAGGATGTCCCTATTTTCATCAGAGGGTATGTGACCCCCTGAGTCAATGAGATAAGTAACTATGCAATGTTTAGAAGACCTCTGAAGGCAGCTCTGTATAGGGAAGTTTTTTAAATGTTTAATGTTCTATTATGTTATTATATATGCTGGAAGCCGCCTAGAGTGGCTGGGGCAACCCAGTCATATGGGTGGGGTATAAATAATAGAGTTGTTGTTGTTGTTGTTGTTGTTGTTGTTGTTTTGTTATTATTATTATGGAATATGATGTCCCTCTTTTCATTGGAGAAATGTAGGAGGGTATGCAATCCTATGCACACTTACCTGAGAGTAAGCTCCAGTGTAACTTACTTCTCAGTAAACATGCATAGGATTGCACTGTGAAATATTTTCAAAATGCTTCCAGCCAGGGGAAAAAATGTAAATATGGAGCAAGCCATGAATTATTCTATGCCGCTAATTGCCAAATATTGTGCTGTGGATTACAGTCTACAATTCTGGTTGCCTCATCTTAAAAACAGCTAGAAAAGGAACAACCAAATTGCTCAAGGGAGGGCCAAGAAGGAAAGGCTAAAGTGTTTTGACACTTTGTATGTAGAATAATTTAACAAAAACCTAATATGGCATACAATAGAAGTTTCAGGACCTTGAGTGTTTATAATACCTCAAAAAGAAGCAAGTGCCAGGAGCCCTGAAATTGTCTCCAGCTGAGACAAAAAAAAATTCCTAGCATGCTCCTAGATGCATTTTGGTGCCTGGTGAAGAGCTTTGTTTTTAATTGCCTAAGTTGTTTTATCTCCATGAGATTCTGACACTCTCAGTTTAGATTCTCGATCCTGCTGTTTTCAGTCTATAGAGTTTTTGTGTTTTTTAAATGTTTTCATTCTAGCATTGATTTTGTATTGCTAGTTGCCCAGGGAATTTAATAGGACGGTAGACTATGCATTATTGTAATAAACAAATATAACAGAATATTTGCATAGCATAGCATTTTGCCAGGGTCACAGGGCACAGCTTGGTTTCCATTTGGGTGCTGTGGTTGCAGATGCTTGAGCATGAACAGTGGAATTTGTGTATAGTAATAGCAAAAACGATTTTCAGCCAAGATCGGACATTTTCTCTGTGCAAGGGATTGCAATCATGCCCTACATTAACATAGTGTCCTGTGGGATGAATTGCTTGCTTTTACTACAAACAATCTTAGCATAGTGCATAGAATCATACATGCCACATCATGCCAAACAGAAAGATAATACAGGCACAACAAAAGCCAGAGTTATTGTTCAAACAGAACATTCATCTGTGGTGGCAATAACCGTGTCTGCTCCTGAGCCTGAAGCACTTCCTTCATTATGGATAAGGGCAAAGATATACATCTTGGTAATAAGTCGAGTTGTTTGCATTTCTTGTTATTTGTACTGTGCTGTGGTTTACAACCCCAGTGTTTTCTCATTTTCATCTGCAAGGCACCTGTATTGAGATGGGACATAGGAGAGAAAAAGAACAAACAACCTAAAAAAAAACCCAAACAATTAAAATCTTTAAGTAGATACCATATTAGGTCCTGACTGTCCATCAGTAGCCAAACACTTTTAATTCAAAACCATGACATTTCCCCATTATTTCTTACAGCAAAGGTATTGTGAAATGAAGTAGGACATATAGAAGTGGAATAGATAGTAACAATTTGCATTTGCTCTAAACTTACAGTCCTGGCATGGCAAGGGCTGGGATTTGAAATGAGATCTCTCTGATCATATCTGTATCTTAAAGCCCCATCCTATGCTTCCTTAGCAAGTTATCACACTATTAAGAAGGCTCATACCTGAGAAGAACTGGTAAATTTTACAACAGCAAAGGTGTTGATGGTGACATATGGAGCCCTGAATAAATTCAGACAAGGGTGTTTAGTGGAGTGCCTCTCCTTATTTCAGGCAGCCCAGGATTGTTTTATTGATTGATTGATTGATTGATTGATGATTGATTGAATTTATATACCACCCTATACCTGGAGGTCTCAGGGCAGTTCACAGAATACCCTGTTAAGATTGGCAGAGTAGCTCCTGCTTGTGGTTCCACCATGGGTTTTGTGTAGGAACCCAGAATACGTCTTTCTCTGTGGTTGTGCTCTGACTGTGAAACTCTTTTCCTGCAGAAGCATAGATGGCCACAACATTGATGTGGTTTCAGAACATAGTGAATATCAGCTTGTTTTCTCTAGCTTATATAGCCACAGTTAAACTGTTTTGAACCTTGAGTTTGTTAGGTATTATAGCCGTGATTGTGTGATGATTTTATTATTCATGCTTTATTGTTGATTTTAAAAACGGTGTTCTTATAATGATACTGTATTATTATTATTATTATTATTATTATTATTATTATTACCGTATTATTTATATAGTCATTACTGAAATGGTTTACAAAACAAAACACAAACATCAATTCAGAAATTAATAGCTCTGCAATATAAAAATCAAAACAGTTATATAAATGCAATTATAATAATAAGAAATACATAATAAAATACAGATTCTCATAACAGCAACAGCATAAAATAGAAAGGAAAAAATCAGCATCAGGTTTTCTAAAATACAAAAACAGTACTCACAGAATTTTCTTTCTATCCAAAGGTAGGACTTAATCCCAGCTCACCACAGAAAATGACAGACTCTTCCAGCTCTTACCTGAGAACTTTCCTCTCCTCTCCCAGTGTCTCACCCTGGGAGATCTTCACTCAGAATCCTTCTACCATCTTTCTGTAACTTTTATGTGGGTGCAGTCCTTGACTCCCAATGGCATCCCAGCCCTACAGTGTTCAATGGGGTTTACTACCAGATGAGGGTTTGTAGGACTGCAAGTGTGTGTGTGTGTGTGTGTGTGTGTGTGTGTGTGTGTGTGTGTGCAGTATGCATGCACTCCCCCCAGAAAACATATCATATCTGCTTAATCCAGAAAACATTCAAGCATTCAGTTAATGAAATATTATATCCATGAATAACTAAACCTTTGCAGCAACCTAACAATTATGCCTTGTTAAAATTAGATAAAGATCCAGGATAGAACCAAATGAAATACTGGCTGAAAGCTCAATAACTAGTAGATATATCAGCTTTACAAACCCACCTCATACCATATTTATTTATTTATTTATTTATTTATTTATTTATTTATATTTTTGTTACTCTCTAAAATGCTATGTACGCTGATTAGACCATCCTCATTATCATCATACTCTGTAAGGTTGAGAATTAGCAATTTTTCTAGGGCCAGGTGTTGAACTTCAACTTATATAAAGATGAATTGCAGAAATGTATGAACAGGTGCTGAAGTTCAGTTATGAAACTATAAAACTTAGCAGGTGTCTACTAAAATTAGAACCAATATCAAAGAAAATCAGATTGATATACTCAAAAATGTTGGCAAGTCACCTTAGCAGTACAGTTTAAAGTTCCTTAAACAGACAATGTATATACACATTTTTACAATGGAGATAGTTGGTAGGAGAAAATAATTTTGCATCCCTGGCATCAAACCAGAAATAATGTGTTGGCAGGACACAAAGGTAAACATCTGTTATTCCTTTTTTGCTATATCTACAGCACGTCAATAACAAAATTTGCAAAAAAATAAATAAAAAATACTAGAAACGAGCTGCTAGCCACTGACAGTGAGTAAATGTTGGAATAGGACCAGACTGTAAATTATATCAGAGCTCAAAATTTTAACTGCATTGTGTGATATAATTTCCCCATATTCTGTAAAAATATTTTGAATTTTTCCATATGATTTTGAATGTCATTGGATATAAGACTGACTAACAAAATCACAATAAAATTAAAGATACCATTGTTTAATTTGTTTTTATACTATGTTTTTGAAAAGTTAAGTCTCCACAACTGATGATATAAATTAAAAACCGCATTTATTCCAGCAGTATTTCCAACAAATAAGGGCATATTGTATATAACTTTGTAGGAGAAATCTATTTTATCTTTAACATCTCTTATTCTCTTTGATTGTGTACTGCTATGTGTTTTATTTCCTTCACATGCTTCAAACATTATACATGACCTTTCTGCTGAATGCTTTTTTGATTCCTGATGAACTATTACTCACTTTGCTTCCTAAAACATGAACACTGAAAATTGCTAATATAATTGAACTCTTTGCATTTCAAGCCTATGCATGTCTACTCCAAATTAAGTCTCATGAAGTTCAGCGGGGCTTACTTACTTCAAAGTAAGTGAGTACAGGATTGCAGTCTTAACAACTGAATAGCACATTTTGCGGGACTGTTAATTACAAAACAGAGTGAACTATTGACAGGGCTTTGATTGTATTTTATGAAGGCTGAGCTTGAGCTAAATAATCAGCCTTCTTCCCTTCTGCACCAATTTTGTAAAGAATCAATCACCTATCATTCACTTGGTCTATGAAATACTGAATGGCACCCTTGTCTCAAAATCACTATACAAGACCACTTCAAGTGACTGGTGTAAATAACTGTAGGGTCGGATTAAGATGCAGTAGAAATGGGATAACGAATTGGCCTATGAAATGTAGACCTAGACTGTAACTCTATACAGTCTGCATATGAACCATTTATCCCAAATTATGGCTGCAACCCTAAATTCTAATATAGGGTGACTTAGAATAATACATTTAGGAACAGGCAAAACATGAACTAAAACTAACGGTGGCTTATTAAAATAAACTGTCAGCTAACAATGAGTTGTTAGCTTTTTTTAAATCCTCTCTCAGTTAAATAGATTTTTACAAGCATAACATACCATCTCTTTCAGCATCCTTTAAAAATAAACAAATAAAATAAAATAAAACAATCTATTTCTGTTGCCTAAAACACACAATCTTTAAACAGTCAGCACAGAAAGGTTTGGATCACAGTGTCCTTTTAATACATGGGATAGTGTCAAACATCCAAGTAATCTCACTGCACATTGCATCCTGAAGAATGACTTACAAGACAACCACACAGAATTTTCATCTATGCAGCATGGCAGAGAATTAAAAAGAGAGAGAGAGATTGTCTTCCATCCAGATCTAGACAAGGCGCCTACAGAAAACTGCAGACAAAGTATGCTTCACAGCTGCTTCCTCTGTAGTTTCTTGACTAATAAATGGTTTATAAGCATGCCATCAATGTGTGTCGGTTGGCAAATTTTTCATTGTCTATATTTCTACTGTATATGTTTTAAAAAGCAAGAGAAAATCAATTAAATAATAGGACAGTTAGATACCTCCTCTGAGCTCTGAGGACAGTTAATTAACATCAAAAGAATATTTTTTTTATTAAACACACACACACACACACACACACACACACACACACTTTTGTCTGTGTCTGCCAAGAGCAGGTCTGTCTGATGAAAGCTTTCCCTTTGATTCTGCCCTAATGGAATAAATTATTTTACAGTATAAATTGTAGTTCTCTATAGAATGCCATGCTAAAATAATATTTAAACTGTTCAGGAAAGTTCTTTGTTGATAAACAGTATGCCAAATTCTATTCTGATTCTGGAGATGATAGATAGATAGATAGATAGATAGATAGATAGATAGATAGATAGATAATGTGAAACATCCATACCTGATTTTCATTTGTAATTGGGAAATCTGCATTCTGGTTTTTCTAATCACAAAAAATACTGAATGTGAGCCACCCCCTTCTATGGAGGTGATAATATAATTCCTTCTCCCCCCACTAGCTATTACATTCTGAAGGTTTTTCAGGGTGATTATGATTTTTATAGGATGCGCATAATGATTATAATCAACTCTAAGCTTAAAGAAAATTAGCCTAAAAGAATTAATGGAAATATAAATATTAGTAAGTCTCTCTAGAATCAATTTTTCAAACTATGATCAAGAACAATTAATAAGAAATTCACCAACAAAGCATACACCTAAGATGTACTGTTAGCTCTTTCCAGTGTTCTGTTGTGATAACTGTTTCCTCTGTCTTGAAGAGTTCAAGGTTATTTGGAGTTCAGCCTTTACTCGGCTTGGTAGTGGAAGCAATATTCTTTTTTTCCCTGTGATTTCCCCCCTGTTATATTGTCAGTCGCTTTTCCCACAGCCTATGACACAGCACATGAACATACACACAGAAATACATAAAAGGGTTGGGATGTTAAAAATATATATCTTTTTACATGTTTGTTTTTAAAAGTTCAGCTAAGTACAATTTAGATAATATAGTCAACTTTCTCGATGTGGTCCATGGGTCTTTTGTGGCAGACATATTTAACACTGGAAGTATGACTATGAATACTATGCTGATAGTATTTGTGGAATGGAAGGCCTCCATTCTTTCATTGCAGTGTTCCTATGTTTTCCAAGATATAAGGGCATTGCCATAAGACACTTGGTCGAACACTTGCAGATCTGAATGCAGAAGATTCCTGGTTCAGCACCTGGCCCCTACAATAAATAAATAATAAATAAACCTTTATTGTCACTACACCACCTGTGTGCAGTGAAATTAAATGAGGACAATGTTTGCAAGTAGCTAGACAAGGAAATCTTCTGCCTGAGACCTCAGAGAACCAAGCCAGAGAAGACAACAATACTGGTTACGAAGCACCTTCCTGAGTTCAAATATTTCCAAAATTCTGATAATTTATTTATTTTTTTAAAAAATGTGTGAAAATGAAATTATGCTTCTGATTAGGGAGTCCTGTGATCTCATTCCATGTCAATGAGGTAAAGTTTGCTGTGTAGTTGAATGGGAAGTTATAGGCATCT
Organism: Zootoca vivipara; assembly: GCF_965207765.1. Lineage (NCBI taxonomy): Eukaryota > Metazoa > Chordata > Lepidosauria > Squamata > Lacertidae > Zootoca > Zootoca vivipara. Next base: position 64,758,236 of record NC_142587.1, on the reverse strand, counting down.
GGGCAAAGGTACACATTGAAGCATCTCAAACAAAGATATAGGAAAAGCACTGAAGAGTGATGCTCTTATGCGCTTTCCTCGTCCACCTGTTACATCATGGGATAGGTTCTCTTTGTGCTCCCCCTCCCTTAGTTACCTTCACTAGGGACTCCCTGCCCCCTTCCTCCAAGCAGAGGGTGCTTCGGGGTGTTGATGTACCCTCAGGGAAGCGAGCTTCTACATGCTGCTTTGACTTGGGCTCCCAGATCGGTCCTCCTTGGCTGAATCAGTGATGCCCTCCTTCTCCCTTCACTTTCCCCACTCCAGCTTCTTCAGTAAAAATCAGTGGATAAGGCATAGGCTGCCCTTTCTACCCCGGATGCTTTCTTACTGCTGACCCCATTTTGCCCCCGTCCTCAACATCTCAACTTGAGACTCCTATCAGCTTTCCCTGAGGCAGGGTAGCCCTGCCCTCCATCTCCTCACAGGGAGTTGGAGAGACACAGAACTTGTAACCATCCTGGATCCCACACAGCTGGCTGGCATATCCTCCTGTCACCATCAGGTGCCTCTTCCCTTGCCTGGCCCCCACTCTTCCCCTCAACCCCACCAAGGAACTTAGCTAGGGGGTTGCCTTTTCCTCCCACCCCTCCTTCTTGGCAGCTCAGCCTACTGCCTCTGAGGTTGCAGCTGTTGCAGACACACTCACTGAGGTCAGGCAACACAAAAGCTTTGACCCAGGCAAAAAGCTGGGCTGCCAGCAATATCAGCCTCTCCTCTGTTCTCCCCACCCAGGAGGGCCAGCAATCCCACTTGTAGCAGCAAAGTCCTGTGTCTCACCTTGGCCAGAGCTCCCTCCACCCCCAATTTTGATCTTGCCAAACAGCTGATCAGCACTGATCAAGTGGCATTCAGCTGCTGCCAGATCCAGGGAGGGCACAGCACCTGTGCATACTCCTCTCCAGTGGCTGAAAACACCCAACTTCAAGGCAGTTGATCTTAGCACAGGCATTCCATTCTCACGTCATTACATCACTCAGCTTCCCTTTGCCTCACTGTCTTATTGTAATCCCCTCCTCCCCCCCCCCCGCTTTTTTCCAGGATGTTTTAGCTCTCTTTGTGTCACCACTGTACAGTATTTATATAGCATTTACCCTAATCTGGACCAATGGGCCTCCAGATATTACTGAATTGCAGTTCCCATCACACCTGGCCACTGGTTACACTGGCTTGGGCTGATGGGGATTGTAGTTCAGGAACATCTGAAGAGCAAGTTCTCCAGCTGCGTCCTAAAGCAATAAAAGCTTCACTTATGTTATCTCAGTTATCCTTACCACGATGCTGTGAGATGTACCTGCATTGTTATCCAAGTGTTGCACATTGGGAGTGAAGCCGCATAAGAAGTTGAAATAAGATTTGAAGCAGGGAACTTCTATTTCGTAGCTCAATCTGATAACCACTATATTACCTCAACTTACACCTAATCAGCATCACCTCTCTTCTGTTTCAACAGTAATGCAGTATTCATAGAAGCCCAACATACAGTACTTGACTTGGGATGCTTTCAAACACAGTTGGGTTAAAGAAGTCCTGGTCACTTTCAAGGATCATTTATTTGTTATCTAAAATATTTGCTAAATGGGTTATATTATATTTAATTCATACTGCAAAATAATGGAGCAGAGGGTCATGGTCTCAAATACATAGCCACATATTTATATGTGGAAAGTATTTATGTGGTTTGATCTGCACTAAATTACTTTTATACTCACTATTCTAAGGTTAAGTGAGACTTGAAAGCAAGTGCTTCTTTTTTCCCCTTTTCCCCCACCCCTATGCTTATCAATTAAACTACATTAAAACTTCTGAATTCAGTGCTCCAGTTTCCTTACTCAACCCCAAATCGCTCACCTTCCTCCTGACCTTAGCCTTGAGCATTACGAGTGGCAGAAAATAAGAAGGGAAAATAAGTATTGTATTCCATAGCGAAGGAAGAAAGCCACTTGCGTTGGGGAGTAGCGAGAAAGCTGGAGATAACAACTTGCCACCTGCGCCCTAAGGATTACCAGTGTCCTTTTAAGCTAATGCAATTTTAAAGTTTAGCCACAGCCGCCCTCCAAAAGCAAAATAGAGAGACCTTTTTGTGTTTTGTTTTCGGGGTTTTTTTTTGTCTTGTCAACTAACCCCCTCTAGTGCCGAACAAGCTGTATTTGACCCGCGGGCTGCTCACAGCTTCTCAGCTTAAGCGAGAGCATCTTCTTCCCTCTCTGCCTTTTGCCCACACATCCATATACATACCGGTCTCACCTCTTCTCCAGAGAACTGGGGAGGTGACACAACAAGAGTCCGATTTCTTTTATTGCTTGCTTTCTTCCCTCCCCTCCCCTCCCACACACCCATTTAAGGATCCAATATTATCGTGACCCCCCTCTTTTTTGGCGAGGAAGGAGGAGAGAGAGAGAGAGCGATTTCTGCAGCAAGCGGTGGCTGCTGCTTGAAATGTGGCGTGCCCAGAAAACCTCAGCAGCCCTCCTGCCGGCTCGGACGCCAGGTAATATTGATCCTGCTTAGCTCCCCTGCCCAGGGCTCATTTGCTTCAAAAACAACCACCCTCCAGAAAAGCAAAGGAGGAGGACAGGGCGGGGAAGAGAATAGTCCAGCCCCAAACCGCAGGCGATGGGAAGGCGCGGAGATGCCGGTAGGCGCGCGGAAGACAACCAGCCCAACAGAGTGTGATCCGCGACTGCTTGGCGTCAGGGAGCCACCGTCCCAGCCAAGGGGAGTCCGCGGCGGCGGCGGCTGGGAAATCCCGCCTGGCAAGTTTTCTTGACGGCTGAGCAGAGGCGGGGAGCTGTCCAGCGTTTCAGCACCTTCCAGCCGCGGACCGGAGAAGGCGCCTAAGCGAGGGACCTTCCCACCGCCAAGGGAGGAAATTATTCTGGCTCCCGAGCGCTGCCTGCCCCTCATGGGCAGCCGGGATGACGGGCATTCTGCGAGGGGGGCGAAGATGTCGCTGCCCCCAGGAGGCTGTTGCAGTTGTGGGGTTGGCGACCAGTAAACGGGATGGTGCTGCAAGGCTGAAAGAGAAGTGAGACTCAAGAAGGCAGCCAGGTGGGCACCACCAGGCTGGGCAATTCCCCCCTCCACACACACACACACACACACACACACACACACACACGGATTTTACGTACACTGCGCCTCAGCCAGGGAAAGTTTGCCTGCCTCGCGCTCCTCGCCTTGCTCGCAAGCCCTTAGCCTTCCCAACTCGACGGTGTCCCTCGGCCTCTGCTGCTGCTCAGAGGGAGCCTGGCTCGGCTCAGGACGCCCTCCCACTCAGGTGGATGCGATTTCTTCAGCCTTGGCAGCGCCTGGTAGCCTGTACCCTCCTTCCCCCTTGGGGCCTCAGGCATTGCCTATTAGCCTGGAGGAGGAAGAGAAGCTGAAGCCCCCTGCCTCTCCCGGAGGCTAGGACAAGGGGCTCCAGCACCAGCCATGGGCAGCAGTGAAATGAGGGGCTTCTTCCTTTGGAAATTTAGCCTGGTCTTCCCTCTGCTGACAGCGTGTCCGGCGGGCTGCAGCCACGTCTCCAGCAATCAAGGTAAAGGGAAACTGTTGGGTGGGAAGGGAGAGGGATGCGCTGGAGAGGGGGGCAAGACTGAATGTGCAATAATAAAATATTTTTTTTAAAAAAAGCAGCCCAGGGCTGCTGGGGGAAAGGGCAGCCCCCACAGGCATAGAAGAGTTATTGGATCCTCGGGATGGGCTGGCAAAAGCTTGGCTTCTTCTCATCAGCGAGTGTCTATTGACTTGCCCCACTTTGGTAGCTGACGGTGGGGGTGGAAAGAAGCCTTTGCATTCTCATGCATGGTGGAGAGGAAGTGGAACTCAGGATTCCCCAGGCTCTGGCCACAGTGGTGGGTCAATTATTCTAAGCCTGAAGAGTGATCTGAAGCTGTGAAATTTTGGAGCTCTCCATTTTAGTTTCCATACACATCATGACTCTTGTTTTACTCAAGTGAGTTAAAGACCATGAGATCAGACCACTGCTTGATCGAAAGCACTGCTTCTCCTACAGGTATCTCAGATGGGTGGAATATAAAAAAAACTAATTTAAAAAACGGAGTGAATGGGAACCAGAGGGCATCAGTTTCAGTAGCATAGCTTAAACAAAAATCTGAAAGCCAGTGCCTCTGGGTTCATTTGTGGGGTTTTTGCTCATTTTCTTTTTCCTTCATCACACTGCCATGAAAGCGCACACACCCATACCTGTCACCTTCCTAACAACAAACTTAGTATTCATTTGTTTTGGGTGGTATTCTGAAGACATCACCATTGCTTCTGCAGATACACGGTAGGCTTCTGAGGCCTATATTCACACAGAAGCCTCTTACTCCCCTGAAAAGTCAGTGGTTCCTGTAAAATAGTCTTCAGTCCTGCACGAGCCCTTGCAACTGCAAGGGAAACCTCGGAGAGTTTCAGTGCATATCAGATTAGTCTGTGCACATGGGTCTTTTTGGATCATATTAATTTATCATTTATTTCACAGGATTTGTATACTGCTAGATTGTAATAAAACCTAAAGCGGTTTACAAAGTGGGATTCTGACCTTAGCTTTCTGTAGCAAAGGTATCTTTCATAGATGTGATCATCTGAAACTAATTATCCCATTTGCATGCACATGCACTTTCACTATTACCACCCTCCCTAGCATTATCTTTTATATATTTTAACCCGCAATATGCTTTTGCATTCTTTGTCTTGCTTGCCCTTATACAAGCCCAACCCAGGTGTCCTAAAACCCAAACACTGTAGTGTATGTTTTCATTGTTTGATACTTGTTATCAAATAAAATTCATTTAAAATATCAGACACTATATCCAGTAGACTGCATTGGCTGTCCCATTTTAAAAAAACCTGGGTTCCCAAAATGTTTCAGATTAAATCTTTTAAAGTAAGTGACCACCTCTGTTGGCTGAGTCAGTAGAAAAGCTTTCAGGTGGGTCCTGCTCTCCTCAGGAGATTTCTGAGCACTTGCTATTCTGCCCTAGCAGCATAATTGGTCTAATAAAAGGAAACATCTGAGCCATCCTGGATCCTACTTTTCTTTCTTTTGGGCGCCTCATGGCAACCAGTCTCGTTACTACTTAGCAATCTGTGGATACTCATGATGACAGGAAAAGCCACAGAATGTCAACAGATGAATTCCTATTGATTTCTGAGAGTACAGAATTCTACCTTTGCAGGAGACATTGGGCAAAAAACAAAAAAATGATCATCAAAGCGAGGTTATTTTGGGAAAGCCTTTTTTTTTTTACTGGGCTATGTGTGAGAGCGCCATAAAGAAACACCTAATGTAAGATGAAAGAAAGAATCAATCTGCACTGCTGTAAGTAAGGCTGCAGGCAGGCTCTCTCTTTTAAGGACTATTTCCAGAGATTTATAATTGGGTAACTAAACTTGCTGTCAGCTGGGGGGGGGGAATAGACAGCCAAGGTGTGGAAGTGCAGTATGTTTTTTCAATTCGGATATCAGCTGTAGGCTTCGATTTTGTCAGTAACTAATTCAGTTTTCATACTGAGGATCCAATTTTACAGGTCCATGCAACCCAACATGGATTGACTGATACACCATTGACAAACAATATAAGACTCTTCATCTATCACCACACACATAATGAATGTTCAAGCCCACCCTAAATGCCTTTTCTAAATGCCTCATCATAAAGTCATTTTAGAATTGTGGATCTTAATCTTCATTCATATTTGCATGATGCAAAATGCATTCAGCAGTGTTTTACTAGCCGTGCTATACTGTATTTTAGCTCTCTGGCAGCCTCTGTACACACCAAAATGTACTGCTGTGCCTACCATTATTAAAGAGAACCACTTGCTCCTGCTTTGAGCCCTGTGGCATTTGACTAACTAATGACTATTAGACTTCCATGCAGAGCCAGTGTTCTGTACAGCATCCAGCATATTGTTGATTATTAAATGGGAGCAGATTCTCCAGATATATGTATATATATTAAAAAATAAAACAGAAATTATGGTTAAATTTACATTTTCTGTGCTATTACTTTCAACAACGTACTAGAGCTTTAAAAAACCAAATACATTTCCTCAAATGCACTATATGCACTATTGCAGGTTATACAGTATAGGAAATATTTAAACCCATTTTGCGATATCCTTTCATCTGCGAGCTTGAGCATAATTATGTCCTGATGATCCCCCATGTAGTGTGCTATGAGAACAAAATTGCATGAATTGACCCCTTCATTATTTGTGTCCACCAACATCCAACACCTGCCCCTCAAACCATTTGTCTTATTTGAATTGATCCAATTTTACCTATAGGCCAAGCAACATAGTAATTAAATGTGTATTTCAAAATACATTAGACAGAACTTTGTATATGTCAGTTGCCTTGACCCTAATTGTTCTTTGGTCTCATCTGCATAAATCAACACAGCAAAAAAATATTTTCAGAAAAGAACTCAGAGATGTAGTCAGCAAACTAATACTAGGCAATTTTTTAAATAAACACTCACGTTGGCAGCTACCTCCATTTCTTAAATAGCTAGTTGACCTAGCATTTTATTTGTCTACATGCGCTGCTAAAATTGCAGTTCAACTATACTGATAACCTTATCTGTTCTTATACAGTATCTGCTATATTGCACTTAACTAATAAATGCTGTGTTATAGATTAGCCTTTACGCAAAATCGGTACAGTGTGTGGTTTTTCCCATAAGAGCTCAAATCACTTCACATATATTGTCTGAGTCTTAAGATACTAAAATGCTGTGTGGTTGCCATCTCTCTTTGACTTCATCCCAAACTGCTCTTCTTGTATCTATATAAATGTGGGACACCCTGATGGTGATATTGTTGAAACCACTCACCCACCCACTTGAGAGAAAGGCAATTGTGACAAGGCTAAAATGGATGTCACTGACATCAGTTGGATTTACTGCATGAAGGTGAGCCATCAGTAATTCATGCATCAACCCTGTGATATTTGTGTTTCCATACTATTCCATACTTAATCCAGATAAGACTGAGTCAGTGTTGGTGAGTGGCTCTCTAGACCAGATAGATAGGGTTCAACTTTCTCTGGATGGTATTGCACTTTCTCTAATGAAAGTGGTGTGCAGCTCGGGAGTACTTCTGGGTTTGTTCCTGTCTCTGGAGGCACAAGTGACATCCATGACACAGAAGGCTTAGGCTGGTGGCCTAGCTGTGACTGTTTGGATGGGGATAGCCTAGCTTCTGTTGTCTGGGTTTCATGTGGTGCAACAGCTTATACTTGAGTGCACTTTTGAAGATGGTTCAGAAATTGCACCTAGTGCAGAGGTTGGCAGCAAGATTGTTGAATGGGACTAGATGTTCTGAGTATATAACACCAATCCTTACCCAGCTGCACTGGCTACCCATTGGTTTCTGGCTTCAATTAAAAAATGGTAACCTATAAAGCCTTATATGGCTTGGGACACTGATATCTCAAGGAACATTTCTCCCCATATGAACCTACCTAGTACTTATTATCAGCACCAGAGGGTCTTCTCTGGGTATCTCCCCTGATGGAGGTACAGAGGTTGTCAATGAGACAATGGACCTTTTCAGTGATAGCTCCCCAATTGTGCAACACTCTCCCCAGGAAAGTCACATAGCACCACTGCTATTTTTCTAGAAAAAGAGATGCCAGAACTCAGCATGAAGGCCTCAGCATGAACAATATCCTTGTTCTCTTATAATAGCAATAGTGCCCACCTGAGAGGTGCCAGAACTGAATTCCAGTGAGTTCCAGCTGGAAAAAAAAAGCCCCGCATAGCACCAACAGTGGCAGCTTTTTGAACACCAGGAAAAGACATTCCTGTTGCCCTGGCTTTTCAGTCTAAATTTAGATCATAATGTACAGTAATATGATCTATGGCCTGATTTGTCCTTTTGAGTCTTGTTGATGGCTGAACACCTTCATTCCTTCATTAATTTAATAAGTTTGATATTTTATTGTTGTGTTTATGGGTTTTATATGCTTGATATACAACTATATTGTAAGTTGCTTTGAGATGTTTTCTAAAAACCAATGAGATAAATAATGATAGGCTGCACATCAGATTTAGTTGTTTGCCTAAGGCCATCCAGTGAATTCATTGACCTAGAACAGCCTTTCTCAACTGTGGGTCCCCAGATGTTGTTGGACTATAATTTCTATCATCTATAACCACTGGTCCTGCTAGCTAGGGATGATGGAAGTTGTAGTCCAACAATGTTTGGGGATCTAAGGTTGAGAAGGGCTAATCTAGGGATTTACCAACCTATAGCTCATGCACTTAACCACCAAGTTGCACTACCTATTTTATTGTTAAAAATTTTATTTCCTTAAATGTATTATGAAGAGGAAGAACTTTAAAGAAATTCAAATTAGATATCATGTTTATCCTATAGGTTTGTTGTTGTTGTTTATTTTTATGCTGCCTTTCTGCCATAAAACACCCAAAGTGCCAAAGCACAGATTGTTTTCAAAACAAGAAACTTTAAACCAGCAGTGTTAAAATGGAAATTATTGTAAAAATAGCAGTATGATTGTGAAGGAATGTTCAAAACTAGGCTAACCACTATCCCAGCAAAAACTGTCATGACGGAATTCCATTCTCAAATGTTATTAGGAAGTTTTAAAAAAAACCAGAGTGAAATAGTATTCAGAGACAGGATGCCTAGCCTTTTTGTAAAGATTATAATTTATTCTAGACTTGTTAGCCCAAATTAACCACCACTCTTGAGCTTGTATTCAAAATCATTAATACAGATTCAATTGCTACACCAGGCACTTAGAAGAAATCAGTTGATCCTTTCCCCTAGCATAAGCACACTAGCTGTGAGTCCAAAGGAGGTTGTTGAAGTGACTGACTAAATTAAATCATTCTGCATGCTTTGGGGATGTCTACTCAGGAACAGGAACCTGGCATCCCCACCCACCCCCTGATGTTTATTTACATATACAGTGGTAGTACTTTGTTAAATAAATAAATAATAAACAAACAAAAAAAAATGTTCTACATTGTAGATAGCACTAAGGCATATTTGCATGTTGGTTTGTATTTAAACAGCATTTCTGTGCACTTTGGTTTCCGTCATGGTGTTCCGTTGTGCCAGAAGTGGTTTAGTCATGCTGGCCACATGATCTGGAAAGTTGTCTGTGGAACTTGGCTTGAAAGCGATATGAGTGCCACAAACCCATAGCGGCCTTTGACTGGAGTTAACCGTCCAGGGGTCTTTTTACCTTTTACCTTTTCCTCTTTTTATTTAATTGTTGGTTCCTTTATTCAAACCTTTCCACACTCTGCAAAATGCCAGTCTTGGGAAGCATGCTCATGCTGTCAGTCATATAATTTAAAAATCTGCTCAGACTAGTACTGATCAAGTCTATGAAATATTATTTGTAAGCTCAAAAGCTCACCACACAGCATCCTCATTAAGGATACACTACACATACTTTGCTTAAACAAAGTACGTTATGTTGAAAAGGGAAGCAGACTTACATAGCCTTGAGGTGGAATAATATAGAAAGGGGGCATTGCAAGTCTAGAACCATTGACTGCATAAATATACCTGAGCAAGTACCAATTAATTATTTTAATTGATAGCAGGCACACACACAAATCAAGGTTCTGTAATCTGTTTCTTCTGCAGTCAGCAAAAACACAATGAAACACTTCATGAGGATATTTTGTAGTGTTAATTTCACAAAACGGTTTCCTTAAGAATATAAGCAAAGGGCTGAATCATTTCTATTTGCATATTGCTCTGTCAGCTACAAAGAAAGTTTTGACTTGGATCTGCTTTGAGCAACCAATGTCTTTGTCCTCCTTTGTTTCAAGATAATTTCATGATAAAGCACAAGTTGCACAGAAATTATCTCTGGGGGGGGGGGGGTTTGAACCAGAAAAGGAAAATTCTTGGTTTCCCCTCTTTAGTCCACTAAATAATGGGACTGCTTTTGAAGTAAATTTGTGGACCACTGGAATGTTAAGCCTCATTGATTTCAGCGGCATTTAGGCATTGCCAAGTTGCTAATAGCATCATTATTGACATTGTCTTCATACGGTATTACTGCGGCTGCATATTGTACAAATTCAAACCCACTTTTTTATTTTATTTTTTGAACTACTCAGTTTATGTTCCACCACACAAGGCATGGGGAGAAATCATAGCTGAGCATATGCTTTACGTGCATGAGATTCTAGGTTCAAACTCTAGGATTTACAATTGTTAAAAGTACAGAAGGGAAAGAAGGTGCAGGCGATGGAAAAATATCTTCCTGAGACCCTGGAGAACCACTGCCCACAAAAGTAGATAATATGGGCTAGAAAGACAAATAGTCTGACCCAGTGTAAGGCAGTGCCATGTGTAAGAAAAGGTTGTATCTACAGTTCCTCTTTGAAAGCATAATTCCCCGAAATAACAGGTAGAATTCTAATCGGCTGCATGAAACCACAGTGTCTTGTGTTTTTTTGTTTTGTTTTGTTTTAATGATTTTAGAATTTGTATTCATGAGGTGACGCTCTTTCTTCTCTGCTGTGCTAACAGAACGGAAGCTTTAATTCTTTAAATTTACTTCCTGAGCTTCTCAATGGTTTCCCCCTCCCTTGTAAATCAATGCATGGTGCCGAGTTCCATCTGTGGCAAGGCAGAGTGAAACGATAGTATTGACAAAGGAGTGAACTTCTTCATTCTGTCTTAATTGAGTGGTAACTTCAAAAATAAATTGTGACCGAGGTAAGGACTGGCCTCCACTATTGAAGAGAGCTGTGGACAGCCCAGATAATTGCTCACAGAATGCTGTGCACAAGCAGGGCATCAAAAATCAACTTGAAATCTTGGTCTTCTGGCTATGTGAGCTCTCCATGTAAACTTTTATTGTGTGTTTTTTTAGTTCCCTCCCATTAGTATTCAACCAATAGCCAAGCCTTTGAAGGGGTAAGATTTAAAACAAAACAAACAAACCATCAAACAAAAAACCACAGTGGTTTTATTGCTGGCTGCAAAGTTCACAACACCCCTAATCTCAGGTGAAAGGGCTCAGGTTCCACACTTGGGTAAGAACACTCTAATTTCACAATGGGAGCAATTAAGCACAGTAAGTAAATATAGAAGATTCACTTAACATGCATGTTTTATCTTGATTATAATTTCTTTCTAGGTTTGTTAGGGAATTTCAGTTCCATAACAAACAGACAGAAAAGGAAATGATTATGTTTTTAAATGATTGGAATAGATTTAAAGGAGCATAATGACAGGTACTGAAAAGAATGCAGTAGGACTGAAACATTTACTGAACGAGGCCTAGAATGCTGATGCAGAGAAATGGCTACAAGACTGCCTAATGGATAAGGAAGTCTATGGTTTGAATTTCCCATCATGAACACATACTAGGTGGCGTTGGACAACTGATACTTTGCCTATCTCCTATATGGAATTGTGGCCTACCTTAAAGGATTGTTGGAAAGATTCCAACACGATAATATATGTAAAGATTTTTGCACATTTGAAAGAGCTAAAATGACATACATTTTAAACATTATTATTATTATTATTATTATTATTATTATTATTATTATTATTATTATTATTATTTGTTTACTAGTGTCAATAGAAACATCATTCTTAAGGCAAAGCAGCTTCAGAGAAGGTGACTTTAATTGTGAAGAGGGGAAGAGGGTCCATGCCTCCTCCCTTTGCAATGTAAACCTGATCCTACTCCCCTCCCCCCTCAGATCCTACTCCCCCCTCCCCCCATTAAATAAATGCACACATTTAATGTTACACTTGCTTTAGCCCTAAAATGAAGTCTTAAAGTCATGCCAAATTCATCCCATCAAAGAGTATATTTATATGATTGAGTGAGAAACATGTGCGACAGCTATCGCAAGAGCTCAGCATGTTGAACTGTGTTGGCTGAAAAGGGAGCATTCCAAAGCACAGCCCCTCCTTCCTGGCATCTGGTTGTGGTCTTCACGGTGGTGAACAGCACCCTCTGGTGGCTATCTTTTATTTGTTTATTTTGTTCACCACAAGATACCAGACCAAGGGCAGATAGCTTGGCCCTCTCTCTGATTTAGCTTTTTTAATTGTTGTTGTAAGTTGTTTTAAACTGCTTTTAAGGTTGCGTTCTAATGTTGTAACCTGCCTTGGCACTTTAGGATAAATAAATAAATAAAATCATTATTCTGTCCTCATTCTAGGTATCTTGTGAATGAGAGAGAGGGAAAGAGAATTGTGTAATGAGATTCCATGTATTTAAAATAGTATTGCAAACAATAGCAAGTACATACTGGGAACAAAGTGCACAATGGGGGTGGGGGGTGGAATGACCAGGGTAGATGAAGAATTGGGGCAAGGCAAAGGCAGATAAAAGTATATAAGTGGATAGGGAAAGGAGGTTGTGAGTAAATTAAAGGTTTAAGATGGTGTCCTGCAGCAGAAAATGTTACTACCTCCAGGTTAAGTGTTAGGAAATAACACAACCTAAGAGCTAGCTGGCAAGCATTTTGGATTAACCACAAATACTTACATTCAATCTAGAAATACTGTACTATTTAGATGAGGAAAAAACAAGGCATCCAATGGCATCCAATCGGGTCGCAAAACTCATGTAGCCACTAGACATCTGAACCAGTTCTTAATTTTGGGTAACTACATAGAGGAAAATCGAATTATTTACCATTCCTTTTGGCTGTTGGGTTAAGCACAGCCATTTGTCTTCTATTTATGGAATACAAACTTTATGGATAATTGAATATTTCTCTGAAGCATCCTGATTAATTGGTTAGGTTACTTTTGAATCTCAGTGAGGCCTACAAAACAGGCTGGCATAGGTGCAGCCATACAGCACCAAATTCATGATAGCATTTGCTAAGCACGTGAACAAAGTTTAAGGGCTCTTCATAGTTTTAAAACGATTTAATTGTTAGCTTTAGCTTGTGGCTGCATATATTCAATTGCCCTTTAACAATGTTTCTAAGCAGTTTTGTTTATAAAATAGTACCTTGGAGTCTTTAGTGGTACACTCAGCCCTAACAAAATCCATAAATTTTCTCTATACACTTCTATGATAGCAAATGTGGCATAGTTGCTGGACTACAACCACCATCATCCCTAGCTAGCAGGACCAGTGGACAGGAATCATGGGAATTTTAGTCCAACATCTGGGGACCCAAAGTTGAAAAATGTTGGGTTTAGTGTTGGGATGGGGAGATCCGGTCTGAATCTCTGCTTCGGCCGTGACACTCAGCGGAAGACTTTTGCCAGTCAACTTCTCTTGACTTATCCTAACCTAGAATCATTGTGAGGATAAAAGGGTAGCCCAGCAAAGTAAACCACCCTGAGTTCTTTGGTAAGAGGGGCGGGATATTAATGTGCAGGTTAATACTGAAATGGAGGCCTTGAGAGCTCTCATTAAGTAAAATTTGGAAAGTATAATTTTGTGAAACCACTACAGCAGTGTTTTGTTTTTAAAATAAGCAATGGGATTTGTAAGAGAGGCTTTATACCTTTATTGTGCAGTGTTTACTTATTAAAAATCTTGAATAAAACATTTATTTATGCTAGGGAATCATATTTCTTCTTCAGAATTATGAGGAATCTTAAATCTAGCCCTTTTCAGACTATGCAGAATATTCTCCCTGTACTTTAGGGGCCTAGATAGCATGCAGCTGCTGTTAGGGTTACCAGCTCATGGCCTAAAGATGCCTTCTGTTCCATTAACATATGTATGAAGAAAGAAATTTAAGAGTTGTTGCATCTTCTGGAATATTGTTCCATCTGTCTTACTCCCTATAGAGATTCTGCCACACTATAATGGGAGGAACCACAACTGTCAACTTCTCCCTGCATGCAGATGTTCAAGGAACTCTAACTCCCTTAGGGTCAGAAGTTTGCAGCCCAAGGCACCCTAAAAGTTCTTACAATACAACTACTGCACACTGTATGCCCCAGATAGGAGACTCCGGCAAATTGACCCTATCAGCAAGATTCATACTCAAAATGTGAAGAGCAGATGAGAAAGATCAACAGCTTTCACCTGTAACTTTGATTCATTACATATTTCTTGAGATGGAGCAGAGGGAGTCAGATACTTAAGTGAGACTAAATGCATTTTCCATGCAGCTCAGCCCCCATTTTTTTCAGTGGAAGCTCTGTTCAGGGACCAGATTGGCAGCACTTTCCAAAGAAGACTCCTACTGTTGTTTTTTTTCATCAAAATAAAAGTGACCAGGTTAAGCATACTTTTTAAAGCACATGTGTAGCGCCACATGCTATTGGCTCAATGGGGACTCAGCAGCAGGAAATGGGGGTGGTTACGAACTTAATTCGTTCTGGAGGTCCGTTCTTAACCTGAAACCGTTCTTAACCTGAGGTACCACTTCAGCTAATGGGGCCTCCTGCTGCCGCCACTGCATGATTTCTGTTCTCATCCTGAGGTAAAGTTCTTAACCCAAGGTACTACTTCTGGGTTAGGGGAGTCTGTAACCCAAAGTGTTTATAACCCAAGGTGTTTGTAACCCGAGCTACCACTGTATATTATCTGTCAGCTCAAGGCTTTCAAACATCAGTACAGTAAAATGAGAAAAATAGTGTATTCTTGACTGGTATTAGATCTCTAGATGCTAAAAGCTAATACTTAAGCTTTATTAATGCTTTCATATCCCTGAACATTTTGTGGAAGAAAATAGAAACATGTGTTTTGAGACATCTATTCTTACATCAAAGATCATGACCTGCTGAGTCCTTTTTTGCAGGCTATTCTATCCATTTACTCTAGTAATCTGCGGAAAGCTGGCTATTAGGCTACGTTGTGTTGTCATTTTGTCATACATGCTTTTCTTTTTAAAGACTCAGTCATGTTTAACAAAACATTCACATGACTATCCTGTGCATATTTACTTGGAAGAAAGCACCAGCATGTTGGCAAAAATACTTAATAATAATAATAATAGATTATTATTGCTGTCCAAATAGAGGGCACTGTTTGGCATATAGTATAATTGCAATTTAGAAATAATCATTTAAACAGAAATATAATACACTTCACCATAGTGGGATGGACTGTAACCAGGTGCTGCACACTGTTAATGGGCAACTTTAAAGGGTAAGGTTAGGGTTAGGATTAGGATTTGGACTAGACAGCTCTTCAGATATAGGAGTGCCCTCTGAAAGACCTTAAAACAGAAAACTGACCTCTGTAGAACAGGGCACATAGTCGGTTAACCCACACACTGTTGGTTATAAAGAGGTGGAAAGCATTTTGTCTCCTTGCACACACATTTACATGCATGCAAACTAGAATCAATATCCATCCACCAGATTCTGCATGCATGTGCAAACAGTAGAGACAGGAATAGGTGAAAACCTGAAGAACTTGAGTGCCTATGTGAATGTGCTAACACAAATGTTTAAAAAGGCATCCTGAGCATGTCCCCCCAAAAGCAAAAGAGACAAAAAAAAACCTGAGGCTGAGCATCACTGATACATAGGGAAAGTTTAAGCATATGTGATATTTTATTTTAAAGGAATGAAATGCCATTTTATATGTTGGTTATTGGAGAGACCAGGAAAGAAGTCTTTCCACAGTATAATGCTTTTCTCATTGTCTGATGGCAATTTATAGTCCAAAACAGCCATTGTGAGTAGAGCTTTTCATGTAGCTGTAGGATCTGACCATGACCCAGGAAATCGCAGCTGATACAGACATTTACATAAATTTTCCCCTGCCTGAAACCAACTTTAAGGTGACAAAAAGGTAAAGAAAATTACTCAGAACACTCCATTAAATTTTACTTAAGAATTTATGAGACACATAAATCCTTCAGAGACAGGGAGAGGTATGAACCACATATTTTAACCCGCTTGGGCCTCTGTAGAGAAATGTCTACAAGTCTGTAAAGTTCCATGTCGTTGTTGTTTAAAAAAAATCCTTCCCTCCCAATTAAACCTCTTACCCAATTATTACTGCTAAATTGCTTCCAACAAATTAGAGCTAAATAAAAAAAACAACTGTTCCTATTTTTTGTGTGCGTGTGTGTGTATGTGTCTGAAAACATGATTTCATCATTGCAGTAAAGGCATGAAGAGATTTGCCGGGTAACTTTATTTGCCATATTATCTCCAGTTTGCTTTTTAATTGGAAAAATAGGCATGCCACTATGTATATTTCTTATGCCCCTCCAAGTAATAATATTTGCACATCTTGCTCACTAGTGTCTACTCTGACTGCCAGTGACTTTGAGACAGAGGTCTTTTACTTTATCTTTGCAATCTGATCCTTTTAACAGAAAATGCCAGGAACTGAACCTGGAACCTTCTGCACACAAATCTGAATGCACTGGCTCCTTCCCTCAGTGGTGGACCCTGGGGTTTCAAATTTCAGTGCCCTCACCCTCTACCTCTCACCTTCCATGCTACATCAGAGATGGGTGCCCAGAAACTCTGCACCCAGTCTGACTGAACTGGTCACACTCACCTCTGCTTTCCTTTAGTAGCCTACTATTTCACAGAGTATATTTATGCATTCACAATTTTTGTCTAAATAAGAAAATAAATTATATTTTAGACATTTTACTTTGGAAAATTAAAACTACAAATACCAACTATTCAGGCTTCATGAGCTGCTTGATACGAAACATAGTAACTACCCAGCAAGGTGCGAATAGATTTATTTCACTGACAAGAGCAGTTCCTACACTGAAGAAATGAGGTAGACCTGGCTGTTTCTACCACCTAGAAACAAGCATGAATCTGAGACACAAACTTGTATCTATGTATGAGAGTAGGAGTATCTCTGTTGATAGGTCCTGAGATTAAGCACTGGGGGCCACCGGTTATTCATGGCCCAAATTAATCTTCTCATATGTGATAGAGCACCCTGACCTTTTCAGACTGGGGACAGGCCTAAGTGCTGGGAGGACTGGGTTTATTCCATCTGTGCTGGCACTCCAGACTCCTAGGTTAATGCCTCAGTACAATGTGTGGTCATTGATTGCTTAGTCACAGGAACCCTGTGTAGCCAAAAAGGCAATGGAACCTATGAATTACCATATCATTGCTGTCCAGCAGCTGTTGTTATTATCATGGTATAGAAGTTCAGTGGCCACTTGCCCTACTGCTTACTTGCCCCTGTAAACTTATGCAAGATTTCCCAAGGGTATCTTTCATGTAATAAATATTTAGGGAATTATGAGTAAATTAATGTAATAGCACATTTGAAAGATAACTATCCTATTTGGATGTTCTATTTACTTGCCGTGTATAAACACATGAGAAAGAGTGGGGGGTTTGCCATCCAGGATTATAAATTACGCAGGGTGCTTACACAAGTAGAGGAGGCTCCCTGCCTCATACTTTCACTCTTAAACACTTAGTGAAAGAGACAGGGCCTGGGACATGCTTGCACTCCCCTGCATGTGTTTATTTTCATGCAAGTAAAGATGCCTGAATAGGTTTATTATGTCAACAGGGCTTGTATTAAACCTGAAAGGGAAAAGGTGCAGTGGTGATATTCTTCTTTCCTAGCCACTTATGGAAATTTGACGGTGAAGATCAATGTTACCTGGAACTTCTTTTCTCTTGTTATAATATGTAAGGGCTGAAAATGAGCAAACATGTGGCTAATGGCACTCACAAGATGACATCAGCTTTTCCAAGGATTTCCCTGTGCTGTTGTGCATCGTCATATGATAGCTAAATGATGTACTATAGCATTACATAGGATTGCATTACATCGAACTTTGGCTACAGTGGGAAAACAGGACAACACTAGTTGTCTATCATTCTTCATTTTCATGTTGTGACTACTGCAATATCTACGTATAGTTTTGAATGGGAAGGGAAGTGCTGTATTGGCATCTCTTGATGGAGGGATGAAGGCAAACCAGTCAGGATTATCTCTGACAAAACACAGTGTGAAGGTACTATATATGCACATACAAAATATGGGGCATGGTAAAATATATATTTTCCAAAAGCGTTTCAGTCTCAATCCATTTTATGGTCTCTGCACATAGAATAAAAGGGGGAAACTCACATATAGTAAACATTAGCAGTGGTGCATATAATATGTGACTTGCTGTAGCTGAGGCCCTCTGGTTAGACTGAAGTTGCAGCTGCCCTTTATATTTTCTGACTGTTCTCTGCTGCTTCCTAGGTATTCTCGAAGGTTAGCTGCAGCTTCCTACATGCAGAGGCTCCAATTATCCTATTTATGAGGGCAGTTTTAACTTTCTGATATCAGTCTCTGGAAAACATTATTTCTATTTTGCCTTTTAAAAATGTTTTGAGTTACTACGTATGGGGAAAGGAGTAGCCATCCAGTTTCAATATGCTAGAGTGGTTAGCTTGTTAGACTGTCACCAGGGAGACTCAGGTTCAAATATCTCCTCAGACATGAAACTCATCAAGCGACCTTAGGTCACCATCTTGCAGCCAAATCTACCTCACACAGAACTGTTACAGAAGTCAAAAGGGGGGAGAAGAATCACACATGCAGCCTTAAGCACGTTGGGGGGGAAAGGAAGGATATAAATGATTCTAGCAACAGGGTTGTGGGTGCGGTGAGATTGAGAATTAAAGAATTAAATATGTTTTACATATCTTTCAACAATATTTTTTCCTCTTCGAGAATATAGGCTGTTGTTATATAGGCTGTTGTTGTTTCATGCCCATTCTGTGACTATACAATATTAATTAACTGTGTCTAGGGTTTTACAGTGCAATCGTATACAAGCCTAATCAGAAATAAGCTCCGTTAAGAGCAATGGGACATGCTCACAGGTTAAGTATGTCTAGAATTGCTACCTACACCACCTTGTTAGTATGTACTGAATTTCAAAATTCGGATATTTAGGTGACAAAATGGGCTATGACAAAAAAAAATCCAATTACAACCTCTACATGTGTATGTGGGGAGGGGGAACCTTTTCCCTCAGACCTCATGGAAACAGCACTCCAATTTTGTTCTTTATTGCTACATTTTGAACCGCACTAATGGCTCAGCAATCTGATTGCTTCCACTACATATTGAATCTTTTGTTCACTTAGGGTCCTTTGTACAAAACATTTTTCTTCTTCACACGAACAGCCCCCGACTTCCTTGGACAAACATTTCCATGGACCAAAATAACATGTGAATCATTGTTGACTCTGGGGTATGTCCTGCACTAGCTTTATTATTATTACTGAATCATCCATGACAATATATTCCAGGGAACAGCTCATGTGAACTGAAAATAGATGGTGGGGAAAAGCTACATACTGTGTGTGTGTGTATATATATACACACACACACACAAGGGGCTACCCAGTTTCTCTATACAGTGGTACCTCGGTTTAAGTACACAATTGGTTCCAGAAGTCTGTACTTAACTTGAAGTGTACTTAACCTGAAGTGAACTTTCCCATTGAAAGTAATGGAAAGTGGATTAATCCATTCCAGACGGGTCCGCAGAGTACTCAACCTAAAGCGTACTTAACCCAAAGTATGAGTGTAATTGGTTCTGGAAGTCCGTACTTAACCTGAAGTGTACTTAACCTGAAGCAAACTTTCCCATTGAAAGTAATGTAAAGTGGATTAATCCGTTCCAGACGGGTCCACGGAGTACTTAAACTGAAAGTACTCAAACCGAAGCATACTTAAACCAAGGTATGATTGTACTGCATATATTTGCTCTGGCTTATCATAATGCTGTAGTGCAGGCATGCCCAACTTGCGGCCCTCCAGCTGTTTTGGCCTACAACTCCCATGATCCCTAGCTAACAGGACCAGTGGTCAGAGATGGTGGGAATTGTAGTCCAAAACATCTGGAGGGCCGCAAGTTGGGCATGCCTGCTGTAGTGTGTGTGCAGTGGCTGTAGAATGCTAGGCAGTGGTAGCTTCAGAATGTGGGGGTGTGTGTGAAAATGAGGTTTAGTTGTTGCAATGTGTTGAAGGAGGAAGATCCAGGTGACTGAAGAAACTACCTGCATGCAAGTGGGGTGGCAGAAAAGGAAGCGGGGAGAAGGGCAGAGGCTTCAGAAATGGGGTTGGGAAAGTGTAATGCAGGGTATTACTATGGGGAGAGTAATGGAGGGTTGGCAAGTGGTGGAGGGTTGGAAAGCAGGGGGACAGATTACATACTGGCAGTGTGCAGTGTGCACTGGCAGAGTGCAGGCCCACATGGGTGAATTTATTTTACATGCCCCTTGATACTTTTCAGTAAGACATTCAGAGCTCAAACTAGCAGGCAACATGGTACCCCTATTCTCCGCCTTGCAGCCTTGAACGGATTACAGAATTCAAACAAGGGAAGCAGTAAGGCAGATATGGCAGACCCCAGGTTCCCTGTGCCCTTATTCCATCAGTGCTGCTTCCTGTGCTTACAACTTCCAGCATCAATTGCAGTTCCTCTGTGGATATTCATAATGCTGTCTGCTATAATGCAATGATCAGTATGTGCTGAAGTGAAGAGATGCGTCTTGCTTTTTCCACCAGCCTCTTTTAAAATCACAACACAGCAAAACAAAAAACAAAAAAACCACCACCACAACTATTCCATGGGGTTGCCAATTACCTAGTATGTTTTCAGCCATTCTTTCCAGCAATTCTGCTATCCAGATGCATTTTCTTTCACTAGCTTATTGTCAGTTGTAGATAGCAGGCAATTTTAAGTGTGCATATTTAAATGTGCATATATTTTTGAACTCATTAGCATAGATAATTGAAAAATTGCCTTCTTTCTGCTTTGCGATGGAAAACACAATGCTTCATTTGTGCACAACAGACAGCAGTTAGTCATTTTTTCCCAAGTTACAGAAGGAGATATACATGTTTATTTAATTATTTTATTTTATTTAAGCATATTAAAATCCAACAAATTGAAACAGAACAAGCCATTCCATTATGGTGACCACACTAGTGAAGCTATACTGCTATACTGGTATATTTCACAGCCTGAAGAGCAGTATGATTTTGTGTTGCTTACTTATGTATGTGTGGCATATGGGTTGGCAAAAGGCACCTATGCCCTTTAAATAAATTTCTCTTGAGAAAGCAGCCTTTTTTTTCAAATACTGCCTCTGTTAGGTTCAAACAGACGGTCTTTAATCTCAGCCTTCTTGTGGTGAAAATGGCCAGCTAAATTACTGTGAAGCATAATAATGCTTCAAAGTTGAAAAGAATTTTTTACATGCATTAGGAACCCCCCAACCATCTCATTAACCATATTTCAGGATTATTAAAATACTCTGCAGAGAGTGAGGACTGGCTTCCTGCCATAATTCCCTTGGATAGCACCATTCAGACTTGTAATATCTGGTAATGATCTTTGTATGTCATAGTTTAAACAACTGAAATACTAGTCTGATTGAAAGGGGACAGTGTGTGTGTAAAATTAAGATGAATGGAATGAAAAAGTCAGAAAGATTTGTCGTTAGCAATTGGTTTCAATAATATGTCTTAGTTTAACCATACACACAATCAGTACTCTTTTTGGTTTAAAAAATAAATAAATGATGTGCTGGTACTCCTATCTTGATAGAAGTGTTATGGGTGCCAGGACAAATTAGCGGTTGTGTGCAGTAATAAAAGAAGTTATGATACTCTCTACTGGTGTTTTATCAGGGGACATACGGTAATTGGGAGAAAGGTAGTTATTGATGAAAAGATTCTCTCACTCATAGTACACTTCAGATTCATTTATTAATTCTTTTTATTATTATTTTGTCCTACCTTTTCATCCCAATGAGCCACTGAGGTGGAAAAAGTCCTCAAATGGCAATCTTAAGACATTGGTAGGTCACATACACCGTGTTCCTCTTGTGGTCAGTTAAAATCTCTACAATCAACTGATAGATGTTGCTTTGATTAGATTAGAGCTAGTGCATTTCAATAGTTTAAGCAAGTGATTTTCAAGTGCACTTTATATTAGTTTGTTATATTCTTACTAGCTCAGTTCCCCAGCAGGGACACCAAAATGGTGGCAGAATGGTGCTCTCTGGCAACATTTCCCCCATAACCTAGCGGCAGAACACATGCTTTGCATGTAGAAAGTCCTATATTCAACCACCAGAATATCCAGATAGGGCTGGTAAACTCTGAAGAGCTATTGCCAGTTAGTATTGAATGAGAAAAAATGATGTCCTAAATTGTCAAAATTCAATTACCGCTAATGCAGGTTGTATTACTTATTTTTATCCATCACTCTGAAGAGTCTTGTATCTTACCTGTAATATGCAGAATAAAATATGCTTATTGCAGATGGGCATTTTGGAAACAAGAAGACAGAATCGATAATAGATTAGGTTTGATTATGTGCTGATATTTAGTATACCGTATCCACAACTTAACTTAAGGAAACAAGCAACCAGTTTCCTGTTGATATATTAATGTGCTGCTTCTATTGCTAACAAATATATAAATGAATATATGACCTCATATAATCCTAGTACTCTATATTCTAAAAATAGAGAGTCCTTGCCCTAGATCTTCCTTCCATTTGTATCTAGCCCTTTTGTAAACTCCCCCCCCCCCCAATTTGTTAGTACATTGTTGAACTTCTGAAGGTTAATTCACAGGACCAATTTTGCACTGCAGACTGCCTTTTGGGAATTGCTCAGGTCAGTTGAAGATCTGCATCTGTTATACAGTGTTATAAACTGTACTATGTGTATAACAGGCCAATATTCATTCAGAAAAGCTCAATGTTCATTATATCAGTTGATGTTGGGGACCCAAGTGCAGTGGACCCTGGAGACGGGAAAGAGTGAGGCAGTAACAGGTGAAAAAACTGAAACAACATTCTGGAATTTGAAAAGCGCCAGAACTTTATTGATTACAGATGTAGGTAGACTATGGCCTAGGCACTGAGTGGAGCATTTTAAAAAAATAATTGTAACAATATTTATGATCCAGTAAAAGAATAAAATTATTTTACTTCTTATCTTTCAGAGTGGTCAGATAGCCTTTTACCAGAAAACAAATATTCATATCCCTTTTAACTCTGTATATCCCTCCCCTCTCATTTGAAAATAATTAGATCTGTCAAATATTCTGAGGCATTTAAGCTTCTTCTTTTTTATGAAGATAATTAGTTTACCACAAAAAAAATACATTGGAAAATAACTGCAGTTAGTCACTATGAAAAACACACTTTGCTGAAACCCAGAAGCTGCAAATATAGAAATTCTAAAGCCTTCATCTTTGCTGCATATATATTTGGCTTTGCCTTCACAGCTCCTCAGCAGCACCCCAGAGATTCTTACTGACATTCCCCTTGCCTCACTGGGTTACATAAGAGGCACTTAAGGCTGAAGTAGACCTTTGGAGAATTACTTTGAACTAAGTCACTCAAAGTGACATTACTTCATTTTCAAGAGTAGTGATGCAACACTTCTGCTGCACTCCACCGGCCTAATCATCCTTCCCCCAGATATATTCACTACAGGCCACTGTAAGTCTCAGAAGAACTGCTTTCCTAGGACATATTTGTCACAAATCCCTTTCTCACAAAGCAGCAGGTTTTGATTGTTATGCAAGAAGTTCATTTATTTAACGGCTGAAGCACAGATTCCTATTAGCAATATTACATTCTACACAAATTTTGACTACTTTGGCCCACTTAATGCACAACAAAGATTTAGTGGTTGCTTTTTTTATTATTATTTGAAGACAGAACAGAATGCTTCTTTCCTGCTAGGGAGTGATAGTCTGTTCAAATGTGGGCAGTTTGTGATGTGGGGGGGGGAGCCTACTTTTGAGTCCTTTGGCATTCTCAACAAGGTGTGTGTAGCAAGCTGGAAACAGACTTTTAAAATGGCGTTTTCTCACAGAGTGACCCACACATAGCTTTTGTGCTTTTCAAGGTGCATGACAGGCGGGAACCTAACAGCTGCAGATATTCCCACCGTACAGCAACAGGAAAAACAGTATCACATACTGTAACATTTTTTGCCAGGCACAAAGCTTTTTAAAGGCACAGAAGCCTGTGCCAGACAAAATGAAATGGCAAAAATTGCCCTGGTTGAAGCTTTCTAAAACACCACCTTTCCTTGGCCAGGACCAGCCTGTCTTCTTTCCTCAGAGTAGGAGATGCCCAGTTTTCAGGCCTATGTTTTTAGAGTTATGCCAGACAGTGACTTGAGAACTCAATTAAGCTACCTGCACTTGTACAGCACCATAAATCCGGTGCTCGTGGTTTAGCAGGCAGCATTTTGCCTCATGTTCCTAAGGGGTAGAATGCTTTTATTTTGTTTTCTTTCACTGCTAAAAGCTTGCCTCGAGCCTGAGGTTATTTAAAGGATGGGACCGATTCTAGTTTGCGTCTGGTAGTTAAGTGTGGCAGCCTGCCCTGCCGTCCATCGCCTACTGACTCTAAAGCTGACAGGATCAAGTGTAGTGTAGGAGGGATGCTGTGGGCTCTTATGGGGACCCCAAAGGTGAAGAAGTTGAGCAGGCTCTGGCAGCCAGGTGCCCTCCACATGTTTTGGACTACCATCAGCCTCAGCCGCACATCATTCTGCAGAGAAATAGGTTGGTGATGGTTGCCATAAAGCCATATGTCTGATGGCCACGACCTAGTCAGGCTTGTTTCTTTCAGCCATTTCTTCCTCCTTGGATTCCTACCTGCTTTAACTTCTGCTTCTGCTCCCCGTGTGAGTGTTTCCCATATCCCTTTAGTGTACTTCTTTTCTCTGTTTTGCTCTGTTTTCCTCAGTCCTCTCCTGTAACTACATTACCTCAGGTTTCTGTACAGTGGTACCTCGGTTTATGAACACAATTGGTTCCGGAAGTCTGTTCATAAAATGAAGCGTTCATAAACTGAAGCGAACTTTCCCACTGAAAGTAATGGAAAGTGGATTAATCTGTTCCAGATGGTCCGCGGAGTACTGAACCTGAAGCGTACTTAACCCGATCCAAATGCCAAATAAGAAATAGTGATTTTCCAGAAACAGCATCAGAAAAGCAAGGACAATCTTTAGTAGCTGGGGAAACACAGTCAGATGGGCAGGGGATAATTTATTTATTTATTTTTATTTTTATTTTTATTTTTATTTTTATTTTTATTTTTATTTTTATTTTATTTATTTATTTATTTATTATTATTATTATTATTATTATTATTATTACTGGTATTGTTGTTATTATTACTATTGTAGAGAGGGAAACGCTGCTTTCAAATATCTTTTAATTTTATCAGAAAAGTTGCCTGTGAACACTCTATATTTCTGTCAATGCATAAAATGTTTATGAACATTCTAAGCAGGGGTGGCTAACCTCCAGATTTTGTTGGACTACAACTCCCATCAGCCTTATTTTGTTGGACTACAACTCCCATCAGCCTTTGTTTGTTGTGATGTTATTACACTAACAAAGACATGTATCTAAGCATACCCTCAATGCAGTGCTTTTTTCTGAGGAGACACAGGGGTACGCATACCCCTAAACACTTTGTGAATCTTTGTACTTTTGTCCATTTATTGTAATTATTTTTCCCGATTTGAAGTATAAAATGTTGATTTTCTTGAGTTAAAATAAGAGTATCCCTAAACATTTTTTTTAAAGAAAAAAGCACTGTCTCAATATATTGATGTACATGGAGTCCCTTCATGAATGGGACATTTAAACTGATTTTTTCCCTTTCCATTGAAGTAAATGACAGACTTTTATGTGGCGCTGTGGTTAAACCACTGAGCCTAGGGCTTGCTGATCAGAAGGTCGGCGGTTCGAATCCCTGTGACGGGGTGAGCTCCTGTTGCTTGGTCCCAGCTCCTGCCAACCTAGCAGTTCGAAAGCACGTCAAAATGCAAGTAGATAAATAGGAACCGCTACAGCGGGAAGGTAAACGGCGTTTCCATGTGCTGCTCTGGTTCACCAGAAACGGCTATGTCATGCTGGCCACATGACCTGGAAGCTATACGCCGGCTCCCTCGGCCAATAATGCGAGATGAGCGCGCAACCCCAGAGTCGGTCACGACTGGACCTAATGGTCAGGGGTCCCTTTACCTTTACCTAGTCCACAGCAAACAGAAGGATCATGACTTCTAATTATTCATGGATAACTCTTCAGGTAGGCTAAGATTATTATTTAAAAAAAAATTAACCTGCTAAATCCAATACAAATTTGTTCTTCCTCTTTCCCCCTCTTTTAATGTACAAAATAGGAAGCTTATTTCTGCACTTTCAAACCTTAGAAAGGCCAACTCTTCCACACTCAGTGTATTAATGTAAATTTTTAAATCCCCTTTATACTTATTGTTATGCTTATGGATTAGGCTCTTTTGGAAAACAGGCAGCCATTTGGGGCTTCTGAATATATTCTGAATGCACTGTTTTCTTCAGGCAGAACAATTTGCACAGCGGTAAAAATTATAGTTAAAAATACTAACCCTGGGTAGGCATCTATTATACCCATTATCCTAGAAAAGTTTCTATGCAAATATTGTCAAAGATTTCAGCATAGCAGGAACATTTTCTAAGCCTTTACAGTTGTTTTGGTAGAAAATGCTGCTAGTGAAAGTTGAAATAAAAAAAGCTGCATTGTTAGGAGGTGCATATTTTCCCCATTTTAATTGCCTAATGGTACTTGCCAAAGAGACTGTAATTTTATTCAGTTGTGTGGCTTACTTTATAAAGCTTCAGTTCTTAGTTGTCATTATTTTTTGAAGAATAAATTGCATCCAAAGAATAAATTGCGTGTGCAAACTTGATGATCACACTAGGGTGACTTTACTATCAGAAAGTCCAGGTACAAGAGCTAGACTAGTTTAGCCATCTCAATCTGGTGCTCGCTAGCAGGGGCTGATGGTTGTTGTAGTCCAGGCCTCCCCAAACTTCGACCCTCCAGATGTTTTGGGACTACAATTCCCATCATCCCTGACCACTGGTCCTGTTAACTAGGGATCATGGGAGTTGTAGGCCAAAACATCTGGAGGGCCACAGTTTTGGGAATGCCTGTTGTAGTCTAACAACATCTAGCAGGCTCCATGTCCAGGGAGAGGATAGCTTAGAACACATATCAATATTTTTTTTAGTCTTCTGAGCACATATTTAGGACTATGACCTAATAATGTAATGGGAAATACTGAGTAAACATCCATAGACCAACCTGAATGTCCTTGCTTTACTTAGATATGAAATGTCTTTTTAGCAACTCTAGGCAGTGGAACAGTTAGGTAATTTTGAGTCTGGACTCAGTGGTGTTACAGAGCCTCCATCTGTGCTCTTCTATGTCACCAGTGATACAAAACAGGTATTTCTAGTTTTCACCAAAGACGTACTTGGTGAATATTCATCAGCATCCTGTTTGGCTTTGGGATGTAAAAGCCATTCCATGCATTGCTTGCCTCATCACTCCTTGTATACTACCGTAGGATAAGGATTAAAGGTAAAGGTAAAGGTACATCTCGCTCTATAGGTCGAGGGAGCCAGTGTTTGTCTGCAGACAGCTTAACCAATTGGAAGAAATCATAGCATGGGGCTTCTTCCCATGACCCTCAACTTTTAGAAAGGAAGGAGGAGGAGCCTCATTGCAGAGGCTGATGTAAGAATGGGCATTCATTGTCATTAAGCTGCCCTTCTTTCTTCTTTTGTTATGGTTTTTCAACTTCACTTTGTATTTCTGTGTTAATGTGTTATGTTTTAATTCTAACCTCAGAACATGCCAATCTTTTTTGTATTTTTGTAGAAAGTAAATGTTTGCTATAAGTAAGTTTTATTATCTGAGATATGCAAAAAATCAAAGCAGCTGCTATTTACACACAAGCTGTAAACCTATAAGAGGTCTTTTCATATCTGTATAAAGTGGGTTTTTCTTTCAACTAATTAACTTTTTATTTATTTCTAGTTGTATTGCTTGATACAACCACTGCAATTGGAGAGCTAGGATGGAAAACCTATCCTCTAAATGGGGTAAGTCTATCTATTTAGATTTTGATTATTCTGCATTTCCTGTTTTAAAATAGTCAAATAAGTGGGCAGTAACTTTGAGGACTAATGAAGTAGGGACAAGTGTACTCAGCTCAATGAAAAACTGGGATTTAGTAAATATTTCTAATAATAGAACTACATTCAAAACAGCATAAATATTTATGACAGTTAGGATTTTTGTTGTTAAGGTGTGAATATCCTTTTTGCAACCTTGTGAAAATTATGATTTACTGTTTTAAAAAGCATATGAATGAAATTGAATGTTACACTTCAAATCATATTGAGCATGATTTAAAATGTATGTTAGAGCTATTTGAAAAGTGTAAATAGGAAATTTCCCTACTTGCTGTTAAGAATATGAATGTTACCTAGATTTTGTTTTGTCAGGTTTAAAAGTTCATTATTGCAAACATTAACCCCAGTTCAATGAACCATCTGCAAAACAGGGTCCCATTGCTAGCTATGGAAGTCATGGATCAGCAAATGCAAGCTGTTGCTTAACAAGGGGAAAGCCCTAGCTGCTCTTGCATTAGTCAGCTGTTGGATTCTGGCCATGATGTTATGCAAATAAAAAATACTGAGGATACAAATTGTTGGGAGTGCTTTATGAAGCTTCAGCTGTCATAGCTGGTGAACTGCTAGCCTTGCCACATTTTGTTAGAAGTTATCACAGCACTCCTATTTGTAGAAATGAAACAAAGTTTGAGAATACTATGGCTATGCAATGAACCCATGGAGTGATTCTGTACACCTGTTTCAATCTTGGTAGGAGACCAATATATAAACATTATTGCTCCAATAAATAAAATAGGAACAGCAAAATAATCAGATCTAGCCTAGCCTTTTTTCAATAGGTCTATTTGCTCCTTCTTGGGCAGGCGGCTTTGCAGGCGAGCCCTGGGGTTCCTCTATGAACCGGCCTATTGCAGGCTGGATCGTCGTCCTGCCACCAAATTGGCCAATGGCGGCAGGAATTAGAGGGCATTTCCCTGGGCACGGGACCAACGGACCAATAGTGGCACTTGGCCCCACGCCCAGGGCAAAAATAATTTCCCGGCCTGCTGGGCCTTTCGGCTTCTCTCTTGGTTTCTGCTGTTTGAGGATCCTTCCAGGAGTGCCAACTTGACTAAAATATTGGGGTGCCTCAGGTAATCCCTGCCCCACATAATCAATCACATGACACAGCGCGCGCACACACACTACTTGAATGGCAATGCCCATCAATTTGGGGGGAGGGCCCCCTCAAATATTTTATTGGGGGGGCGAAGGGACCTCAGCTGCTAGGAGCTGGTTCCTACAGCTCTTTTTGACATTACTGGTGTATAAGCCACTGCAGTGTGTGGTCTACTCACTGTGGTCAGGTAATGTCAAAAGTAATGTCATGTGAGAATGACAAATCCATGATTCAGAAAGACAAGTTCCACCCTTCAGATTCTAGCGTTGCTGAAATTTTCATAATGGACACCTCTGGTGAACCACTTATCTCCAGCTTTGCTTATGTGATCTCAATCTTCTGGCGCTATTAAGGTTAGAAGGAATTATTTAAAAAAGGTCTTGGAATCAGCTTCTGGTTGGCAAATGGAAGAAACTTATTTGAAAAAGGAATATTAACAGTCCACATGCTTTTCTGTGCATAGCAGTCTCTATAAAACTAGGTCCTATATGTTTACAGCTGGAAGTTAGTGGCGGGAGTGATTAAAACATAAAGGTGGGAGCAGCTGTAAATTTATAATTCAATGTGATTGGTGCATGTGAGAGATTGAGGAAAGGAGACACCCCCTCCCACTAGAAATCATTAGTTCTTCACTTCAGAGATCAGGTTACGCTTTCCACTTGGCTAGTTCACTTAACAGCACATTGGAGGAACTTGTATAGTTCAACTTTTAATTAAGATGCAATATATTTAAGCACTTAATCCATTTTATAGATTAGCTTCTTATCCTGAGAACTCTTTAAATTAAACAATTCTGTTGGCAGTATATAATTTATTTTTATGTGTTGTGTTGCCTTTTCAATGCTGAGTTTTTATGACGATGCTTGAGATGGTGCAAAATAATCAGAGATGTGGGGCACATTTTCAATTTAGTGGGTTTTGTGCAGCAGAAAGTCCTGCTTGGTTTTGAAAGTGGTTTAATTTTTGTTTCCTCCTTTGAAAGTGGTTTAATTTTTGTTTCCTCCTTTGGCTCTTTTCTAGGAATATATATTATATTTCCTCAATACCAAAATATATATTTTTAAAGTTCTTTTTGTGACTCCGCCCTTAGGGAATTTAAGCAATAAGGCATTTCTTAATCTTAGACTGTTTTCAAGTTTAAGGATTAAATTTTTCAAAGTTTTACAATCCTTTTTATTCTTGGGTTGTATTTCCAGTCTATTAATAAGTACAATTTACCTTTGCAATCCTCTGTTTTCTATATTTTTAACTGTGAAATGTGTTTTCCTTGGAAAGAAAGAGAGAAAACAAAATGTGGTATACTGTATTTATTATTATATTCACCTGCAGAATCCTTCTTAAAATCAACAGGATGATAAAAGGCAGATGACTCCAATTTTTAAAACTAATTCATCTCCATCTGAGATTAAAAGTCCCACCAGAAGTGAGCATTAAAATTAGCTCTGAATAGGTCTATAATATGAATAACTAAATTTGGCATATTCTGTTTCTTTGTAAAAATTAGAGGCATACATTTCTGAAAACTTTCAAGTTTAGACCCTTATGTTGATTACATGACTGCTCTTTAAAATGATATCCAGACATTCTGTTTTATTAGTTACATCCATCTGAAGAAGCTAATGAAAACCCAGTAACAAATTCCTATACTCGATTCTTGGGGGAAACAAGCAAATTAGAGGAGACCAAACTGGTTGCTACTCCCCACTATTCCAAAAGCTTCCTCGCTACCTTCAGGGTCTTTTTTTCTCCCCCAAATCTGTACTCTCTATTATCATTTTATCACTTCTGAATAGGTCGGAGTGGGGGGGGGAATCTCATGTCTATTAGATAAAGCTTCAGAACTGCTGGGAAGATCTATAAAGGGTTTGCTTTCTGGTGTGCTGCTTCACTCAGTGTTTGAAGTGACAATTTCCCTCATGTTTCAATCATTTGTTATTTTCTCACTTTTATAATTCCATAAGCAGGAGTTGGGCTCAGTATTTCAGAAAAGGGCCCAGAAAGTTATTTGTCAGAAGGCCATTTCATGAAACGTGCATGTAGGCTGTGTGGTAATACCATAGCTGCCAAGTTCTCCCTTTTTTTAAGGGAAATTCCCTTATGCTGAATAGGCTTCCTCGTGAGAAAAGGGAAAACTTGGCAGCTATGGGTAATACTGCCATGAGAGAGAGAGAGAGAGAGATCTGAAAGATCAGGCTTATCTTTAGAACTGTGTTAATCAGAAATAAGGTGTAGTCAGTTATGGATTTGGAAGAAATAGGTGGTACCTGGCAATTCTGTACAACAGTGGTTTCTAATGTATTGAAACTCCATTCATGCGATTCTTCCCTAGAGGTGACATTTTGTGATCCGGGTGCATAATTTTCAAATATTCTTATGTGAGAGATAAATGGACATAGGAAGCTGCCTTATACTCACTCTATCCAGTGGGCTACCTTAGCCCAGTAATGACTATGCTGACTGGCAGCTGTCAGGTTCCACTGTTTCTTTCAAATGTTTCCTTTCCAGTCCTACTGTCTGCTACCTCCCTTACCGACCATGGTTAAGAGCAGAGTGGTGAGCAAGGCAAGGGCAGGAGTAAGTCCACCTAAAGTTGCTTTTCTTTCTTTCTTCAGCAGGATAGCTATGTCTTAAACAGGTTGAAATATATCAGGTAACACTTTTCCCTGAATGGAAATGCAATGGTGGAGAAAGCTGAATTTTGGCTGTTACGCAGCTTTTA
Organism: Zootoca vivipara; assembly: GCF_965207765.1. Lineage (NCBI taxonomy): Eukaryota > Metazoa > Chordata > Lepidosauria > Squamata > Lacertidae > Zootoca > Zootoca vivipara. The sequence continues at coordinate 64,726,404 of NC_142587.1, read as the reverse complement.
TTTATTGTTTGAATAAGCACGTAAGATAAAATAAGACTAGTTCAAGGTAGCTAACAAGAAACAAGATGTCAAAGCAACATAAACATGCGAAAGTAAAAAAACATGAAACATGAAGCTAAGACCACTAGAATAAAAAAGAAATCATCCAACTAAAACCAATTTCAGCAGAACTTTTCTTTTCTTTTTTAAGTCTCAGCAAATAAAAACATTTCTGAACCAATGCTGTTTATAAGAAAAAGGAATGTAGGTTTGTTTGTTTATAATAATAATAATAATAATAATAATAGTAATAATAGTAATAATAGTAATAATAATAATAATTTATTTATACCCCGCCCATCTGGCTGGGCTTCCCCTGCCACTCTGGGTGGCTTGGTTTGTTTTACTGCCCAGTAAAGGGGCATTAGCAATGAGGCAAAACAGACATCCCTTGGAAGTTCCAGAGCTTAGGTCAGGGGTTCTCAAACTAAGGCCCGGGGGCCGGATGCGGCCCAATTGCCTTCTAAATCCGGCCCCCGGACGGTCCAGGGATCAGCATGTTTTTACATGAGTAGAAAGTGTCCTTTTATTTAAAATGCATTTCTGGGTTATTTGTGGGGCCCGCCTGGTGTTTTGACATGAGCAGAATGTGTCCTTTTATTTAAAATGCATCTCTGGTTTATTTGTGGGGCATAGGAATTAGTTCAATTTTTTTTTCAAAATATAGTCTGGCCCCCCACAAGGTCTGAGGGACAGTGGACCGGCCCCCTGCTGAAAAAGTTTGCCGACCCCTGGCTTAGGTGCAGTCAGTGAAAGAGCCCACTCCCTACATTCCCTACACCACACATTCACCTGAGGAAGTTGGGAAGATTTAGCAGGTTAATATTAAAGGAATAAGACCCTTGCTAAAACAAGAGGTGCTAAATTTACTCTCACTGTAGCTTCAAAAGGCATAGCTTTCATCTCAGTGGATCAATTTGATGTTTACATTTTCAAGACTATCTTTACAAGGGGAAGGGCAACAAACACTATTTTATTTTTAAATGAATGCTGAGCCTGGAATCCACATGGTGCCAGGGTTTCTTGTGAATCTTCCAGCTCATCAGTAAGCTGTGCTTACTTTTTTATATGCACACCTGTGTCTAAAATAGCTAATTAGAACACATCTGCATTGAACAGTAGTGTGAGCACCCCAGATTGTTTGGCTACAGCAGGACTCCCGAGAACATGTAATCCCTGTGATTGCAGCTATTGTAAATGCTTCCTTGTCAGTTAGAAAGCTTCCGATGAAATTAACCACAGATGTAATTACTTCACTTCATAAATGTATTCCACTCCCCAGTGAGCTCTTCTAAGCTCTTCTAATAATTTCCAGTTGCTTATTTATTTATTTATTTATTTATTTATTTATTTATTTATTTATTTTAAAGTTTGAGGGAGGAGTCTGTGGTGCTAAATTTATCATACTATGCAAACAGTTGTTTCATATTGTTGATTTTGAGGATTTTGTGGTTTGTTGCTTGCTTCCAGTTGATGTATTATTTTGCTCTTTCCTTTTATAATGATTCACAGTATATTTTTCACTCAGCCATAGAATATTTGTCTTTTCCTAAACCAATTTGATAACATTGTTAGGCTCTCTGGCATCTCACTCTCACTCTTCCCCTCTTTCCATTGTTTATCTCATAGCTGTCAGCCCACTAGCAGTTTGCTAGCTATGATCATTTGTCTTGAAGTGATGCACATTTGTAGCTTCTCAAGGCTTTTAGGGCCAAACTAGATGTATCATTAGAAACCACACCATGAATTTTCCTTCTCAAACGACAAGTGTGGACACTTAGCACTGCTGATGAAAGTCACACCTCCCCATGTGGCTTCTTGGGACATATTTAGTGGCATGTCTGGCCATTGTCTAAGGATGAATCTGGGAGGACACACTCTGCATTGACCCTGGTGGGCCAAGATTGGCTTGCAGACCAGAGGTTCCTTACCTCTGATGTAGGTCAATCCCTTATTGAAAGGCAATATGTCCTGCGTTTAAAATTGTGGTAGGAACCTGCAGCTTCAATTGCAAGTAGCCTTCAGTGTCCAACAACACTATGCACATTGCAGCCTACTCTTGTCCTCCAGATTGCATTTCTGACATCACTTCTCTCTGTGTGTGTGTGTGTGTGTGTGTGCGCGCGCACGCTCAATTCTATTCTATTTACTAAAAGAAATTGATTTGGTTTGAATATTCACCCAGTTGGAAAAGTACTGTTTGTATGTTTGTAGTCACACATACAATAGTGAAAAGGGCAGGAAGTGTAAAGAATAATAAGTCTACTTGAAATCTTGGGAAAACATGGGAAATAAGCTTGTATATTGAACATATAGTCAATGATTATGGAAATTCAAGATGCATTGCAAGTATATCTGTATATGTTCTGATATATTTTAGAGGCCAAGGAAGTACCACTAACAGTAATTTTATTCAGCATCACCCCCTGAAGCTATCAAGTGGAGTAGTTGCATGTCACTGCCTCAGAAATGTTTCAGAAATTGCCACGTTTCCACAGATATCATGATGCAGGAGCAAAGTTCAAGCACTTGTCATTAGAGATTCTGTTATTTTCAAAAAGACTCAAACTCTCCTTTTAGCCACAAAGTTGGTACCTTATATCTAGGTGTCTAACTATGTTAAAGGTAGCACTACAGCATTGTATGTATCAAATCTGAAGAACCATTGAGTATCAGGCTCAAAATATAAATACACATTTCTGTGATTTTCATTATCTCATCCATCCACATAGGCAAGTTGCTAAGTTTTCTATTCTACAAATCGGTACGTGAAGCTGAGATATAAAAAAAGTCCAATACCATTTAGTACATCAAGGGTTGTTCTGGAATTCTCTCTCATATTTGGGAATAGCAGCCTGTCCACTTGGTAGCAGAGAATGCCTGTGTAACTGATGCTATCTACTCTAAAATAAATGAAAAATAATAAAATGATGTTGTTACATTAAGAACTGGGCAGCCTGGAGTCAAATACGCCAGCTTCTGCTGTTTCTGAGTTGCTCTGTATTTTAAAATGAAAACTATTTTATGATTGTTTTATAATCTGTAAAGGTTATTTCCCCACTTTAAATTAAAATTTAAAAAATATTTTATTTTATTGTTTCATGTGAGCTGCCCTGAAAGCTTTTTTTTTTTTGCTCCGAAACTGAAAGGCACACTTAAGAATTTTAAAGAAAGCAAAACCAAACCAATGGTTGTTGCCAAACTGAAGGGCACTGCTTCTCTCTGGTTGAAGAAGGGGCCTGCCTGAGGAGGTCAAGGGAGATGTTCTGTGGGAAGGGGAAGAGGAAGGCAGGCAGCGAGGGGAGGGGGGAGGGAGCAACAAGCTGAAGGAACTGCTGGCTTCCCTGAGCAGTCTGCAGAACTTAGACATCAAAGAAAACCTAGTGTGCGAGTTGCTGCAGGCACTGGCTTACATCCAAACACTGGAGACACAAACCTTGTCCTACTCATCTGATGACATCTGCAGCACTGGTATGGAGGCCATCCAATAGTTTCTGTGTGGAAAATTAGGAACTGAATTGGAAAGCAACAGAAGAGAGACTTTGGTGGATGGAGTAAGCAGGATGGTAACAAAATATGCAGAGAATGAAGCTGAATGACAGACAAAAAAGTCAGGTGATACCAAACTGGGAGGGGTAATTAATGTTGCAGAAGACAGAATCGGGATTCAAACTGACCTTAACAAATTGGAGAACTGGGCCAAAACTAACAAAATGAATTTCAGTAGGCACAAATGTAAGGTCCTGCACATAGGCAGGAACAACCAGACACACAAATATAAGAAGGGGAGACACCTGGCTTACTAGTAGTACATGTGAAAAGGATCTAGCGGTCTTAGTGAACCACAAGGTTAACATAAATTAACTGTGATGCAGCAGCAAAAAAAGCTAATGCTATTCCAGGCTACATAAACAGAAGTATAGTGTACAGAGGTAATAGTACCTATGTATTCTGCCTTGGTCAGACCACACCTGAAATACTGTGTCCAGTTCTGGGTGCCACAATTTAAGAAGGATAAATTGACATGCTGGAATGTTTGCAAAGGAGGATATCAAGATGATCAGGGTCTGGAAACTAAGCCTTATGAGGAGCTAGGTATGTTTAGCCTGGGAAAGACAAAACAAAGAGGAGACATGATAGCCATCTGAAGGGCTGTCACGGAAGATGGGGCAAGCTTGTTTTCTCCTGCCCTGGAGGGTAGGACTCAATCCAATGGCTTCAAGTTACAATAAAGGATATTCTGACTAAACTTAAACATTGGGAAGAACTGTCTTACAGTACGAGTTGTGTCACTATTGAATGGGCTCCCTCAGGTGGCTTTGGACTCTCCTTCACTGGAGGTTTTTAAGCAAAAGTTGGGAGGTCATCTGTCTTGGATGCTTTAGTTTAGATTCCTGCATTGCTGGTGGTTTGACTAGATAACCCTTGAATCCCTTCCAACTCTGCAATTCTTTTGACATTTCTGGAGTACAAGAAGCAGAAGTGGCCATGCAGCAGATGCTGGCTGGCACATACAATAACAACCTCCTTCAAGGCAGCCCTGTTTAGGGAAGCTTTTAATGTTTGATGGATTTCTGTATTTTAATATTTTGTTGGAAGCCGCCCAGAGTGGCTGGGGGAACCCAGCCAGATGGGCGGGGTATAAATAATAATAAAATACATTATTATTATTATTATTATTATTATTATTATTATTATTATTATATTCAAATGGCCTGCGAGTCACGCCAGCAAGATCTTGGCTGTGAGTCCTGGAAGACCTGCTCCCTGTGTGGCAAGCCCTTTCCCCACCTGGTCTGGGAGGGTGGGGCCCTGACTGACTCCAGCTACAAAAGCTGCTAAACACACTCTTGGGCTGCGGTATTGTTTAGGGTACTTTGTTTGGGGGTTTTGTTGCTAATGAGATTCATTTTTGTATCTTTATTTCTAGATCTTATGATTTATGCAGATATTATTTCAATTTGGTTGTGTATTTTTTGATGTGTTTTATTTATTGTTTATGACTTATGTTTGTGATTATGTTGTAAGTTTCCTAGAGCATGGTTTTAACTATGGGAAAGCAACATAAAAATAAAATGATGGTGATGATGATTAAGGATTAAGATGAATTTGGCACAGTAAACATCTGGTCCAGTACTGATTCTACTTAGCAAACTCACATATAGCTCAATGATCCAATGTTGACTTTATATTCAGGGCCGTCTCTAGGCCCGGGTCCGGTGGCGCCCGCTGAGAGGCACGGCGGAGGCCACCCCAGGCGTGCCTCTCAGCTGTTCAGCAGCTTCAGGCCGCACTCCGGAGGTGCGCGGGCCTGGGGCCGCCTCAGCCGTGCGCAGGGGCGTCGCAACAGGGGGGAGGCAGTGCCCCCTGGCCCAGGGCCGCCCCTACGACCAGGCTGGGTTGCACAGGGCTCTGGCCCTCCAGGCAGCAGTCGTGCTGCGCTGGGAAACGGGGCGGGGCGGGGGCGCCGGAGGGATCCGTCGCACCACGGCACCAGGTATGCTTAAGACGGCCCTGTTTATATTTGTTGTTTAAATTCTTCCACAGTGCAGTGTCATTGTGGCCTGAGGCAAGTATATCCTCAACCAACCACACACCCCTGCAGCTCTGTGGAGCCTTTCACAGCTGAGGTGGCTGGTTCCTGGAAATGTCTGGAAACTGGCTGCCTAGTCGGGTGTTGAAGGTTTTTGCCAATGTATTTCAAAGTCCCTGCACTAATGTCCTTAGAGTTGCACATTATCAAGACCTAGCACTTCATGAACACAATGCCCTATATGGGAAACTATTTTCAAGGGTTGCATTAATGGCCAATGACCTGTCAGGCAATTATGGATAAAAGCATGGGGCTGTCTTTATCCATAGTTCTCAACTTTCTTCATCTTGTGGTCTGCACCTTTTAAAATCACATTTAGTTTTGCACAATATGCTGTTACTGTGGTTTATATTGTCAATATTAGTAATTAAAAAGAGCGATTAGCACATAATATATGAATGCAACCAGTTCACTGCACCAGTAGATATTATTGTTTCCCTAATTAGGCCCTTTCTGTGTTGAGAAATATGTTAGTATCCATTTCAAGTCATAATGGCTTAAAGGGGTTGATGGAGTTCCTTTTTAACTCCAGCATAGCTAAAGAGATTGCTTTGGCTCTCTGTTTCATGTGGGATAGCTAAGGGGATTGACTTTAGCTCCCTGATTCTTGCCATGATGATTAAGGGGATTTGCTTAAATACCCCATTTCATGTGGTATAGCTACTGTAAAAGGATTAGCTTTAGATCTCATTTTCATGTGGGATAGCTAAAGGGATTAGCTTTAGCTCCTCATTTCATGCCACAGTAACTAAGGGCATTTACTGGAGCTGCCCATTTAGTTGCTCTAAGGACTCCTGACTTTTATAACAGCTTTATCTTTTCCTACTAGTATCAGATAAAGATAATCAGGTTGTATGTGTATTTTTATTCCAGCTGCCACACACTACATGGCACTTATTTTTTTTTCTTAAAGTGATTAACCTAGCACCTTTTCTGTGTATGAATTCAAAACAAGTCATAGTAGCGCTGACCATCTCTCACCCCTGATGAGCAGTGCTTTTTTTTCCTTTAAAAAAATGTTTAGTGGTCCTCTCATTTTGACTCAAGAAAATCACCATTCTTTACACCCTTCCTAGTCTCTGCATTCAACAAGCTTTATTGTTTGCACTCCCTCTAATATCTCTTTACTCCACTTCTATGTTCACAAAATCTACTGTCCAGTTCCTTCTATCTCTTATTCGCTTATCCCATAATTGTTGTGCATGTCACTAATTGGTACCTTGTTTTTCTATGTTTATATGTTGGTCCTCACAATATGAATACCAATTTACAACTTTGGGGATTGAGTGTGAAAGGTAGAAGCTTTCCCTAGGCCATTTCTGGAACTTGATCCCAAATTCTCCCTGACTCCGGTTCCAGTGGTGTATCCATTATTTATTTTTCTCTTTCCCATAAAAGAAAAAAGTAAAACCAGGAGGACATTAGCAATGTAACATGATATTTACAACACATAATGGTTTTGATTTTGAAACAGAGAATTCAGGGGTGTCTTGTTGGCATTAACTTGCCAGTATAGCACATCCCAAATATGTCATGATGGCAAGCATAAAGGAGCAAACAGGTGTTACTGCAATGACTACCATAAGGTTTTATCTTTGGGGAGGTCTTTTCATAGATTGCATTAAACATAGTAATTTTCACATTCTTTTTTATAAACAAAATAAAAAAATTCCTTCCAGTAGCACCTCAGAAACCAACTAAGTTTGTCATTGGTATGTGCTTTCATGTGCATGCACACTTCTTTTTTTCTGACACTTAAACTGTATAAGAAACATTAACTTGCCATCCACACACGCACATATAAAATGCACGGTTTTTCTCCCAAGCAATATTGCCATATGCACCAGTAAACATCAATGAGAGTTATGTATAAATAATAAGGGGCCGAATTGCAGCTTTTGTGGATAACATCTAAAAGCTAAATATAAATAAATATGCACAGATTTCAAAGAAAGTAAGACACTATATATTGCAGTTGTGATGATTTGTGAATAGATGCTGGGCTCTGTGCTGGACACTAAATGGGCATTTAAATTCTTACCAATGGCAGTCCTTTTGATGTACTGCTACTAGATAATGTGCCTTTATTAAAATTCAGAGTACATTTTATACCCTACAAGTAGGAATATTCAGGGGGGAAAGATATGGCACTTCAGTAAGAGAGCAATAGCTCAGAAGTAGAGCACATGCTTTGCATTTATAAAGCACCTTCTTCAGCCCCTTGCTTCTCCAGTACAGGGAGGAATCTTCGGAGGCTGGACTGGAGAAGCCCTCTGCTGAAGACACTAGAGCAGGCATAGGCAAACTCGACCCTCCAGATGTTTTGGGACTATAATTCCCATCATCCCTGACCTCTGGTCCTGTTAGCTAAGGATCATGGGAGGGCTTGAGGGCTGAGTTTGCCTATGCCTGCACTAGAGAATCATTGCCAATCAGAGTAAGCAGTGGTAGGCGACATTAACCAAAGGCATATCATAGCAAGTAAAGACAAGCCTAGAAGCAAATCCATATTCAGTCTCCTCTTCCATTTTTCTATAATATCTGGTATTCAGGGGTATACTTCCTCTGTCCCACTTACCTACCTTGGCTCAGCGCCCAGCTTCAGCTTCTTCATCTTGGAAGCATGATTGAATGGTGTCAACACTTAGCATTTCGGCGTCAGGTAAAAGTCTACCTGTCTGCCCAAGCGCTTGTGGGATTTTAGCCACTGCAATGAGTACCATTGTAGGTTCTCTAGGGTTTTTTGAGTGATTTGTATTGCTGTTTTCACTGCTAATTTGTGTGTATGTTTGTGGTTTCAAATGAAGTGTAATGCACTCTGGGAACTTTAGATGAGGGGTTGGCTAAAAAATATATTTAATAAATACATTGTTTTATTTATTTGACATGTTCCCGCTTCCCATGAAATTCCTTTTGTGTTCTCAAAAATTGTTGAATTTGATGGTATCCTTTACCGTCTTTAAAACCTGTTGCTTAAGGTCCCTATGTTTCTGGGTGCCTGATTTATATTTTTAGTCAGATATGGGAGTAAGGAGTGTGTATGCATATCAATTATACACAGTTGACAAATGCCCATTATACATTGTTTCCTTCCCGGGGAACTGTCAGATATTCTGGGTATCATGGAAACTGCTCTGGAATAAAGAATAGCTTTTTTCAGATTCATTTAAAACATTGCTATTTGTACAGAGCCAGTGTGGTGTAGTGGTTAAGAGCGGTAGACTCGTAATCTGGGGAACCGGGTTTGTGTCTCCGCTCCTCCACATGCAGCTGCTGGGTGACCTTGGGCTAGTCACACTTCTTTGAAGTCTCTCAGCCCCACTCACCTCACAGAGTGTTTGTTGTGGGGGAGGAAGGGAAAGGAGAATGTTAGCCGTTTTGAGACTCCTTTGGGTAGTGATAAAGCGGGATTTCAAATCCAAACTCCTCCTCCTTCTTTTTCTTGCATATTTTGTTCTGCTAAAGTTATATTGTTCAAGTGTTTAGGCATTTCTGAATCAAGGTCACTGTAATCACACTAGTCACTCCTGGATACTTAGAAAGGTGTTGTTTCCTATTTGATTCATCATTATTTTTTCCTAAACTAACATTATAAAGATGCTGACAACACAGTATTTAAGATGGAGAATTATTTATCTTGAGATTTTAAAATTCCGTTTAAAGTTTAAAGTATTTTTATTAATTATTAAATATAAAAGCGTATTCCTGCCATTATTTTAGTTTGTGTGTTTTTCAGTATATGACAAAAACAATGTGAACTTTAGGCTATATTCTAGTGCTTATTTTTGGGAGAACATGGGGTTTTAATTACACTGTTTTCCTGTTGTAGATTTTTTCTAGAATACAGCTCCTATAGCCTGGCACAAAATCCTGAAAAAGCCAGCTTTTTCTCTGAGCAAAAGAGAGGAACTAAATGTTTCTAAAAGCCTAGGTTCCCAAACCATCATTTGCTAATATATTTACTTACTGTAAGCATTTATCTACCATGCCCTTCCATCAATAATTCCAAGTAGATTTAAGATAATGAAAAATAGCCAATTATCAAGTACAGAAATAAAACCCAATAAACACATTGAAATGACAAAAATCAGACACAAAATTGTATGAAGTGCATAAAACAAATAATCTTAAGAATACAGAAGTCTCTCTAAACAGGTTTTCCACACCACAGGGAAAAGCCGTAAGTGTGGGAGCTAGGTAAGCCTGTGTTAGGAAAGAGGCAGACATGCCTATTTTGTCCCCAGCCAGCACAACTCTGAAACTGATGGGGCATGCATCTTTGTCTTTGCACCATATTTTAACCATCAGAGAGATTCTACCTTGTTTTTAATCCATTTGGGGCCATAAAAACCATAGCCAGTACTTTGATTTGCAGTTAGTGTACAGAAAAAAAACAAGAAGCTGGTGTTGTTGTTTTTTACAAGAGAGGAGAGCAGGAGGAGGGGAATATTACCCAGAGATTTGAATTTATTTCAGAGATGCATTAAGAATTTTTATTTTTATTTTATAGGTTTTTTTAAAAAAATAGTTTCCAGTTTTAGCAATGAAGATTAAGGCTTCTCCAGATTCAAGAAATTGAACACCATTCACATCAATTGATAAGAAGGTTTGAAAAACAGTTGAGCAGAATAAACACTATATTACAACAAGCACTGGAGCTTGTCTCCTTTCTGTTCCACCTACATTTACAAGGGAGCAACATGATCCCATAAGCAGCTGCTGTTAACATTTTGGCTGCTACATTGTGCAGTGCACTGAAGTTTCTTGATACAGTACTTTTTAAAGGCAGCCCCGTGTAGAGGTCATTGCAGTAGTACAATATGAATATAACTAAGGTATACGGCACCATGCTTAGATTCAACTTCTTTAGGAACAAGCATAGCAAGCGCACAAATTAGACAGAAGCACTTCTGGACATGTCTCACACCTGAGCATCAAGGCTCAAGGCCAGGCGAAGAAATGCACCCAGGTTGTATACCTAAAGAGTGCAACCCCATCCAAAACTGATTGGATTTATATTCCAGTATCAACATTTCCAGTATTTCATTATATTACAGTATCAACAGTGAGCTCCCATTGCTCGGTCCCAGCTCCTGCCAACCCAGCAGTTCGAAAGCACGTCAAAGTGCAAGTAGATAAATAGGTACCGCTCCAGTGGGAAGGTAAACGGCGATCTGTGTGCTGCTCTGGTTTCGCCAGAAGCAGCTTAGTCATGCTGGCCACATGACCCGGAAAAACTGTCTAGGGACAAACGTTGGCTCCCTTGGCCAGAATAGCGAGATGAGTACTGCAACCCCAGAGTCGTTCGCGACTGGACCTAACTGTCAGGGGTCCTTTACCTTTTTTTAATCAACATTTCTGCAGACTAGGTGCACTCCTGTCCTGCCTGGATTAAGTTGCAGTTTGTTCACACATATCTAGCCCATTACCAACCTCAAAAACCAGTACAAATGGGAAGAAGACACAAAGCTGTGTGCTATTAATATGCTGATGATGACACTCCAATTTCCCTCAGTATTTTTATGTAAATTTCAAAAACCATAGGTGACAATAAGAAGCATAGCTAATAAGACAGCCTCCTCTGGAGCTGACCCCTAGAACCACAGTAGCACAATATCGCCAAGTCCATCATGGCCAGGCAGTCTAGAAGGATCCCATGATCCGTGGGAAGTGCTCTTCCATCCCCACATTCTCAGCATGTTCACACTCTTGTCTCAGTGACGTCTACACTGGCTTGGTCATATCCACAGAATAGAAGATGGCAGGATCCCCAAGGACATGCTGTACGGAGAGCTGGCTTCAGGCCCATTGTTACAAAGATGTCTGCAAATGAGACCATGGTGCCTTCATTCAGCAGCACAACCAGATGTCTTCACCCCAACTGTAGCAAAACATGTCTCTCCCTTATCATTCTCTACAGCCACAGCAGGCACTGTAACTCTCCAATGGTTTGATTTCACCCCCAAAGCCATACTCCTCCATTGTCTTCTGAGACACACAGATGCCAACAAAAAAGCAATAGTAATTATGTTATATTCCCAGAGGCATTTTGGAAATTCATCTATAGACAAAATATCCTAGGAATTCCTAGAAGAGCTAAATGAGTTTCAGTAGAGCTCATGAAAGTTTTGGGAGAGTAAATATACACCTGCCTACATGCATTCCTACTGGAATGGCTCTTTTTAATGTATGCTGCATCACAAGGAAGATTGCACTTATTTTCAATGCCAATAGAACTTTTTCATGCAAAGTTATGAGACTTCTGTGTTTTTACTCTGTATAGTGAATTCATTTCCTTTCACAACCATGACAAAATTTTCATCTCTCCTCCCTCGCTCTCCTTGAGTTGTCGGATGTACTTTTTATTCTGGATAAGTAATTCCTTGCTAAAATTGGCTTCTCTCTCTTTCCTTTCATCTCCCCCTCCCCTGAACTTGGCAGCTACATTAAGGCACTTTGATGTCAATACAATTTACCCTCCTTGGAAAGCATAAGCTAATTGTTATTTGGCAACTATAAGATGGTTGGCTACCTGTTACCTATGTACTGTTAAGCGGCTGCTAAATTCTCTTTACTGGGCTCCTTTTTATTGCTGCTGTCTCAATTTTGCATTGCTGACTGCATTTTCTCCTGGCTTTCATTTGTTCCCATTTCATTTGTTGTATTCAAAGTCACCTAGTTTTTGCCTTCTTCCTTCCCGTTTTTATCCACATGAATGCAGATGACTGCAACAGAGGAGCACTAATGCTTATGGGCAGGTGAACACACTTTATTAATCCAGACAGCTTGCATACACTTCAGGATGCTAGCCATACTTTGTCAACCACAATCCCTTTGTTTCTTTTCTTTGCTGCAATATTTGAATACTAATTATGCTGTTCTACATCCCTTTGAGCTCAACTAGCACAACCAATTCAGCTCCTATCCACTGATTGGTTATTGCTGGCACAGTCTTCATTGCCTACTTTTGTCTCTTGGTCTTTTCTGACCTCAGCTATGTTAACTTATTAGCATGTAACATGGAGCTTAGGGACCCAGCCAACGGAAAACTAATATATGCATCTAACAGAAACACAATGTTCTAGAATATAACACCACAACTTTCTGTCTTTGCATCATTCACACACACACGTGTGTGTGTGTGTGTGTGTGTGTGTGTGTGAGAGAGAGAGAGAGAGAGAGAGAGAGAGAGAGAGAGAGAGATCTCATACCACAATTATGAAAGAAATTTATATGAATTTATGGCTCAGAAATTTCTACAGCTGGTTGTTATTATTAACTTCCTATTTCCTCCTTTTTTGAAATGTCTGAAAGTGTGCTTTCGCTGTATTTCTGTTAACTGCTGTTGGCATATACCAGCAGAGGGGCATGGCCATTTTAATATGTGTGTGTTACACACATTCTTCTTGATGTGCCAAATCCCAATAATAATTTGGTTTTAAACTGAGTATTCTCTGCATGAAGCAACTGTGAACTTTAAAGCCCCTTGGCTGCAGGGATCCTTTCTCACTTGCAGAGCCAAACAATAGTCCATATTTACTGCAACTAGTGCTGCCCCATAATTGCATGCTTATTACCTGTTTTCTCACCCTTGCCTGAAGTCACACGGGCCATTCCTAATGTAAAAGGCCATCAGCAGCAGATGGAGGAAAGCAAACAGCAGGTGGCGTCAGCAAAGAAACTATTAAAAGAAAGTAACATTGAGTATTAGCTTGTTTCACACATACCAGGATGCCTCCACAAACCAGCAGTGCCCTGGCCTATGTAAACTTGCTTCAGGCTGGAGCTAGACTCTCCCATTTCCTTAAAGTCTTAATGAGAGGGCTCACAGCCAGCAAATCCGTTGGTGGAATACAAAGCAAGATGAACAGAAGTAATATGAAAAGGTGAAACAATTCACAAGGTAAAATAGAACATGTGCAGACAATGTCATTAAGAAGGGGAAGTTGAGATTACATGAGAATAACCTGACTTCAGACACTGAAGTGCCACATAATAGTAAGAGCTTCTCTTTTTGGACAAATTTTATTGAAATGTGATTGCTGGGAGAATTTATTTTAGTCCATGCTACAAAATAAATTTGACATGTTGGTTATGACAGCTCAGCTTGACATTGTAGGAAGAATCAATGAAGAGGGCAGCAACAGCTTATGTAGTGCAATGTACCAGTGGAGAATGTTTATATAATGTAAAGGAAGGGGAAATAAGCCTTAAGAGGAAATAAACAAACAGCTTTGAGAAACAAGAAGGCCCTCAAGTGCGGACCCTCAAGCCTGAGGGTCTCTGTCTGGACTGTGGGTTCTGTCCAGTTCAAACCACTTCTATCCAGGTCACTCCTTCCACTGACTTCTCCCTATGCCCTCGTTGTGTACTTCTGCCTGGCTTTCCTTGAACTGATATTATACCATTTGTTTACCCAAATGGAAAAGTGTGTTGAAACCTCTGAATTTGGGAATTGCATCCTTTGCTTTTGCCACAGCCACCATTTACATGAACCCTCTGGAAGGTTGCACACGAGGGAGTACAGCCCTCTGGGAGAAAAAAGTTTCTCAACTTGGAAAGGTAGTAATAACAGGAAGGGATGAAACTAGCCAACTGCATTTCAAAAGTTACAGGTAGGTAGCCGTGTTGGTCTGAGTCGAAGCAAAATAGAAAAAAATTCCTTCAGGTGCTACTGAAGGAATTTTTTTCTATTTTGCATTTCAAAAGATTAAATTAAATTATTTGAAATATAATGCTGCATACAACCTTCTTCATTCACAAAAATGAAAAGTGCTGTTCCCCTTGTGCACTCCTTTGTCTGCAAGGAACTGTCCTCTCCATTGAAAGATGTGGGAAGCTCAGTGTGTGCACTAGAACATTGTTTTCAAAGGGATAAATTTGCTCACAACAGTATGTGAATAAACTTTAGGCCAGATGTTCTTTCTAAAAAGATATTCTGATTAAAGATCAAAAGTTACATTAAAATCAAAAGTGTATTGCAGAAACAGATCATTAATCCTCTGTTTGTGTGCTGAAATGCTTTTGCCCTAGGCACTGGTAATGTTACTGCATTATTACACAGGGGTTCAGTGTGTATATTGAACACTTTTTTCTTCCTCTACCATATGATTACTTGTGTAACCTACAGATGACTCCGTAAGACATGCCTTTTGAAGCCAGCTAGAAACTCAGCAGTGCTTAGTGTGGTTTTTATTTTTGTAGATTAAAGGGATGTTGCTCTCCAGTGACACTGCAATATTACCAGGTTAGAACTGTTTATTGAGTGAACAGAAAGACCAGTTAGCATCTGCAAGTCTATGAATTCGTATAACTCTGCATCTCTCCTGCCCATGAATGCTTATGTTTGAAAACAATTAATTTTATTTACATTGGTGTGTTTAACGTGATGTATCAGAAATGGGTGAAAACTACCAAAATGAGAATTTACAAAAAACGAAACCAAAAAAACACCCTGGAATTCTGACATTTTTAATTAATGAACCAAAAACTCTGATAGCCAGTCAGATATTTCCCATACTTTTAAATTTAGAAATTCAAAATACTTGCTTCTGCTTCCCATTCATTTGGGTAAGTGTTTTAGTAGACACTGGAACACACACTTTTACAAACTGGGTGGACACTTCTTCAGCAGCTCATTTTATTTCATAGGTGCAGTGTTAAATATCCTCCCAAGAAAAGGTAGTTTTGAAGTAGGAGTTGGTGAGGGAGTTCAGAGATTAGGCATGCATAGCACTGCACTGCTAATCAGAAGCAAGCCTCATGAGTTCAGTGGAACTTACTTCCAAGTAAACATGGTGAAAAATCATTAAAATGATTTGAGGAAGCAAAGTCAGGAATAGGGACATTTCAGAAAATAATTTCTCATTGAATTACTGGGCAAATGTCATGATTTTCTTGGTTTCTTAACAGAAGTAGATTGGGAGAGATAATGTGTTGTAAGTGAGTACTTCATCCAGGATCTAGCAAGAATGCAGTGCAATTTTCCCCCTACTTACCCAATCTCTCTTTCAGATATTCAGTCATAGAGCAAGTTGCCATATGACAATAGCACAGCACAGCAGCACAGGAGACAACAGTGCAGCTGAAACAAAAGTCTTGCTACCTGCATGCAGTCCACTGACTTTATGTTATTACTTGCTCCTGCTTTAGCATCTAGCTAGAATCTACAGAAAGCTTAAATCCTTAGCACTCTTATTAGGATGGAAGCAAGTCCCATTGACCCTGTTAGGACTATCTAAGCACATTTGCTTGTATCAAGCTATAAACCTGTTAATATCAGTCAAACTCTGATGCAAGTCCTCTGGCACCAAATCTAAGACTTAGATTTAAATTAGAAGTGTTACATTAGAAGTGTTACATTAATTATTGATGTTTTTATTTCTAGAAGGATGCCATACACTAGAAAAGTAACTACACAGGAATGAAAATTATTTGTTGATAGCATCAAACTATAAGGCAAAAAAATTGAAAATGTTAGGTTGTAGTCTACAGAAAAAACAGTAACAAAGTGATCGATTTGGGGGGGGATAGAGAGTGTTCACATTTCAAACAATTGTAGTACTCAGTATAGCATGCACAGTACTTTTTGGCTTGATCTCATCCATGTATGCTGTACTAAAACAGATGGTTGGCACTTACCATTTTGATAGAACCAATAATCAGGTTAGGCAGAGTGAGGCGGTGACTATTGCAAGCAGTCTTTCAGTGGGTAACCTGGCAGACCCGGTCACAATTCTGAAAATTGTAAGCATGTTTTAAGCAAATGAGACAGTTACGTACATTATTTTCTCCTGTTGAAATCAATCTTCCTTAATAATGTTTAACTTTGCCTAAATTATTCACGATTTCACTAACTAGGAGATTCAGCTGCATGCTTACAACCAACACCTGAGTACAAATTGTATTTATTTATTTATTTCACATATTTATATACCACTTAGTACCAAAATAGCCTCTTAAGTGGTTTAAATGTGTGTGTGTGTGTGTGTGTGTGTGTTTGAATTTGCCTTAAAATTTGCAAATTATGAATTTTAAATATTTAATGATAATGTGGGGAAAGTGGTAAACAAATAAATAAACATGCACATCTACTTAGCATCTTTGCAGCTGAAATATGTACATCACATTATTTTATACTGTACACTAATATATTTGGGAATTCCCCTGCATGAGAAGACAGGCTCTGGTGGATTGAATGGACAAGCCAATAGTAGTTTTAACAGTCAAGAAGGTGGTTTCTGTAAGTGCTATAGAGAGAAGTGTGGGGCAGATGGATCTAAATCTCCGCTGCCTTGTGTGTTATCTTCAGGAGAAGAAAAGGCTAAGAAGTATAAAGGCTAACTAGAATAAACCCTACACATATCTGGAGTGGAGTCACTAAGACGGTGGGATGGTGCCTTGCATGCCTCTTTCTGGCAGCTCTTGTAAACCACGCTGGTGCCAAATGTATTGCTCTGCTTTCCTTTGGACCACATCAATGAGGCCGAGAGAGGGGTCTTGTCATCTGGGCAGCCCAAGACCTCCATACACATTGACCAAGCTTGTGCCCCAGGGAGGTCACTTCAGTGCTGCTAACAGTGGTTTTACTCATCCCCAGAGGTGCACTCCGTTGTCTCTAAAGCTTATTCTTGTAATTGAACTATAAGAAATCAACTTATCCAGTTCAATTATTGTGCAGATTGTTGATTGTTGATAATAGTAATCAGGTAAATGCAGCACTTGGGTGTTTGGATGAAGAAGATGCTTCTACCATCACCACCATCAAGAAAGTCCTATTAAAAGACTGGTAGATGTGTACACAAAGAGGTGTTTCTCTTCCCTGGCTAAAATTTGGATCACATATCCACTCATAGAGTATTTTAATGTCAACATAGCCTTGAAATTGATCAAACTGCTCTAAATAAATACACTCTTAGGAGAGCTTTTTACCTGTCTCAGATTTCAGTTAATGCCCTTTGCAGCATCAGATGTCACAATAATATTTCTATAATGATAATGTGTGTTATTTCTATCTGCAGAATCCAGAAAAAAAGAGAATTTGCTACATTCTTTGTTTTGCTTTCCATTATGGAGAGTGCAAGGATAAAATTCCTCCCCAGGCTTCTAAAAGGTCATGAGCATTGGTCAGACTCTCAAAACATGTAATTTTTGCTCAAATAACAATGGCATAACTAGCCAGAAAATGACTACTTTTGTACTGGCATTGGCCAAAGCAAGATCAGTATTTCATGTTTTGACTGCCATCTGGATAAATGAACTCTACAAAAATGTGATCCCATGCTTTAGATTATGTAACTATCTCATGAGAACAATCTTGTATTGTTATGAATGAAACAAATTCCAGCACCGATCTGAATGTAATGTGTTCAAATATCTCTTTTGATAACCCTTTTATTTCTCTCTCCCCCCCCTTAATTAAAAAACTCATATTATGCCTTCCCATTCTCCTGTCCTTAGCTGCATCCTACATGATTGTTATTTTTCTCTGCTAAGGGGAAAAATAATTTGATCTCAGCAGACAAAGGTGTTTGTTTTGGACTGTAAAATGTATAAAAACACATTATTTTTATTTTTAGCAAGTAATTTCTTCTCAACAGAGGAGTCATGTACTACTTTCATACTCTCCATCATTTTACATATGAAAGCAGAGGGGTGATCCCCTAGGTGTGACCAAAGATGGCATCTAGACATCCAGAGATGGGCGGGCCCAAGTGTGTGGTCCAGTGGAAAGTGCTGGGTCAGGAAGGATATGCATAGAAAGTGCAAGAGGCATGGTATATTTACATGTTAAACATTTTGAAAGAGAATTTAACATAGTGACTATAGGTTGCTACATTTGGGTGCTACATATTAACAATTCCATATTAAGTAACTATGTATGCTGGCTGTGTGAGACAGCACTGCAGGTTTAACTGGTCATTATAAGTGTGGTTCCCTTCTATGCCAATGGGCTCCTGGACACCTGAATTTCCCACAGTGGCCCACAGCACCCAACATATGGCCAGTGTTGTTGACCATAGGATAGGAGGCCTGTCTGGATGCTTGAGCCTTGGCAGCTGCTCTAATATTCTGGGTGCCAACACCAGCCTTCATGTAAAGCTACAGCTTTTATTCCAGTGTATCCCAGATAGCATGGTAATTTGGAAATTGTACATGGTGTGATGATCATTCATGACTTGTCGCAGATCCAGTTAACAGTTTATTCTAACTATAGATCGCATATTGCTGCATACTAATATTCTCTGAGTCTTTACAAACTCTGGGAGGAAATGAGCATTAATTCAGTAATAAATAATAGCAATGGAATAAAATCCTTGTTTTAAAACCCCACAGATGCATACATTTCAGCACGAAATTCTACACCCACTTCCCTTGGAATAATCTCTGTTGAACTCAGTGACAGTTATTGAATAGGAAAATATTGAAAATGGGAAAAGGTCCCCCAATTTTACACCATTTTTATTAGATAGGTAGGGAGGATGTAGAAGAGAAGCTAAGTTGCTTAAATAGTTCCATGCACCAGTCTAAAACTAGATTGGATTCCAGACAGGCTAAACATTTACAAGGTGTCTGTTTTTTTCAACCACCTTTATTATATCTACAGAAGAATGGTAAACATCTGTTTAGGAGTAATAAACTCACCTTTTGTCTTTTTGATAATGCTTTGTGCTTTTGCCACAATCATTAAGTGAAAAGAGAAATTTATGGAACGTTCATGTTGTGAAGACATTTTTTTGGGAATTCACATTTATTTTATTTTTGAAAAGCAACAAATATACTTTTTCTACATTACAGCAGCCTCCTTGTCTTTTTGTGAACTCCTACTCCATTCCAACCTACACAGAATGGTAGCTTCAGGAGTGTTACAGCCTACCTACAAGTAACACTAAGTGTATTTTGTAATAGAGGCAAAAGCTCCCACTGGTAGCAATGAGAGTGCCCACTCTCTAATTACAGCAGGGGTGGGGGGTTGCCGTTATCACAACTGAAAACCTATGGGTAAAACCTATGGGATAACTAGCCTCATATAACTAACATACTTATATCTAAGTAAGGGGTTAATAGAGCAACCTGTTCCTCCGCTGCTCCCCTTTCTACCAGACAAGCTCAGCATGAAGTTTGAGCTGGTTATGCTGAACCGCATGACTGTCACAAGCTACTCTTGAGTTCCTGTAAACAATAATTTAGGAACTTTCAGCACCTTGTAACTTTAGCTATGTATTACTGCCTGTGCAACTTTTCTGAAGCCCATGAATCTAACCTTTGGAGAGTTTGTAAGCAAACCATTTTTTAACTTACCAAACATGTGGTCTTTTCCTATGCTGGGGAAGAGGAAAACTTTTGGGAGAAACTTTTTAAGGGGACATTTAGGAACTCACTTGGAGGGGCATATTTTAAAGGTCTAACAGCCTCTATTTCCACATTTTCCTTTGCTGCATACTTCGTGATTTTAAATCTATGCTAGGTTTTCTCACCAAAGAGTACTTGCCCAAACCCTGGATCCTGGCATCCAAGAATTCTCTCTCTCTCTCTCTCTCTCTCTCTCTCTCTCTCTCTCTCTCTCTCTCTCTCTCTCTCTCTATATATATATATATATATATATATATATATATATAAATGTAAAAATCTTAAAATTGACGGCCGCTATGTTCTCCGTAACCGCTTGACCGATCGTCCTGAAATTTTGACACAGCGATCCAGGCCACTCCCCGAGGGTTGTAGGGGACATGAAAAACCTCAAATCACACACCTCGGCAGGATTTGACCCACTTTTCCACCAAGTCAAACAGCGCCCTCAAGTGGAATTCCTCCCACAGTACACCCCCTCCCTTCCTGAGAAATCTAAGCCACACCCACAAACCAAATGACATCATCATCAACCAAGCAACTTAAACCACACAGGCGGCCATTAGGGATGAAACCTGCCCTCTCCACAATATCTCACCTCGGCTTTGCAGACTAGGCCGCTTTCCAGACTAGGCCAAGTGGAGGTAAGGGGGGGCAATAGAGGGCAGGGATACGTAATGGGTCAGAACAGGGGGGGGACACAGGGATGAAACCTGCCCTCTCCACAATATCTCACCGCGGCTTTGCAGACTAGGCTGCTTTCCAGACTAGGCCAAGTGGAGGTAAGGGGGGGCAATAGAGGGCAGGGATACGTAATTGGTCAGAACGGGGGGGGGACACAGGGATGAAACCTGCCCTCTCCACAGTGTCTCGCCTCGACTTGGGGGGACTCTGAGGCTCAGGGGGATCTGAAGGGGGGCTATTACCCTCCATTTCACAGACTAACACACAGCAACGCGTGCAGGGCCAGCTAGTATATATATAACTTCCTTTCTTATGTGATGCACTGTCAATAGGAATTCTTCATGTACTTTCTATTAAACAAACAAAATTCTGACATGACTGGTAGTGATGCATTCAGTTAGATCCTTAGATCCAAGATCTTTATATAGCAGTTCTTAATCAGATGGTCTGATCCTGTTCATTTATGGAACGGAGAGGTGCATGTACATTTCTAAGGACATGAAAATACCCTCTCAACTAGGGATAGAGAAGAATTTCATCCCCAAGCAGAGGCCACTATTTCATGATTGAGAAGAAGTGTTTGCTTCTCCCTCTCTGCCTTGTGATCTGATGGCTCTGCAAGAGAGTAGTATTTTGTCTTTCTTTTTTGCTACATAATATGAGTGTAATTAATTGGAAAGAAGTGTCACTGGAAACAAGTTGCCATGCTTCCGAGTAAACATGCCTAGCTTTCAGCTGTCTAGCAGGCTCTCTACCTTCTGAGCTTGTTGCTCTGTTGAGAATTCCTGTTTCTCCCGTCTCGTTTTCTAAGAAAAAGTATCTGATTATTTGCACTCCTCCACAAGCTGTTGCAGTCACTACAGACAAGGTGTCTACCAAATAAAGGAAAAGGAGCAGTAAAGAGAGGGATTGCAGTTTTTTTTTCCTGATAGCTAATTTACAGAAATAGAATAACTTGTGGGTTTTCTTCAAGTCAGCCAATCAAACGCCTCTAAGAAGCAGAGAGACCTAGCTAGTAGTAAAAGCTTCAAAAGCAAACCACAAAGCCAAGTGATCCTCCCTCCACCCAATGGAGACTGTTTAGAGTGAGTTTTTCCCTGGGACAGTGCTTTGAAAATTATGGGAGCCCCAGCTAAATCTAGTTCAGACTTGTTGGACAGGTGGATAGGGACGTTTGTCATTTTCACCAATGAGCAGCATGCACATGTCTCCTACATTAAAACACTGATTTTATCATTTATTTTTCCTATCAGTATACACAAATGTTTTCACACCCAGTGAGCAAGTAATTGTGTCTCTGCTGGGAATTAAGTTGGGTAGAATCAGATATAAGAAATATCTGTAAAACTTGGTCTACACTACCTGAAGTGCATTTTTTATGTTGGGAATTTAATGTTGTAGGCTGCACCAACATTCCAAATTATGGATGATGCCCTAAACAAACCTACAGAATAAAGGGTGGAGCATTGATACAGTATAGGTCAGAAAAGGAAAGACAGAATATCATTTTCCATTCTCTCACCCTGTGGATGAATAACAGCTCAATAGGGAGTTGAATGCTCCATAATAAATAAAATTGATATACTTTTAGTCCTGGAGAATATGCATAAATTTTGTCCATTGCACTGAGCACAACAGGTATTTCCTGTATTGTCCATGCTAATTCACAGAAGCCTGAAAGAATTAATGCAACCTGCTCATCAAAAGCAAAGGTCTGAGATTGGTGCTTGATGCCTCAGGAACACCACTAGCCTTGGCACACCTGTCTGTTCTTATGTATTCTAAACCCAAGGTGTATCAACAAAACAACAGCTGTGATATTTGGCATTCATAAGCAAAGAAGACAATTTACAGAGTGGCTGTTGTAATTGCATGAGCCAGCAGCATTAACTACAGAAAAGGTGGTGAGTCTTAAATTCAGAAGTCTGTCT
The DNA here is from genome assembly GCF_965207765.1 of Zootoca vivipara. Classification (NCBI taxonomy): domain Eukaryota; kingdom Metazoa; phylum Chordata; class Lepidosauria; order Squamata; family Lacertidae; genus Zootoca; species Zootoca vivipara. The sequence goes on along the minus strand of NC_142587.1, from coordinate 64,703,808 downwards.
TGAGAGCAGTGCATAAGTGGGAAAAATTAAGGTTACACAGCCACTATAAATTTAGCAACTCAAATCTTTGGAGCTCTTATTTAAACTTACTGGAAAGGGATCTAATGAAGTGTGATTTATTTTAGATTCCTAGATGTAGTTGTAATTTAAATATTAATCGTTGCCATATTAAAAGTGCTTCACAGACATAAATTCTGTGTTCCTTATGGCAATCCCTGTGAAACTGGTGACTCTAGAAAAGGCAAATACAATTCTTCCAATCTTATATAAAGTACCTGTTTTTACAGGCCCTGTGTAATACATCTGGGTGTTCCGCTGTTCCGCTTTCTCAGCATTGCAAGGTGCTCTATCAAAATATCCAGAAAAATACAGCAACAATGCTGAAATTATTTCTGTGTATTTTCAAAGACTGAAAATCATGTAATGTATGTATTAATAACAAACAGTTAAACATTATTGTGATGTCTGTCCAAGTAACAGAATTTCCCTATGTAAAGCAACCCTTGGGTTTTTAACTTGGGATATTGTTGGATAGCACAGACAGCTGTTAATGAGTTTAGACATCACACCAAAACATAGTTTTGCACTAATCATAATTTAGACACAAACCATAATTTTAGGTTGCCAATGCATAGGCAAATCATTGTTTAGCTTTCTATTCAAGACCATTCCATTCCTTTTTGCTGCCCTTCAGATCATCTGAATGTTACTTTAATCCCCAGACACTATCCCAAATCACTGTATTTAATCTCACTGCTGGCAAAGTGATACCATGTGTGCTGTCAAATTATCTCTGGCCAGCTACTCCTAGGCAATAATGCTAGCCTATAGCTTGTCTCAGTAGCAATCTTTGATCCTTTGTTGGCTTTGTAAACAGCAGAGCACATGCCTGCCTTTTCAGGTGTCAGTCTCTAGAGCATTTCCCTCCCCTTCATCTCAATTTTTTGTGTAGTCTCACTCCCCATCCCTAGCTTTATACCGCAGACCAGAGTGTAGGTCCAGATATTAAACTTTTGTAGTTGTTGCTAAAGCATCCCTATATGGTCACATTCTTCTTCTTGATCAACACATATTCCAACCCACACACTCCCACAGGGTTTCCTGGTATACCCCAGAAGGTTATCTGTCTCCTCCAGCAATATGTCTTCCACTTCTAGCAGATGTTGCCTAAAATGCAACAGGTTCTCATAACAGCAAGCATTTCCTCTTCTGTATACAGGACAGTGTAAAATAACTTCTAGTAACTTCTAATACTTTAATATAATACTTCTAGCAGATGTTAATACTTTAAAAATATTTCTTTATTCCTCTTTTCTTGAATTAAGTAACATTTCGGGTGGCGCTGTGGTCTAAACCACTGAGCCCTAGGGCTTGCCGATTGGAAGGTCGGCGGTTTAAAGTCCCAATGACAGGGTGAGCTCCCGTTGCTTGGTCCCTGCTCCTGCCAACCTAGCAGTTTGAAAGCACGTCAAAGTGCAAGTAGATAAATAGGTACTGCTCTGACAGGAAGGTAAATTGTTGCTCTGGTTTTGCCAGAAGTGGCTTAATCATGCTGGCCACATGACCTGGAAAAACTGTCTGCAGACAAACGTTGGTTCCCTCGGCCAGTAAAGTGAGATGAGCGCCACAACCCCAGAGTCGTCCGCGGCTGGACTTAACTGTTAGGGTTCTTTACCTTTTTTATTTCCTTCTTGGTCTTGTTCAGATTTATCATTATTTCGTTATTCCAGGCTATTATATTGATACTCACCAGGGTGTAATTTCAGATCCAGATTTACAGCAGCTGCTAAATGCAGTAGCTGGCATAACTGGATTTTTCTCCAGCTAAAGCGGTTAAGAATATTGGTCTACTGATAATGGAATTGCTGGCACTACAGAACCAGGATCAGAATGTGTTGTCATGAGACCACGTGTGCCTGAACTGAACTGTGGGAGGTGTTTGAATGGCTAGTGATATGCTCTTGCCTCATCTCTTGTGTCTGTGTGGCTGCTGAATACTGCTACCCACACAGGCCCGGCTCTAGGGGTAGTCTCGGTGGGGGCGCCGGAGCGATCTCCACGCCACGGCGCCACGGCGCCCAACCGGCTTGAGAAGGCCCTGTACCCACAGTATGTCTAGAGAATGAGAGAGCCTTTCTTAACCACCTCGTCTGAGCACTAAGTGAAGACAGTCTGGAAACAATGACTTCAGTCACTCGTGACCATAGCTGCTCACCCACAGATCAAGGAGACCTCCATTTAAGGTTGCCATATTTCAAAAAGTAAAATTCCTTGCCATACATCTGGGCTTTCCCTGATGCCATTTTTATACCTGAAAACTAGGACATGCCAGGCTCCTTTTCTGCGTATAATGACAGCTTTAGCTTTCTTGCTCAGGAATACTAAGAACATCTAAGTTTGAGGAAAATATTAGAGTGAAATTTATCTTTAAACTGGAGACTTTAAATTTTCTTAGAAATAAATGTTGTAGATTGATTTTTTTTTAATGTTGTTGTTGTTGTTGTTTTACTGTTCTGCCGTGAATGGTTCTGAAAACTCTTATAGTAGGAACAGGTTGTGGCCAAGAAAAACTGACACAACAGTTTTTGGTGCAGTGGCCTTCAGAGGTGGAGCATCAGCCATGCATATAATTGTGAATAAACAGTTGGCATATATATATATATATATATATATATATATATATATATATATATATATTCTAGCTCTGGTTTATTAACTGATTACAAATCATGATTTGTCCATTTCAATGCCATGCCAAGCCAAGGTTAATATCCCTCAAGGATATCTGAACTGAGACCATAAAAGGGACTGTTTGTGGAAAGAATTAAAAAATTGTATAAGCACTGCTGACTCTTGAGTGCAGTCAGTTTAAATTAGTTGGAGGCAGACCTGAGTGAAATCAGGCTCCCTCCATGTCTGCCCCCAAGCCCCGCCTTTTTGTTGGTTGTGATTGGCCCATTTAAATTTGACTGTGGAAAGCCCCGAGAGTCCCTCCAGCTGATGACTTTGTCAGCTGGTTGAACAGGAAAAGAATTTTTACCCCTCCTCACCCCTGCCTTACCTGCACCCACACTGAGTTTCAACCACCACCACCACCACAAGAAACAATAAACAATCAATCAATCAATCAAAACCTTTATTGGCATCATTTACAAACATTTAAAATAAATAGTCCAGTACAATCATGTCACCAGGGACGGTGCTAGGGTTTTTTGCGCCCTAGGCGAGATCACCTTCTGGCGCCCACCCACCCCCCCATTAATAAAAAACGAAAAATAAAATATAAATAAATAAATAAATATTATAAGAAATTATACAAGCAAGATAAAGAGCAGCAGGAAAAAATTGAACAATTCCCAGGAAAACATGGACTGCAAAAGATTTCAACGTATATAGATAGATAGATAGATAGATAGAGCCAGAAACTACAGAGGAAAAACAAATAAATGCATTTTAGGATGAAATGTTCTTAAAAGCACAGTGTAAATGTGTGTTTGCTCTTTATGGTGGTTCTCTAAGCTGTCAGTATAAACTATATTGAATATGTAGTATTAAATATGGCACCATAAACACACCAAACTATCACGAAATGAAAAACTGCTAACAAATTGTGTAATAAATCTGTAGTATTAATTTTTAGTCATGAGACTACTGCTGCTATAACTTACACTGTAATCCCATACAAGTCTTCTCAATCAGTTCTTACTGCTGGGTAAGTCTTACTTCCAGGTACATTGGCATAGGATTGCAGCCTTAATGTTAATATTGTGCCTTTGTGTGCATATGTAAAGGGTGTGTGTGGAATGATTTTATCTCTCTGCGGCTTATCACAGTCATTATTTTCTTTCATGAAACAGGCATTTACAAATATTTCTCAATGTATTTTTCCCCCTGAAGCCCTGAATTTGTCTTTAATCTACTTTTGAGCTAGTTTGTCAGATTTTCTTTTAATTTTTTTTTTTTAAAAAGCCAGATTGACTCAGTGTACATGTTTTGAAATTTTCTATGCCTATGTCAGTGGCAGAGGAAGCTGCTCGGGCACCCGGAGCATCAAACATGACGTGCACCCTGGGGCGGGGTGTCGCTACGTAGTGCACATGTGCCATACGTAGCGACACCGCACATGCACGCTATGTAGCGGTTTGCCGCCGCTGGCACTCCAGCGTCGTACGGGCAGTGCTGGCATCCTCCACGGAAGATCCTCCACATGTGGCTGTGGTGGTATGATGGCTGCCACCTGAGGCGCACCTGGGACTGGGCAACCAGGAGGGGCGCTGGATGGATCTCACACCGCCATGGTGGGGCGCTGCCTTGTCACGCCCCGAGAGACGTGGCACCGGGAGTGCACCCCCCCCCCCCGTTGCGACGCCACTGGCCTATGTAACATTTCTGAGCAGCTGTTTGTTGAGCTGCTGTGGGTGAAAACTTATTTTAACCTGTCCACAGTGCACTCCTTATATATTTGCTTTTTTCTCTAGTACCATAATGTGTATTGTAGGATCCCTCACTATGGTATTTTTTGTTCTTTGTTAGAAGTAGATATAAATCTTTGAGCTACTCTATTTTCTCTGCTTTAACTCGTCCTTTTCTATTTTTCTATTTTCTTTTTAAAATCTGACTTGGCTCCCTGTTGCTTTTAAGCTAAGTAACAATACAACAGGCAGAATTTTATCTGAAACATTCTATAGTGAAGATAACTGTTTTTCTTCATAGCACTGCCTATTTTTTAATTGCGAACACTTCAGAGGATGGCTGAGAGAAAGTTCCTTTGTTGGTGCCTTTTTGAACCTATGCAGTTCTGTTGATCCTTTCTCTAAACCAAGTGTGTCTTTCTAGCCACATGCCAAAATCTTCAAATAGTGTTTATCATCAAATACTGTCATTTGGGGGGGGGGGAATTATGGCCGCAATCCCCCCAATTTCCCCAGAGTACCAGTGCATGATCCACTAGAGAGGAACTGTGAGGGGGGGGGGGAATGCAACCACTAAAAGGAACATCTGCAGGTACAGTACTCTTTTAAATTCAGCCCCCAAAATGCCAAAATATTTGCCACCAATTTTGCTGCCTGTTAACTAGGAAGTGAAGATTGGCATGGTTTAGCCAAGACATTGTTTATGGATCAAGCAGGGCCATCTTACCCATAGGCGCTAGGCGTGCGGAACACCTGGGTGCTGGGCTCCCAGGGGCGCCAGGCCAAGAGTCCAGGGCCCAAGTGTTGAGTCCAGGGAAGAGCCCGCCCATCGGCCAGAGTGCCGCGGCAGGCTCATCTGCTGCTCCTGCGAGTTCAGGAGAGACCGGGCCAGTGAGATGCTGAGTCACACCTGGGACTGGGCAACTAGGAGGGGCGCTGGATGGATCTTTGCACCCTGGCGCCGCATATACTTAAGACAGCACTGGGATAAAGGGCTATTTTTTATTCTTCTAGATTCCAGCAAACATATATAGGGTGATATTCAGTTATGTTGTCCCACTTCTGCTTGTGCAAACAAGACTTACCCTTTGTTCCCCTTTACCCAGACCTTCACATGCTCCAGAGAGTTGGGAGGCCCTCTGAAGTAGATTTCTGGCATGTGGCAGGCTACATTGGGGAGCCAGCATCTGCTGACTCAGCATTGGGTCTCACCCTTTGTTTGCTTTCCTTTTTTAAAAAAAGGCAGTAAAAGATCTAATTAGATCTAATTTTGTTTTGTTTATTAATTTTGAGGTTAGGATGTACCTCATACAATTAAAATTAAAATACTGGCAATACCCATAAATACGTTGTATATCTTAGTACCACTGATCACACAGGAATGCTTTGCACAGGCATGTACTTAACGTCATTTATCTACACTTAATTTGTTGTTGTTGTTTAGTCGTTTAGTCGTGTCCGACTCTTCGTGATCCCATGGACCAGACTCTAGGCAGCTAACTGTGCGGAGGAACGCGGGTGGCGCTGTGGGTTAAACCACAGAGCCTAGGGCTTGCCGATCAGAAGGTCAGTGGTTCGAATCCCTGCGACAGGGTGAGCTCCCGTTGCTCGGTCCCACCTCCTGCCAACCTAGCAGTTCGAAAGCACGTCAAAGTGCAAGTAGAAAATTGGTACCACTACAGTGGGAAGGTAAACGGCATTTCTGTGTGCTGCTCTGGTTCACCAGAAGCGGCTTTGTCATGCTGGCCACATGACCTGGAAGCTGTACACCAGCTCCCTCGGCCAATAATGCGAGATGAGCACCGCAACCCCAGAGTGGGTCACGACTGGACCTAATGGTCAGGGGTCCCTTTACCTTTAATTGTGCAGAAAGTGTTGTGTTTGAGGCAATACATATTTGTGATGGCAGGTACGTACATCGCAGAAATTTGAGGGAAAGCGACATGTCTTGAATGCAGTTACCTTCCCTTGTACAACCATCAGACAGTGCCTGTTTCTGCTATATCCAGTGGGTTAAAGGTAAAGGGGCCCCTGACCATCAGGTCCAGTTGTGTCCGACTCTGGGGTTGCGGCGCTCATCTCGCTCTATAGGCCGAGGGAGTCAGCATTTGTCCGCAGACAGCTTCCGGGTCATGTGGCCAGCATGACAAAGCTGCTTCTGCAGAACCAGAGCAGCGCACGGAAATGCCGTTTACCTTCCCTCTGGAGCGGACCCTATTTATCTACTTGCATTCTGATGTGCTTTCGAACTGCTAGGTGGGCAGGAGCTGGGACCAAGCAACGGGAGCTCACCCCATTGCAGGGATTCGAACCGCCAACCTTCTGATCAGCAAGCCCTAGACTCTGTGGTTTAACCCACAGTGCCACCTGGGTCACTGTCACCCAAATCTAACTCCTCCCCCCCCCCCGAGGCTTAGCTTGGCCTGAAGCAGGTTGAGCGGCAAGGCGATGCTTCCTTGGTCCAAACCTTTAAATTCCTGTCAGCAGGCTTTAAGGGCTTACTGCCCCCACCCTCATCTCATGGGACATCTGGACCCAGTGCCACCAGTAGATAGTTTCCAGTAAATATAGCAATACTGCTCCTAGCTACTCTTCAAGCCATTTGGTCGTTACAATAACTGCAACTGCAGCCTCAGTGCCACTAGCTTCAGAATTTCTCACTGAGTCAGTCATCTTACTGAAGCCCAGATAGCGAGTGGAGGTCATTCTAGTTTGGGCCCCGGACATGAGCTAAACTGAACCAAACAACTAAGTAACTTGAGACTTAGGCTCATGGAAGCTTTTAGTCCAGTAAATAGTCCAGTCTATAATAGCGGAGTATTTTTAAGGGTACCTTTTCACCATTTTGAATGGAACATTTTGCTTCTTTTGTTAACAACCTTGAATTTTAGGGCCAGTCTATATATTACATTATCCTGGGTCAGGAAACCTCCAACCCCTACACTGCAGCTGAAATGTGCAACATGACTTGCCAGTCACTAGGGGAATTTCAGCACCAGCATGGAAATTCTCCACAAAGAATTCCCCACACAGTCTCAATTTTCTCATGGAAAGGTGAGGTCTTGTGCAGGAGCCTTCAGTGATAGAGAATACCGTAGTTAAATAAGTAGACTGCTGCTTACAGCTTGGTGGCTTTCTAATAGTATATAGTACGGTATTTCCACTTAGTTGCCTAATATAGCTTAAAGAGATCATTTTAGGGTAAAACAAAGTGTTCTGTTCACCATTAACTAATTTTTTGCAGTCTTTCTTGAACTAGAATTTGGGGGTTTCAGTTTAATGAGTCTGGATATTTCAGCTTATCATACTAGGCTGGTCTATCAATTTGAGTAAAGCTTTTATTATTACATTACATTTTTAAATTAAAGATGGCAGATTTGATCTGCCATTTATGGATCAACTATTTCAAGCTTATTGAATTTAAGTAATAAAGCATTCATAGCTAAATAAATTACCATTTGCTTGGGTATAAAGAGCCATGAAGGATATATTGCCCTATCCAATCTTACTGTGAGAAATTAATTGATTCAAAATGGCTGCAGTATTGTATATTTTAATTTAATTTGCTGCTACCATTTTACTGCAAACAGGCGATAACCAAAATGTAAATGGGATGCAATAGTCTGGTAATAGGAAGCACATTTTTATTACATTTTGCAATTATTGATCAGACATTAAAAAATAGGACATATACCTTGACATTGACATAAAACATTCACAACATCTAAAAGGCTTATGGGTCATCTTGGTGTGATTTTTTTAAAAAAAAATCTAGTATTGATGGTAATAGTTGGGGGGATACTGTATTCAGGCTGTAATATTTAATTACAATTGCTTGCTAGTCCTCTAAAATCAGTGGAACTTTGGCTTGTTTCATGTGTTAGCACTGCAGTGCGACTGCTGCATAAAGAGCATTTTTCATTGTGAATTACATATTGTACTGGGCACAAATTCATTTCTAGATCATGTGGGGCACCCAGAACGTGGGGATATTTTCCAGTACTAAACCTCCATTGAAACTGGCATGGAAAGCCAAAACATTATCCAGGCATCCCATTAATCTCTGCATTCAAGTGAGACTAACCCCATGGGAAGTTCTTTCAGCACACCTTTCTCTGGATCTAACCTGCATCACCATGGCATCGCCTTAGGGCCAATGACAAACAGCTGATTAATGCTGTCCAAGTTGACACTACTGATCATCAGTTTTGTTTGAGAACTGGCTTTCTGAGCACATGTGACATGTGTAATTGAAGTAGTATTTTTTACCCCATATTATAACTTGGATTACACAGGATCTGTTTGGGGGCTTAAAATTCACAAAATGATGTGAATAGATTTGGAGGAGCATAAATTTGAATGGCAAGTTTTAAAAGTACTCTGCAATCTTGACTACTTCAATCAGAAACCATAATTTGTGTATTATTGTAATGAAACAGAATCTTCTGTGTTAAAGAACAGGGCCTATTTGTACAATCAGCAGAATCAGGTGGTGAAGCTTTTCACAGATTGCAAGACTTGAGAATGCTGATGCGAGAATGCTTCCCAAAAAACTTCTTCAACAGTGATGACAAGCGCGTGAAGAAAGAATCAGTACAGTCTTCTTGAGTTTTTTTATGAGGGATATACAGCCTGAAGTGATACAGTCCAGTTGATTATCATGTGATTCTACTAATCATCTTACTTCATTCTGCGTTTGACAAAATGCAAGTTACACATTTTTTGTTCATTCTTATCCTGGAGATATATTTTAAAATATAGTTTCACTTTACCATTTGATAAGCTAAAATACCATTTTAGAAAAAATGTGAAAATATTGCAGCAACCTTAAAATAGTTAAGTTTATTTTGCTTTTTTTGTTTGAGCCCAAGTACTGATTTGTCTCCGCTATGTCATTCCAAATAACAACTCCCATTTCATTATTGTGATTTAAATTACCCAGAGACCTGAACGATTCTCTGCATCATTTTTTATGCTAAAGTTAAAAAACGTTCCATCTATACGGATGCATACTTTAGATTTGCATTTTTATAGGCAACTTCTATTCTACTGGAAAGTGGATCAAGACACTGTGTGTAAAGTGTGTGTGTGTGTGTTTGCGTAAAGCTTTGCAATGGAAGCTCTTGCGTCTGTCTGAAAGAGAATCGTTGAACAATAAGCAAGGGAAGTTCCAAAAATGTTTTATTTTATTTCCTCTGAGTTAACCTTCAACTCGACCTTCAGAGATGATTATCATGGAGTTAAAAACAAAACTTTATTACCCGTGCCCAATAGACTAAAGGTTGTTTTGCTTTTTTTTTCCCTTCTATTTTCATACCATGCTAATGATTTTCACCTCAGTGAATTTTAATTAAGGAAAAATAACTAGCTAGCTTGATAGCTCATCATACTGATGTGTGACCATGTGAAGTCTACTTGTGAATATATACTGGTAATGGAGATAGGGATTTGGCCACTGCAAAGACAGAAGGAAGCTATTTTTGCTGCAAGGGAAAAAAATAGACTATCCACATTCCTTCAATTAAAATACCATTCAGTATTAATAGCCCCAGTGGGAAAAGTTAATGTTAAGTTTAGGCAATCAGTTCAAGCTATTGGTTGTGGAAGAGAGGGCATGTGAGGAGCACCAGCATTGGCTATACATCCTTATGAAGAATGCATAAGAATGATCTGTATTTGAGAATGTGCAGCCTGGATCTAATCCGCAATTAAAGACATGAGAGAGCAGTTTCTGAAATAATTTATATGATGGAATCTGGAAACTGTAGTATACTAGAAGCCTTAGCAGCCCATTGAACAAATTTGCCCAGTTTCATGCACAGCTGTTTTGAAATGCAATTAAGTGTTTCTTTTATAATATTAATACCTGTAGTTATTGCACAAAAATGTAGAGCACTCTCAAAAAAATTAAAAGAAATTTATTTAAAATGTATGAATGTCTAAAGTTAACAATGTGAAAAAGAGAACTAATTGACCAATTTTGCTGTGGTTTTTATAAAATATCTGTTGTAGTTGTATCTGTTTTAATTTATGCTGTGAGAAGACTTGGGTCCTGTACTGGGACAATGGAGGATCTATATATATAAAAATATAGGCATTGCGCACGCGGATGAAACAGCCTTTCTTCATAACTGCTGAACCGTAATGTAACAAATTTGGCCACAACGTTCCATGCCCATCAGGGAGGGATCTGGCATAAATTTTCTTTCAAAAAACCACACCTTTCACACCTAAAATAATGATTAAAAACAAAAAAGTGGCGCCCAAATTAGACGTCACCACCAGAAGCTCTGAAGACTCCAGCAGCTGCGCTGCCAGATGACATCACAAAATTCCATAGCAACCAACTGAAAACAGTCCTTTTGCAGCAACAAGGCCCAGCTTTTTCAATAGGCCGTAGGGTTGCCAGACTCAATAGAGGACAGGACTTTTGTGCCTTTAATTGCCCTGCTCTCTTTTGAGTCTGGAAACCTTAAAGAGAAACCAGCAGACCCTTTGCTTAGAAATTAAACAAAGGGTCTGCTGGTTTCTCTTTAAGGTTTCCAGACTCAAAAGAGAGCAGGGCAATTAAAGGCACAGAAGTCCTGTCCTCTATTGAGTCTGGCAACCCTAATAGGCCGCAGCATTGCCAAGCAGGGAAAAACAAACAGAATAGGGCCTTTCACAAGGGATGAGGCACAACAAACGCCTGGCAACATTAGGCAGCCATTCATCATTTCCCCTAACACGCACTTGGGGGCACGGCGAGGGGTTTTTGCTTTTTAATTTAGTGGCCGTTGTGTCACATGCGAGGCTAGGGCGGCCATTTTAAGTAAGGGCAGTCGTGCCCTTTTAACCTAGGCTTTATACTATGACTGATTGCCAGCCTCTGCGTCTTTAAAAAAACAACAACCATGCACTTTCTCTCCCCAGTTTAAGTCCTCAAACCAACACCACATCCTACATTCAAAACACCTATTCCAAAATTAGAAAATCCAAATAACCAAAACAAACAAACAAACAAACCACAAACAAACCACAAAACACACAACAACGCCCATATCATACAATACCCACCAAAATAAATGACAACCCCAAAAATAAAATTAAACAATAGTAACTTCTGCTTCTCATGTTCTTATTTCACAAAAATTTCATCTATATATATATAAATGCTCACAATGCGTGTGCAGTAGCCAATGTATGGAGATACAGGGGGGAGGGGACAGCACTTCCTGGGCACAACGGAGGGCTCAGACAAAAGTAAATACTGGGAAATAGAACCCAGAAACTAACAGTTCCTTCTCCAAGGGTGGGAGCCCAAGTATAGAAATACAGGGGGGAGGGAGCAACACTCCCCGGGGACAACAGAAGGCTCAGACAAAAGTGCATGTTGGGAAACAGAACCCAGAAGCTAACAGTTCCTTCTCCAAGGGTGGGGGCCAAGGTATGGAGAAACAGGGGGAGAGGCCAACACTCCCCGGAGACAACAGAGGGCTCAGACAGGGGGGTGGGGGAGGAGGGGGCTCGATAGCTCATGAGTCAGGACAGGGTGGGGCCAGTCACAGGGATGTGCTGGAGGGGTGGGGGGAGGAGGGGGCTCGATAGCTCATGAGTCAGGACAGGGTGGGGCCAGTCACAGGGATGTGCCGGAGGGGTGGGGGGAGAAGGGGACTCAATAGCTCATGGGTCGGGACAGAGTGGGGCCAGTCACATGGATGTGCCCTGAGGGTGGGGGGAAGGGGGCTTGATAGCTCATGGGCCAGGACAGGGTGGGAGCAGTCACAGGGATGAACCAGGGGGTGGGGGGCAGGATAAGTCATGTGTCCGGACAGAGTGGGGGGATCACAGGAAAGAACCACAGCAACGTGTGGCTGGGCCAGCTAGTAAATAAATAAATTTGTATATGACTTGGAGATGGCTCAAAATGAGAAGGAGCAGTTCATTGTTGTTTCACCAACCTCAAAATTCCCTATCTGGTTCCATCTTGGGGGTGCTGAAATAAATTCATGTCACTGTAGAATCACAGTTGACAAAAACTACCCATTGGAAAATGCCCTTGCCACTCAAAGGAGGGAGCACAAGAGGTTAACAGATTGCACAATTGGCCAGGTTATATCCATTTTCCAGCCAGACCACAAATGGATGTTTGCACCATTGGCTGGCTCCAAATCCACCCCCTCCTTTTAAAAATAGAAGTCTTGGACATCATAGAATCAGAGATACAAATCAAAATTAGCAAGCACTATTTGTCACCACATACAGTTGTTTCTCAGTTTGCCCCTGTTTACCTTGAATAATACTGGAAAATAAACTGCAACTTGCACACTCCTGTAGTCGAAAGCAGCTGTCTGAGAACCCAGATTGACCTTATTCTGTGTTAAGTGGCATTTTCCTATTTGTTTGGTAGTGCCTATGTAACCAGCAAAACCAGCTTTCACATTATTTCGAGCCTTTTTAACTCTCCTGCAGACAGAAGCAGATGTAGTGAGAACACAAGGATCTTTCATTGTGTCACCAAGTGGCTTTTTCCTGTTTTGCTTGCAAATGCCTACGCAACCAACCAAAGCTAGCTTCCTTATTATGCTGAATCCTTTCTCAAGCTGTCATTCCAGTCTCTATGTACTCCCTGTTCCCCAAGCAAACTACAGACTAATCTGTGAGATATGACTGATAAACTCTCTGAAATATTTCTCCTCAAAATACTTGCTTGGTATCACAATTTTGTGACTCAGCATCTCCAGTAGGTGGCCTTTGATGAGACCCACATATTCCAGGGCACAAAGGAGTTGAAATTTCATGATAGTCAAAACTATAAAATTAGAATGCCTTGTGAATCAGCCCTTATTGCTGCAAATAATTGTGGTCAATGTAACATGGGAGAAGAATGTGCACAGAGAAAAAGATGGAAATGTTCAGGTGTAGGGATATCTATTCCCCCATTTTAATTGTTTGTGGAAGTTGTCATTACATCTTCAATACTGTATTAAGTTTTCATAATTTGCAGTTGTGGTTTCTCTTGCTTGTTTTTTTTATTTGCACTCTAATGAGCACTGCCTACAGAAGATAAAAAGCTGACTGTTTGATATCTTCTATGAGTATCTTTTCTGCTAGACATTGTTCATACAGGATGAGGCCACTATTGTGAGTTGATTGTTTCACAGATTAGTTCAACTCGTAGTATGTGAATGGGCTCCCTGAGGATTCATGTAGTGTTACAAATATTTTTGAGTCATTAGCATACAGAAGACCTGTGACAGGATGAGATCACATATAAACAGAACATAAAAATGCTGCAGACAGCAAGAGAAAGAAAAAACAGAGGCCTGAATACTTGAAAGAGATGCTGTCAGAAAGTATATCACAAGATGTGTGAAGAGATTTTAAGAGGCTGATCAACAGAGTCTAAAGAAGAAAAAAGATGAGAATGAGATGTGGGCAGGAAGAACTTTAATTAAAACCTTGGAGCATTTGTGTTATACTGAAAATGTCAATCACATAGAAATAAATTTGGGGTAATATGTGACAGCAAGGAGAAGCTGAAGGTCACTATTTCTAGTCTGTGTTTTAAGATCTGCAGTATAATCTCTGGTGCTTTATAATACAGTGATATATTTATTTCATTTGTATTTTGCTTTGCATACAGGGAGCTCAATGGTCTAATTTGTAGGAACTAGCCAGTTGCTTCAATCTACTTAACTTCAATGTTTCACTGAATATTTTTTCTCTTGATGAGAGAGAATCATATGTAACCAAAGATTTACTTTTGATATGTTCATGGGCCCAAGAGTTTGTTTCTTAGCCTAGCCTTTCATAACTTTGTCAGTTTCTACATAAGTAACATTATACTTTGATTTATGAGAATATTCTCTTCAATTCTTGTTCAGTGCTTCAATGCATTTTCCCCCATTCTGCTTACTGCTGCTGCTTCCTGAAATATTTAGATAGGTAAATTCAACTAATTGTGGCCCACATAACATAGTGGTATGTATGTATGCATGCTATGTAGGTAATCATGGGTACAGCAATCTTTTCTGTACGGTGACCCTGGCAACAGCACTCACCATTTCACTGTGTCCTTTCCAGGACAGTAGTGGATGAATTTCAATGGATGTAAAGTTAAAAAAAGAAAAAGAGAAAATATTAAGCCATCTTATAAATAAGACAGGAGTGCCTGGTGTGCTATGGTCCATGGGGTCACGAAGAGTCAGACACGACTAAACGACTAAACAACAACAACATAAATAAGTAATATATATACCTCCCAAATAATTTTCTTCCCCATTCCCCAAATGTCACCTAGCTTCTGCTGTATTCAAAAGACACGGATATTTTTTTTCTATGTGAATAGGACCCAGAGTTTAATTTGATGGAATATTTATATGAACACAATGTACTATTACTAAATGCTTCAGTTCTCACATATTGGAAGTGCATAGTATATCACTTTAGTTACAAACTAGATGATAACAGAATGAGTCTTTACGTGGACTTTTAAATCAAAAACATAATAAGGCATTTATTTATTTTTTTGAAAATCCAATTGCAGTGAAAAGCACACCATAACTTCCCTTTCACAAATGATGCTGTGACAAAATTGGTCTTATCACAGTCATTTATAATTAAGATGAAAGCAAATCCTTATCAAAATAAAGATGTAAGGACCTATTATTCTGCCCTGTGTGTAAAGATCGGTACAGTATTGTTTTGGAATAATTCTTTTGTACAATTCTGAGTCAGCTTCCACGCTACACATTTTAAATGATGCTTATGCAAATAGTCCAACATTAACCCTTTTTTTAAAAAAAACAACCTTAAGATTTTTATAAGCCCTCTTTCTCTCTACTTTGTAACGTTTACATTCCTTATAGCATACTGTTGGAATGAAATGAGACCTTTGTGGTGTGGTGCAGCTAAGAGACTGATCTATGAATCAAAAGTTTCTGATTTGACTCTCAGCTTTACCTGAACTCATTAGGTGAGTGAACCTATAAGGTTGTTGTAAGTCTTAGAAGTTACATGCATAGGAAGTGCTTTGAACACCAAAAAACTCTGTACAAATGTTAAGCATTATTAATGATTGTAGTAGTATTAGTAATGTTGTTGGTGAAGCCCATCACGAAGAAGAACTAAGGTTTTAACTATTGTTTTGTGTACATTTCAGATCCGGTGTCTGCTCTGGGACATTTTACAAAGCTGCGAATCTCACTACTGTTCAAATTGAATATAAGTCACAGATTTTTAATAAGATGTAGGAATTACATTTCAGAATATTTTATCATGCAGACAAACTATCCCCAGAGCTTAAAAAAGAAATACTAGCAATACATAAAGAAGAACCCTGAGTGTAGAAATGCCTGTTCAAGCACATTTGGCTACAAGGCTATAAAATGTCATTGCTAAAGAATGTCACTAATATAAACTTTTATTTTAAATCTTTAAAACGGGAAAGTGCAAACCATAAGAAAAAGTCTTCAGTTTCATGCAATCCCTCTTTAAAGAGGCAGTCAAAAGGACTGTGGTAAATATATTGTTTTCATATTTATTTGAAGAAAATCATGAAGATATAAATTATTAGGATTATCATAGTTTTAGGATTAAGATTTAAGATATCTTTATTGTCATTGTCCCCTTGCGGGAACAACGAAATTATAAACTGTTCTAATGTTGAGAAGATTTTTTTGTGAAGATTTGCGTTCTTCAGTATAGCCAACATAAGCTATACAGCTCTCCAAATACCCATTCAGCATTTTGTTTTTCTTCAATACGGTCTTGCCCTCATTTATGTATTTTGTACAGTCTCCATAGTTCCATGGTATTTTAAAATGCTTCATTGGTTGCAATATACTGACCTTAATATAGCAATATTTACAGTGCAGTAAATATTCAGGTCTCATTCATATGTGCAGCAATCCATATGTATGGTTTCTTGAAACCATGTAAACAAAGCTACACATCATACCCTAATAGTTGCTCCATGGACCTTTTGTTCATGGATTTGTGCTGGTATGACTAAAACTGCCCAAAATATATGGAGCACCTTTCATACCCATAAGGATGGAATTTACTCAGTTTTGACCTTACCCTCTGATTTTTTTTCTACTTCTTGTTTTGACCCTGATGAGAAGGGAGGTTGTTTTTCCCCAGTTCCATTAAAAATATGAACATTTCTCACAAATTGTATGTATTATTATACATATAATATTAAGCACATATTATACACATATATGCATATACATCAGGTTCCCTAAAGTTACCAGCATACAATGCATAAAATGCATATGAATTAATGCTTATTTGCTCTAAGAATATAGTCTCATGTAGAGCTTGACTTTTATTCATATACAATATACTTACTTTTTGTATATAGTTTTGCATATGGGCTTTTTAAAAAGACAATTATCCCTGACAGTGCACAACCAGCTCAGGCATAAGCAGTTAAGAGAGCCAATGAATCAATAGTGTTTACTTAAAAAATGCACACTGCCTCTCAGTTTCCTTTAATTCTCAAAGAAAACAAATTCCACAGCCTGTCAAGTTATTTTGTTCCATTGCTGAACCACTCAAGGTTAGAAAGATCTTGCAATGCATTTCATTCAAACCCAGGAAACAGCAGTTGATATAAACATAGAGGAGGTGTTAATAAATTGAGCATTTCACTCAAAATGTTTCTTCTTGTTGTGATTCTTTCTCTCTACCAACACACTTAAATTCATAAAAATTTCATGCTCTATTTAAGTGAAGGACAAAATAGTGCTGACTTCAGCTAAGTTTATATACAAAGTTTCCCATGCAGGCCAATAAATGTCAGTTCTGATGTTTCAGCAGAAGTTTCATATCATGTTTAAATAATAGTTCTCTAACCCAGCCTTTGGGATGTTCCCCCATGAAATACACTCAAAGTAAAATCGCTAGCATATGCTTCATCAGAATTCTGCATGTGTTAATAATATCATAGTACTTCTGTCTTCCAACTGTGGATCTGACAGTGAAAATTTCAGCATGGCAATTTAGATTTGTTTATGCAGAGGTTTCATTATGGTAGTTCAAAACAGGAGTATAGAAATGTGCAGAAGATTTGCTGTGGGTTCAGAGTCCAACTGAACTCTGTACTCAGCAGATACTTGGCTACACTCTGTATGGAGTGTTTATCTTCACAGAGTAGAAGGATAATACTTTGCAAAGTAAAATAAAAAAAATTCATTCAGTAGCACCTTAAAGACCAACTAAGTTTTTATTTTGGTATGAGCTTTCGTGTGCATGCACACTTCTTCAGATACGGTATCTGAAGAAGTGTGCATGCACACGAAAGCTCATACCAAAATAAAAACTTAGTTGGTCTTTAAGGTGCTACTGAAGGAATTTTTTTTATTTTACTTCGATCCAGACCAACACGGCTACCTACCTGTAACCAGAACTTTGCAAAGTATTAGAGTTTGCAAAGCATTTTGTACATTATGAAGGGCACAGAAATGACAAGCCATAATTTTGTGTTCCATAAGTATAGGCATGTTAGTCTGCTGCAGCAAAAGCAGAAATGATTCATACCTTAAATACGAAAATATTTATTTCTATGGTGTGTGCTTTTGTGGAATATAGTCTACTTCACTGATAATGTAATTAAAGTGCCACACTGAGAAACCTTTGGGACTTCGGTTACTTGCTATCCTTTGAGAATAAAGTAGGAACGGGGAACAATTGTGCATTGCACTGAACTCCTTAGAGGTGTGGTTAATTAACTAAAGAATTCTAGAAATTATTTCAAAAGTTGCTTATTTACATTTAAATTACCATATGCAAATTTTATCCACAATTTGTGTCTTTTTCAATGATGCATATGCTATTCTTTGTATGATGTGTAAGTGGGCACAATACGTCTAAGAGTGGTTTGGTGATAAACCCTCTGCCCTTTTGGTGGCTTTGGCCAACTTACCTCTCTGGGCTAATGTTCCATTTTAAACAAGTTGTCAGCCAAATGTGTTGTAGTGGTTGTCAAACCATATTTAAAATGTCTGTTCACACATGAAGCTTACTTCGTGACCACAGACCACTCACTCCCTGGTAGCCTGATCCACTTCATAGGGTTGTTACGGGAATGATAAATCTCACTATATTGTAATGAAATTAACTACGTACATTGCCTACATCCTGCCTTCCTCTTAGTTTGGAGACAGTGGCTAGATACGAACCTACATTAAAATAAATTAGTTATCCATCATTTTATAGATACCCTTTGCATTTTTTTTACTGTTTGCCTTGAATGCAATAGAGATTATCCATATTTGATAGCCCTCACCACCATTTTATCCTTTAAATTAGTCATTATTTAAATTCGGAATCCTTTCTTTCCCCATGAAGAATGGAGATTTGCACTATTAACTAAATGGCTAGTAGCAGAATTCAAAGCTCTAATTTTTGAAGTTCAAACCAGGATATTGGTTCAAAGTGAATATTTAAATAGTTTTCATGGAAACTATCCCATTAGGAGAATGACAGTTCAACCATTTTTCTTTTTGGTGAGAAAGAAGCACTTTGTAACTCTTGGCTTTAAAAGTAATTCCCTGCAGCAAGACAATTCCATGTTTAAGCTGTTCAAATTCAAATTATTACAGTCATTGTGTTCTACTTTACTTTTCTACTTCCTTTTTAAAAAGAAGAAAAATCTTTTAAATCAAACTTTTTTTGAGTAACTACATAGCTGTCACAAATTTTAATCACATTTCTTATTGAGGCTATAATCCTAAACATCATTTCTGGGTAGTCTATTGAAGTCAGCGGAACTTGTATCCAAATAAGCAATCTGTCCACTATCTGATTAAACTTAGATCAGTTCTTTTTACTTTAAACAAGTCCAGAGTAAAGGATGGGAAATTGTAGCCTTAGTCCAAAGAAAACAATTCACAATAATTGCTGCATAGATCCTTGGGTTCAGAATTGTCATTGTCATACTGGATGAGTCAGGTGCAGCCAACACCATTTTTAGTATTTTGGCATATCAGATACATAGGCTTGTGATGGCTGTAATACATATAATGTAGCAATTTGGTGGTTCTCTGCTCCTCACATGCCTTCTCCTATATCTGTTTTTGTGATGGATGGCTTTATAAGATAGAATATGCACACATTTGCAAGCACCCCTGCCAAAATAAACTTGGTTGTGTCAGTACTGAATTGTTGCATGCCATTGCCACCCCAATCTCTGAATGCTGTGAGGCTCCAGGTGTCCAGGCCTTACCCAAGATTTGTGTTTCCTTTTACAAATGAGGCACAGTGGAGACTGTGATGTCTTTATTATATGTGGTTTATTTGTGCATATATACAACCTGAGTCTACGTCAGACCAACACGGCTACCTACCAGTAACCTTAGAGACCAACTAAGTTTGTCATTGGTTGGTATGAGCTTTCGTGTGCATGCACACTTCTTCAGATACCTTCTTCAGATACCCATAAACTGATAACAGTATCATGGGTTGGTTTGCAGTGTTGCCACAATGCAGTGGAAAATCTAGTAAGCGCCTTCTGGACAGCATTTCCTGACTGCATTTCCTAAACATGCAAAACCAAACCAAAATACACTTGGATAAAACCTTTGCCTCTAATACATAATCAAAAAGAAATCCATACAGTTTTTCTTATAAGGGGATAATGCCTATGGGCTGTTTAGTTTTCAAAAGCATCCATGCTACGGTAACATTCAATCTTTAATGGGAAATATATAAACTATTACTTACTTAAAATCAAAGAGCTTGAAGGACTGTCAGGTATTTTTTAGGTAAAGGTAAAGGGACCCCTGACCATTAGGTCCAGTCGTGACCGACTCTGGGGTTGCGCGCTCATCTCGCATTATTGGCTGAGGGAGCCGGTGTATAGCTTCCAGGTCATGTGGCCAGCATGACAAAGCCGCTTCTGGCAAACCAGAGCAGCACATGGCAACGCCGTTTACCTTCCCGCTGTAGCGGTACCTATTTATCTACTTGCACTTTGACGTGCTTTCAAACTGCTAGGTTGGCAGGAGCTGGGACCAAGCAACGGGAGCTCACCCCGTCACAGGGATTCGAACCGCCGACCTTCTGATCAGCAAGCCCTAGGCTCAGTGGTTTAACCACAGCACCACCTGGGTCCCTAAGGTATTTTTTAGGTACATACAATTGTTGAGACAGGATTCCCTGTAATTAAGCCTTCTCTGAAAGAACACTCCTTGGCATATCTTTAAAAATATTTCTTATAGGAGATTATCTGTGGGTCACTATGTTATATGTTACTTTTGGATTCAGAGTAAATGTGCAAGATTGTACATGGAACAAGTACTTAGGGTGCCAACATTGGAAGGGAGGTAGGATGGAACTTCTAGTTGATTTGAATATGCACCTCAGAGTGCTTTGTGCAGCATATCGCGCACTACAGCATCTTATATTTTTTGAGTTATAAGCTTCAATAAAATTTTTTTTTCAAAAAAAAGAAGAACCAATTCTAAAAACAAAAATGGGGTGAGCAGCATAATTTATAAATACTATGCTTACAGAGGCACCATTTGGGTGTGTGTATTTTGTCTCCAGGAAAACAGACACACAGGCTGTACATGTACACATAATTAATAATATTTTGGAAATATTTTCTTTGTGCAAAAAGCAAGAGATTAGAAAATGAAGTAAAAAGTAGCAGAAAACTCTGCCTTCATTAGCCTATTCCTCAACTGTATTCATCAGTTCTTATTTGTATTGAGAAACATTTGCTAATTGCCACATATAGCTCCTATAGCTCAGATCCATTGCCTGCTACTTCTCTCTGTGGCAAAGAATAAAAACAGTGAATTCCATTATCTTTAGTGCAGTTCTTTAAATATTTGAAAGTAGATCTATTCTCCTTTCTCCTATTTAATGTAGTATTAACATATTATTAAAACTTCTCTCTCATTTCTTCATGGATGTGTTTGCACACATAGTCAATGAATCCCAAGTTATGGACCCGACTGTACATTTGTACATAATGGCTGTACATAATGGCTATAAATGGTGAGTTCAGGGTCTAACCAGGCATTCTGAAGGCATTCAATATTTATCTTAAATTGACTTATCCATTGTTTCCAATTCCAAGTAATCATGTTGTTGTTTAGTCGTTTAGTCGTGTCCGACTCTTCGTGACCCCATGGACCATAGCACGCCAGGCACTCCTGTCTTGCACTGCCTCCCGCAGTTTGGTCAAACTCATGTTCGTAGCTTCGAAAACACTGTCCAACCATCTTGTCCTCTGTCGTCCCCTTCTCCTAGTGCCCTCAATCTTTCCCACCAAGTAATCATAGATGAAGCCAAACTTTGGTTCTCTATGTGTGTCCAAATTTGTTCTTTTTAGATTTAGTGAGACTAAATCCCTGCCACCTCCCTTACAAACATTATTATTTAGAGAACTATGTTTGCATTTCAAAAAATGTATTCAGTATGTTTGACTAACTTAGCACATGCTTTTATAGTATCTTTCTGCCTTCTCAGCTTTCTGACAGGTAATAAGAGATTGTGGGTTATATATTTGTTTATTAACATGGCTGTTCAAGTTGTACCACTAGAAAAAAAAATGACATTATGTCTGCTTCTGTTGTACATTTATAAGGGTGAAATGCCCCTCTTGTGAAATTTTGTCATCTGTAAAAGCTGCTACTGTAGAACAATGAGAAATTGACTCATACTTTATATTGAGGTCCGTTCTGACTTTGAACAGACAACTCATAGTCTTTGAACACAGTTATTGTTTTTGTAAACCAAATAATGTATTTTGGAGCTTGCTTACATGTGTATTTTAAATAGGCAACATTAATTAGACAAGTTACAGAATCTAATTTAAGTTTTGGAAAATAGGCAGTGCAGTATGCTGCAAACATTGTGCACAAGAAATATGAATAAACAGCTGCACTTGTAATTCCTACTAGCAAAAGGGCACATTTTTGGGACATGAACATACAGAAAAAAGAAATTCTAATTTGAGTATGTTGGAAGGGCAGACCTGTGTGCAGGGCAGTCTTGAGCAGGTCGGCTGCCCTGGCGCTAAGGGGCAGAGATCGCTCCGGCGCCCCCGCCCTTGCAGGGCTGCCCTGGCTCACCGCACCACCGAGGGTCTACCTAGAGCCGGCCCTGCCTGTGTGAAACCTATATACTTATAGATATTTTAAAAAAACTTTATTTTGATATCTCTAGAGCTGCCTTTTTCAACCTTCAGTCCACAGATGTTGTTGTAGTTAACAGCATCATGGGACCCAATGTTGAGAAAGGATGTTATAGTGTATGTAGATATGCATGCAAACAACTTTTATTCCATTTTCCTCAGAACAATTGCACAGCAAATATGAAAAGCTGTAAAAGTTAGTAATAGACATTATGGAATTTTATAACGGTAAGGGGAAGAACTCTGGTAGTTGAAGTGGTATTTATGAACAGATGCTCATTTTTGTGGTATATCTATCAATATACCGACGGAATGCTACTCATCTATTACCTGTCTCAAAGGCCTTATAGCTCACATGCTTAGTGTTAGTGATTTTCTTCCTCAGGTGCAACAGCGCACACATTTTGAGGCTTTGTTTCTATAGGAGTGGTTAGAGCAAACATAATACGTTCTGTTGTACTGCATATGTTGTCACCTTCAATGGCTATAAACATAATAGGTTTTTCCCATTCCCACATGGAGAGTCATGTTTGCTTCCAGTTGCTAAGCAGGAAGAGTTAGCAGGAGGCAGGGACTTGTTTGCCTCAGATTAATGGGTCTTCTCATGGTCAAAACCTAAGATGGTGCCATGCTTTCCCCTTATTTAATTGTTGCAGCTGCATTGCCATAGCACAGTTAACAAAAAAGAATTGCACTTAGTAGTTCTCCTTTTTGGTGGCAGGCCAGTGAGGGCTGAAATTGGTTGCCTATGAAAGCTAATTGGGAACTTTTTTCATTATTGCCTCTTGCTTTGTGGGTCTTTTCTCCTTTTCTGAAATACTTACGAGTAGAGCAGTCCAGACCCCTGATCTGTCATCCTGGAGGAGGGTTGGATACTTCTAACTAGTTTAGTCTGGCTGTTCCCAGCTTACCCATAGGGAATAAACAGTGTAAACTGCCAAAATAGGGTGTACTGGGGCAAGGAGGAGGAGGAGGAGTTGCTCAAATAGGCAAGCATCTGCAGGACCCTTAGCCAGTAACAAGTTATGTTGTAAAGCCTAATCTGGGTCTGTTTGCTGTTCAGGCATGATCACTTCCTGTGAAATTGCGGGTGTGCCTCATATAATAGTCCAAAGGATTTTAAAGAGATCTCTCATGGACCAGTTGGTCTGCTGCAAAGCAGCAGAGGCTCATAAGTGTGTGCACATGTGTCCACATGGACCTCTGTGCATTCTGGGGTCTAATTGTACTCTTTGGAGTGATGTAGCTTCAAAAAGGTTTACGGCAATATTCTATGCCTCCTTCAGGGTGCTGTCCCTTCCTGGGTGAATTCATGTACGAGGCTGTGGAAACCATACCTTTATGATAACTTTCTCCCCACCTTTAAATAAGGACTCTCCTTCATGTGTGTGTGTGTGCGTGTGCGCGTGTGTGTGCGTGCATGTTTAATGACAGTGAAGATTTTCAAATTCATGCTGGAGTGAAATACAAATAAAGTGCAATTTCTTCATTTTCTTTCGGTATGGAGAATAGAGCGGTATGATTAGTTTCCTACATGACTACACTTTGGCACAGCTGTAGTATTCAGATCTGCAACTACTGTAATATGTATGCCTAGAAGTGCTATCTTATGATATATTATTTAACTTTTTGCATATAGTATGATCTTTTATTTATTCTGTGTAAACTTTATTCTTCATGGTGATGTTATTACATATGTTATCCATTATCCTCCACTCGGTACTGCTGGCTTGTTGTACTGTATTTACCTTTACTATCTAATCTGCAAGTGTTTGCAATTAAGTTAAATATTTCTTTTGAATGTACAGATATGAAATACGCTGATATTCTCAGTGTCAAGGTTATAACCATGACTTAGATTTCAGTCCTGAATAAATCTAATTGGATAAAATATATGTTGATTTAAAATAAGACTGGAGACTTATCTGCGTGTCAGTCATACGAAGTACAGTCTTCACATGGCAATTGTGCCACATCAGTTTCATGGAAAGTCATCTGTTCATATTGCTCTGATATGAAAAGCATGATCCTGGAATATAGCATGACAAACAAAATGCAGGAGACCTAATATCCCTGCTGTTGCTGCGGCTCACTTTTCACACAAAGGTCATTTTAGACAAATGCCTTCCCATACGAAAGTAAGTTATAGCTTGTATGTGCAAGTGTACACATATATTTGGTGCCTGCTTGCAAATGTGTATTGAGGTTCAGTAACTTAAGGGGCTAAATTTATGAAGACAAATCCCATTTACCTTTTCAGCTGTGAGGCCACAGTTGTGGTGCAGCGCAGCTGGCTGCCATTTCTGGGCTTCTCTCACACCTCAACAGCCATCGGGAAAATCATGTCTCCTCCTGTTGGCTGGTTGGTTGAATTTTTCCCGCCCACAAACCTAGGCAATTGTGGGTGGGCTTTGAGCACATTGTCAGGGGGTGGATCCAGTGGCATAGGAAGGGGGCTGCGGTGGATGCGGGTCATCACTGGGGGGTGGAGTTGACAAAATGGCAAAAATATGTGGTTTTTTATGAAAAAAATAACTCCCTCACCCACAACACCCCCTTCCTACACCACTGCAGGAGCACTCTCCCCTTGAGTGATTTCCAGAAACCAGAAGCATTGCTGCCTCCAACTTTGCAGGCAGAGCACAGCCTTTATGGCTAGTAGCCTTTGACAGCCTTCTCCTCCATGAATCTGCCCAATCCAGAGGCGTAACTAGGTGAGGCGGTTGGCACTGGGCACCACACTGCGGGGCCTGCAGCATGCCTGATCTACGCATCTCTCCTGTGGGAGAGGTGGCAGGCAGACTGCCTGCAAGCTCCACGTTTGCAGGGTGCACATGCCTCCCCAGGCACCCGAGCTGCTAGCTACGCCACTGGGTGGATCTGACTGAGGTCTTCCTAGGGTTGAGTTCACATGGGTACGCTCCTCAGATATAAATTGGGACTACCAGTTTCACTGGCAGCTCAGTTGGAGTGTGATCTCCCACCCTCCCCTCCCCTCTTATGCATATTTATAACCTACTCTCAGTTTGGATGCGTCTGCAGTAAGTCCTTGCTATGGAAGTCTCCGTCACAGTATTTGGGACCAGGTGAGAAATTTCTCCTCCAGACAAATCGGGCCTGTCTGGAAGTTTTGCCTACATCATAGCAATTATCACAACTTTTGGCAGATAAGGCAATGGGTTGGCTCTTTAGTCAAGGGTTTCGGGGGGGGGGAATCCTCTGCCTTCCTCCTCCAAGGAAATGAGGTATCCTACTAAAGGGATTCTAGGGGAGGTGCTTCTGTCCAAATGCCCAGATAAGGGCTGAGAGGTGATCCTTAAGAGTTGGTCTTATTCAATGTACCGTATTTTTCTATGTACAAGACTAGGTTTTTTCCCTTAAAAATAATGTCAAAAATCAGGGGGGGGTGTCTTATACACAGATATATCTCCCCCATTTTCCTAAATCTGGGTCCCCAAAAATAGGGGGCATCTAATACATGGGGGCATCTTATAGACGGAAAAATGTGGTATGTCATAGGGCAATCCAAACCCAGGATCAAACCCCAATTGTAATCAGCCAGCAGACTGACTGGATGGTTCAGGATACCCCTAAGCCTACTTACATCTGTAATCAATAAACGTTGTGGCCTGTTTTGATCCCAGATCATCCACTTTGGTTATTTTTTTGCTTCTCCCTCCCCAGCTTCAGGAGTGGTGGGCTCACTGCACCTGGACACGCAACTGAATATTAATACACATTATTGTGTGGTTCAAAGTCATCTAGAGGAAAATAAAATAAGAATCATTAGAATGATAGTAGCCTAAGTCTTAATATGCACCTGATTTCAATATGTATGTTGGCTTCTATACTGGCAACAATTGAAAGTGTGGATAAGGATTTTTTTTCATGAATTGTATTTTCTTTTCAGTGGGATGCTATAACAGAAATGGATGAATATAATCGCCCCATCCACACTTACCAGGTATGTAATGTTATGGAACCCAACCAGAACAACTGGCTTCGTACAAATTGGATCTCCCGTGATGCAGCTCAGAAAATTTATGTGGAAATGAAGTTTACACTGAGGGACTGCAACAGCATTCCATGGGTACTGGGAACATGCAAGGAAACGTTTAACCTCTACTACCTGGAATCAGACGAATCCCATGGAATTAAATTCAAGCCAAACCAGTACAGTAAAATTGATACTATTGCAGCTGATGAGAGTTTTACTCAGATGGATTTGGGTGATCGCATCCTTAAACTGAATACAGAAGTTCGTGAGGTGGGACCAATAAACAGGAAAGGGTTTTTTCTTGCTTTTCAAGACATTGGTGCGTGCATTGCTTTGGTCTCTGTCCGTGTTTATTACAAAAAGTGTCCTTTCACTGTTCGGAATTTGGCTATGTTTCCTGACACTATTCCAAGGGTTGATTCTTCATCTTTAGTGGAAGTACGAGGTTCCTGTGTGAAGAGTGCAGAGGAGCGGGACACTCCAAAATTATATTGTGGAGCAGATGGGGATTGGCTTGTGCCCCTAGGACGATGCATCTGCAGTGTTGGGTATGAAGAAGTGGATGGTTCCTGCCACGGTAAGATAATTGTTCTTAATTAATTCCGTGACACTTTTTGTTTTTTGTTTTACCACATGGCCTGTCGTCCAGGTTTCACTGAACTTAATGGCAAAATCAGTTTTAATAGGAGATGGATTGAGCTCGTGATCTATTTTACTGTTGGATGTTGCTCAGGATATATTCAAATCAGAACTGTTTTCAACAAAGAATACATAATGTGCATGTTCGGGGAAAACAAAGTTGCTTACTTGTCATAAATTAATGGGTAAAGCACAAGAGTTTGTCATTAGTTATGAAGAATACAAAAATTAAGTTGCTGCATGAATACCAAATATGATTAATTCAATGGAAGATTAAAGGTTTACTGCTATGTTCCTAAGGATCATAGAATTGTAGAGTTGGAGAGGATCCTGAGGGTGATAAATAAATTCATAAGTGTGAAACAATACTATATATAAAGGCAATATTTGTCTTTAAAATACTACATATTTTATAAGATGAAATAAGCAGTTTCTTCTGAGAAAAGAAACAGCAGATATTTTGCATGAATACTAAAAATCAGGTAGAAGGTACATCCCAAGTATTGTATGGGAGGTCGCTGCAATAAATTTTTCTGCTGCACAGTTACTTTGGTACAGTACTAGTTATTGCTGTGTTCTTTCTCACAGAAACAAATGCTCAGTGTAAAACATTACAGTGTGATCACTATATTTGCAAGTGTATGTAGAAGATTGAAAACTATATATTGTTAGTAAGTTGAGGCTATAAATGAAGGCTTTTGACAATGGAGTATGAGGGAATTTATTTGCGTCTCAATACAGTACCTCCCCATTTCAGGTTAAGCAGTGGACTAGGAATAAAATAGCATTCTGATATTTGGGCATGTGAATAAATATTCATATATTTTAAATATATAAATAGAAATATATATATTAAATATTTTATTTCTATTTGATTGTTTGTATAAATTTGTTAACCACTTT
Source organism: Zootoca vivipara (assembly GCF_965207765.1). Classification (NCBI taxonomy): domain Eukaryota; kingdom Metazoa; phylum Chordata; class Lepidosauria; order Squamata; family Lacertidae; genus Zootoca; species Zootoca vivipara. The sequence goes on along the minus strand of NC_142587.1, from coordinate 64,675,724 downwards.
TTAATGCCAATATTCTTGGGCAGCTTACATCCATGAAAGAAAATATTAAAAACATGCAAACAGATAAAGTTTCTGTGATAGGTATCTCCCTCAATAACCTGTTTAATATGACTAATAATTACAAATAATAAATATATCTTCCATTAGACTTGGGCTTAAATAGAAACAAGAAAAAAGAAGCCCATGGCTTATGGAATGTCCATCTTTTTGGCCCAACCAGCCACCATAACTTGACCTAGCATTCAAAATAAACTTGACCTTAGCATTCAAAATGTTCTTGAAAAACTCTTTGATTAAAGTTCTCATAACAGCAAATTAAAGTTGTGTACTAATGTACTAATGCTAGTACATTAATCTGGAAATGCAAAATGTAACCACATTATTATTTCGGTTTGGGCAAGGGTGGTAGGACAGTTAGAACATCAGTTAGCCCATGAATTAATTGTGTCCAAAATATATTAATAATTTCTTATATAAAAAGTTCTCATCTAAATGCTCCCTGGTCACATTATAAACCTATATATTAGTCCTGTATCCCCCCCCCACCTCTCCTGTACTTTTTGACTGTATATTGAATAAGAGGATAAGGTCTGCTACAGAACCAAGAATGAATAGGCAGAAGCATAATGAACTTACAGTAGAGTACCTAAAAGCATGCTTATTCAATGATTTCTATTTAATTGCTTAGAGGGTGGGAAATTAGTGTTTAAACAGATCGTGTTGTAAGATGACTATTTTAGTAGTTCCTCAGTTTGGCTTCCTATAGAGACAAGTGGTTTTATGAATTATTCTCAGGGGTGAATTGCATTTTCATACGTCTGTACATCTTTGAATGGCTGTTCTAGGTTGGTGCTATATTTGATGTGTTTTTAAATTCTTCACAACACATTTGTGTCCATGCATGTGTAAATGAGTTCTAAAGGAAGCTGCAAGATTAAGAGCCCTAAAAATCCTCTCCTGTCTGCCAAATGTTTTTTAAAACTTAACAGTAACAAAGAACTGCTCAAATACAGTTGTCAGTCTCTGTATAAGCAATCAATTGCCTTGCTCTACAGCAGCGTTTCTCAACTGCTGTTCCACGGCACACTAGTGTGCCGCGAGACGCTGGCTGGTGTGCCGCGACGTGCGGTGACGAGAAGGGCGATTTGCATTGTCACATGCCTGGCGGCCGCCAATACACAGCGCTGACCCGCGGGAAAGCAATATTTCTCCTCCTCTTTCCCAAAGCTCAGTGCAAACGAGCCTGGCGGCCGCCAATACACAACACTGACCCGCCGGACGGCTTGTGAAGCCTTATTACAGGAGATTGCAACCAACACAGCAATTGGCAAGTGTTTCTTACAGTCATAATTATAGTCAATATAGGGCGGCACAGAATTAATTTTTTTAACTTTTTTAATGGTGGTGTGCCACGTGATTTTTTTCACGGAACAAGTGTGCCGTGGCCCAAAAAAGGTTGAGAAACACTGCTCTACAGTGACTGGAAACGTGGTCTGGAAATGTCTGGAAACTACGCACAGCAGCAGCAGACCATACAATCAAGAGCTGTGTGACCACTGTAGTTCAAGAAAATGGCTTGTCACCTAGGACTGGTACTGGAAACCAGCTCTTATCCTCTGAGCTAGGGCAGCTGCAGGCCAACAGAACTGCTGTGTCAGTCCTTGGAGCAGCCCCTTCTTAATGCAAGTTTGAAAAATCCTCTATATGACCTTGTATTCTGACATTGTCAAGAGTGTCTCAGCACTAAATGCCCTAGCTTGGAAGACCTAGATAGAGGATAACAAGTATGTGTAAAACTAGCCTATTGCAGAAAGATAAAATGTACAGTCATTGCTTTTGCTTCTGGGTCCATGTGCCATGTGGCCCCCCAAAGGTTTCCCGAAGGAAATGTGGCTCTTGGTCTGAAAAAAATTGTCTATCCCTGGTATAAACAATTAGAGGCTTTTAGAGACAATTATTAACAGCCATTTAATCCCTCTTTTGGAAATTAAGTGTTTTCCAGAGATAAATCTATGATCAGGATCACCTGGTTGTGTGGAGATATACATTGTTGCTTAGGGCAGCACATTTTAATCACTAGATTAAAGCTTTAGGGAGGAAAGCTTTGGAGATACAAACTTTGGGAGCCAGTTTTAACTGGTAAGGGCAAATTTTAATCAGTGGCACTGATAATTAAGCTGTACTTATTTTTAAAGCTGTTTTTGTTGTTGTGTGTTATAGGGAGTGATAAAGAAAATATCAAGTAAGACCTTTTCCTATAGCAATGATTGGTATCTTTTTCTTTATTAAGTTTTAATTTATCTTGTTCTTTTCTAGTTTCTTTAAAATATGTGTATATTTAGGTTTTAGAAATATGTACATTTTTTTTTGAATTTACAGTAATCATTCAATTGTTTAAAACTGGGGTGGGCAACCTGTAGCCCTCCTTGATCAATCTAGTTGAGACTAATGGGAATTGGAATTCAGCAACATCTGAATCCCCCATCCCTGGTTAGAAGGCAAGGGATCAGCTGGCAATCATTTCAAAGCTGACAGCTGACATTTTTCAGTTGAAAATGTGGAAAATACACTGTACACACTTCACTTAGACATGCAGATAACATTATCTAAACTCATACATGTTTCTAATAGTTATAATACAGTGGACTTATTTAAGACATAAAACTTCATCTAATCCTAAATGAAATGAAAGCAGCATATTGTGCAGCATTGATTTTTTGCATACACACAAAATCTACATCCACATTTATAAATGGCTGTAAAATAGGAAGCTATTTCCTTTTTACTTGAAGTCATTACTCGATGATAATGTTTTCCTCTTGATGTACATTGCAACACATGAAGCCTCAGCCATTCTCTTTTCCTGGCAAACATGCCTGTGTGATACATTAGATTAAGAAGCATGCATTGCTACAGTTTTAAGAGTACATTTTGGGGCAGCAACGTGAAGAAGAAATGAGGTACAGAAAGCTAATAAAAGGCAAATACAAAAATAATGAATGAGTGAGAATGCAATGCCTAAGTGATGCTTAAAACTGTAAACATCTTCAATCTATGAATATAATTACATTTTATAAAGTATCATTAAATGCCATAGATATGGTAATATTTCTGGGAAGCAACATAAAATCAAAATAGACTTCTAAGATGATCATCTGTACTTTCATTGGAGTAAGTTTTTATCTAAACCACATAATAATGCCTATTTTCCTTTGGGTTAGTGATTAACTATCAAAGCATTATGCTGAGAAATGTGCTTTCAAAATCAATAAAGGATTTCCTTTTGAATATTGTAGCTTGGGAAATGCAAATTGTTAAGCAGTTGGGAAATGTGCTTCTGACAACAAAGTTCATACAAGACTTTATTCATTTTAAATCTCAAGAAGCAAGCTTAGATCTTGGAGATCATTAAGAGATCATGTTTTAACTACTGTATTTATGGTCATTTTCTATGTATATTTTCTTAAATACTTAAGAAACATTTTTTGCAATATAAAAATACATTGTTGAAATAAATACTTGCAAGTATTGTGAACTAAACAAACTAGCCACAAATTAGTTAAAACTCAGAGTAATAACACTTTGGTAGTTGACAAAATCTGCATTCTCCCTGAGATGTTTTGATTCCAATGCAGTACAAATTTCCTTCATTGCTCCATAAAAATGGGCACTGCTTCATTGCTGCTTCCACATGACTTAGTGATAGGCACTTCTTATTTCCTGCTTCAAATGTCTTTTTATGATTTCATGGAACTTTTCCTGGGTTTTACCATGATGGTTTTGCACATGCCAACAAATTCCCTACCAGCACCGTATTTCTATTCCTTTCACATTGTTATAGAAAATCATAACAACATTTTCTCAAGCCATTTCAAGTATTATCTTTGGTGTACATGGAAACCTTGAGTAGATCTCCTATAATTTCTTGGATATTTCTCATATCTGGATTGGCTGCAGATGCCACAGGCTGCATCTTTGTAACAAAACTGGGATTGTACTGTCTCCCTCAGTGTTGTTGGGACAATTATTTAATAAGGATGACTTCATGTGGATGCTGCAAAATATTGAGTTCAACTGCTACCATATGTGGAAGCACCCTCAGTCCACTAAACAAGCCAATTAGCTCCTAGCCTGGGTAGGATCAGCAGTCTCTTCTTCACCCACAGGGCAAAGCAGTGAATCTCCTACTTTTCTATTGCAGCAGAACTGCATTATGTCCATCTTAGCTTCTTCTTTTTTAAAAAAAAAACCCAAAATCACTACATATGATTGGCAACAGAATGCTAATCAGCTCTTGAGTATTTCCCCAGGACTTTGTCTTGACTACACTTCCATCCAGTAACTACTCCAATCCAAGACATGAAATAATATAATTCACATTATGCATTCCCACTTGTGCTTCGTAGAGAACAAAATTATAATCAAAATATGCAGATTGCTTCCTTTCTTGTCTTTTTTCCTGTATCTCTGCAGCCATTATTTCCTTAGTGTACTACACTAGGTGGCAGTATTCTAAGACATAATCAATTACAGGTACTTACAACAGAAAAGCATATATTGACCAGGCCTTTGAAGATGATCAGCTAAATCAATGTTGTTTTCCTCCTGCTGTAGTATTGTTAGTATTATGGTTGCTTCTGATTTGATTTCACTTGATGTTTTAGTAACAGCCTTTTAGACCAACATTTTAATATAAACTTCTCTGGGACCATTTGGGAAGGGTGGGCTATAAATATAAGTAAGAAATAATAATAATAAAGAAAGAAATAAACTTTAGATGTTATTGCTTTCCTCTTTGCTTGTCTTAGACAGCTAAGCAGAGCTAGAAAAATTCTCTATTAAATCCAAGATGAAATGTACAACTATACTAGAATACATCCTTTCCTTGTAGAATGTCCCAGATTCAATCGATGGCATAGCCTGTTCTTTAAAAGAATTCAGTAAAAGGTAATGGAATATATTCCTGCCTGAGACACCAGAAAGCTGCTGGTAATCAGAGAAGACAACATTAGGCTCAAATAATCTGACCTGGTCACCTGGTATAAGGTAGCTCACAATGCTCCTAGAGTTCAGAATTACCCATTTACACCCACCCATAAAGTTAACACATCACATATATCTGGGTCAGCACTAACCCAGTATGTCTCCTAAGCAGACATTAGATCAAGTCAGCACACAAAAAAGTTTTGCACGTCTTTTATCTCTCACCCCACCCCTTTTTCATGTACTGTAACTAGATCTGACTTTCACACCTGACCTAGATCTCCCATCAGAGACAGGGGCTATAATCTATTCTATATACTCGCTTGGGTTCTGTCAGTGTGGAGTGCCACACAAGCTGGACCCATCTCATTCTCTACAGTTTTAGGGAGCAGTGCCCTGTGAAATACAACTGTGTGCAGAAAGTAAATCCCACTCACGTGGTTCTGTGTACACACAGTAGAAGCCCTTAGCTCACATAACACACTGTAGTCCTCAAATGAATGCAAAAACACTTTACCAAAGTAATTCCCACTCAATATGTAATAATCTTTCACTGCCTTCACTGAGATAATAATAATAATAATAATAATAATAATAATAATAATAATAATAATAAATTTTTATTTATACCCCGCCCTCCCCAGTCAAAAACCGGGCTCAGGGCGGCTGACACCAACAGAATTACAATAAAACATAAAAACAATTAATTAAAATACAGATTAAAATACAGTATTAAAATTTAAAGTGCAGCCTCATTTCAAGTAGGCCATAAATCCAAGCCATGAGGGAGGAAAACACAGGGGTCAGGCTGAGTCTAACCCAAAGGCCAGGCGGAACAGCTCTGTCTTGCAGGCCCTGCGGAAAGATGACAAATCCCGCAGGGCCCTGGTCTCCTGGGAAAGAGCGTTCCACCAGGTTGGGGCCAGTACTGAAAAGTAAGATACTTTTTTACTTGTATGATGTTGAGATTTTATATTATAACAATGGAATACATTAGAAACTGGAACTCATCAAAATGGTACAGAAGAGGAGGAGGAGGAGGAGGAGGAGGAGGAGGAGGAGGAGTTTGGATTTGATATCCCACCTTATCACTACCTGAAGGAGTCTCAAAGCAGCTAGCATTCTCCTTTCCCTTCCTCCCCCACAACAAACACTCTGAGAGGTGAGTGGGGCTGAGAGTCTTCAGAGAAGTGTGACTAGCCCAAGGTCACCCAGCAGCTGCATGTGGAGGAGCAGGGAAGCAAACCCAGTTCACCAGATTATGAGTCCACCACTCTTAACCACTACACCACTACTGGAAACAGTCTCATTCCTTAAATCTTTGAGCTTGTCATAGCACTGGAGGACATAGCAAAAGGGTCAAACTTGTTTTGATGGGAGGACGATGACCTGATGAGGATGCTCTTTAAAACTTCTAATTCGAAATTGATGTAACCCACAAAGTAAATGTTCCTAGGAGATAAAGATGGATATTTGAAACTTATCTTTTGCAGTTTGCGTTAACCAGGATATTCACTCTATCTGCAGAATAAATTATGTAAAATAAGTCTCCTACCTACCAGTAAAACATCTAATAGCGTCGAAGACTGCACTTGAAATGTCTCTCTTTTAAAGAAGTGTTACTTCAAAGGAATAATGATCAAAGTGTGCATAAATTCCCAAAGGATATGAGACGGTATGCACAGAAGGATTTTACTCTAAACACCAACAATGAATGCTTAGTTATTTGGTATCTACTTACTTTATATTAGTCTCTATGTATGTAAAATGTCTTAATTTTGCTATGACAGCTTGACTATATTCCCACAAGCTAAGTATTTCAAAACTGATCCTACATGTATTCATAGACAAGATGAAAGTGTTAATTCTAATTAAAATGATGTACAGTCCAATAGCATCCATAATAAGTCTTCATTTGGAAAAAGTTACAGAAATATCTTTATAACTTCCAATGTGGGTCAGACATTTATGCTCTACTTGTTTTTTCCACAATCCATTCTATTTCTGGGACAATGCGATCTTTAACAGAATCTTTCGGGTTCTTGAATCACGAGATGTGCGCCGCCACCCCAGAGTCGGTCATGACTGGACCTAATGTTCAGGGGTCCCTTTACCTTTTTTTACCTCAGAAGGCATTTGTATTTAAAGCAAAAATGCATTTAAATATTCTTTTTTTATTTGGGCGTTTTGCTTGTGTTTTAGGCTGCATAATGTTAAAATACCAAAAATAAAATTGTAACAGTTATATAATGATAATAACTAGTATTATTATAAAATATTCCGACGTGATAATTTAGAACAGTGTTTCCCAGCCGGGGGCCACCAGAATATTCCAAGGGAGCCACAGGTGAAAATTATGTAAAGGGGGGGGGGCACAGCACAAGGCTAGGAGACCACAGAGGGAAGTGAGAAGAAAAGGAAAATAACCTTTTTTTTTTAAAAAAAAATCCTGATTGGCTGGCTATCTGCTTGGCCAATCACAAGCAGGTAAGGGGGTGGCCTAGTGTTTCTTTCTGCTTGGAGAAGTCCTGGTTTGTTTCCAACAGGAGGGGGCGATTGCTGAGGCTCCCGTTTTGACCACTGCTTGTAGCTGCTGCCAGTGCTGGGTCAGGTGGCAGCCTGGGCCTGACTCTGCAAGGTGCAGGGTGCAATCCACCCCAGCGCCTAGCAGGTCAGGTCGTCTGGTGCTTCTGACTTTCATTTAGTAAATAACTGTCTACTCAGAAGAAAGATGCACTGGGTTCAGTGGGCCTTATGCCCAGGTAATGTTGTGTGGGGCTATAGTGTTTTATCTAGGCAGCCAGGGCTCCTTCAAATGACAGGATCTTTTGCACCAGGTCAGTGTGGACCACTTGCATTTAGAAATTCTCCTATATATACAGAACTTCCTGTGCACCTTTTGCAGACCCTCCAAGTGTTCTTAGTTTCTAGGGACAGTTCCGGATTTACAGAAGTTGTCCCAGTTTCTGATTTGATCCTGGAATGTCCTGCTTTTCCTTAGGACGTCCCTATTTTTATTAGAGAAATGTTGAAGGGTATGGAGTTATCCAACCCCCGAGCCATCTGAAGGCAGCCCTATATAGGGAAGGGGTTTGAATATTTATTATGTTTTTATATATGTTGGAAGCCACCCAGAGTGGTTGGGGGTATAAATTGCAAAATTCTTATGGAATAAAACGTCCCTATTTTCATCGGAGAAATGTTGGAGGGTATGCTTTTGGACTGTTGTCTGTAGGTTTCCCCCTCTGTGTCAAATAACTGGGGTCAAATAAGTGTTCTTTACTTTTTATAATACATGGAAGATGGGTCTCCTTCGGGAAGTTCTGTAGAGGTTATCATGGATGCTTTAGCTGAGTTTCCTATGTTGCAGGGGGTTGCACTAGAAAGATGACCCTTGGGGTCCCTTCCAGCTCTATGATTCTATGTTCTGCTTTGACAATATTTAATTATGTTCCTATCATTTTATATAATTACTAGCTGGCCCTGCCATGCGTTGCTGTGACTCAGTCTGTTAAATGGAGAGTCAGAATCCCCCTTCAGACCCCCCTCACCTTCAGAGTCCCCCTGTTTTACATGTTTTGTGTTTACGCAGGCACATCCCTGTGACTCCCCACACCCTGTGCCGATCCATGACGTATCCTGCCCCCTCTTCCCCCCCACCCCTGGCTTATCATGCCCCCTCTTCCCCCCACCCTCCGGCTCATCCCTTGACTGGTCCCATCGTGTCCTGACCTATCCCGCCCCCTCCTCCCCCCAACCCCCACCCAGACGAGTCAGTACCTCCATTCAGCCTAGTCTGTAAATGCTTCGGCCTAGTATGTAAATGGGAGCCGAGGTGCTATCGAGAGGGAAGGTTTTATAGGTGCAGTACCAGTGGGTGCTGGTTTGCAACCTGGTTCTTTCCCCAGCATGCACTTTAGGGTGAGTTGTGTGTTCTGGAAAAGGGGGTTTGGGGGTCTTACGTGGCCCAGGTGTGACATTTGTCTTAGGAAACTTTCTAAGATCCTTCGGACATTCGCATGTGATGGTGTGTCCGAATTTGAACACAATCAGCCAAGTGGTTTCAGAGAAAAGTGGAGACCCACCCACATGCCCTTTTTACATTTATATATATTATGTATATAGATATTTTGTATAAATTATATATAAAAAATAAAACATGTTCTATTTACAAACAAAACATTTAAATAGCTACCCTTCTACCAGTAGGGACGGGGTGGGGGCCACAGGAAAGAAACAAGGTCGGAAGGGGGCCACAGTCGAAAAAAGCTTGGGAAACACTGATTTAGAACGTGTGCAGAATCAAAGTAAAATAAAAAAATTCCTTCAGTAGCACCTTAAAGACCAACTAAGTTTTTATTTTGGTATGAGCTTTCGTGTGCATGCACACTTCTTCAGATACAGTGAAATGGAAGTTTCCAGGCACTTATGTAGAGAAGGGGTGGGGAGGGGTGGGGATGGGGAGGGGGGATCACTCAGAAGGGTGGTGGAAATGGGTGATTGACTGACTGATAGCTGTTGATGACCGGAAACGACTGCAAATGGTTTTGCATGAAAAAGCAAGGGTGGAGATGGCTGAAGATCGCTTATCATGTATAATGAGATAAGAACCCGATATCTCTGTTCAAACCAGGTCCCTCCATGGTTTTGAGCTTGGTGATAAGTTGCAATTCAGCAACTTCTCTTTCCAGTCTATTTCTGAAATTCTTTTGTAGTAAGACAGCTACTTTGAGATCTTGTATAGAATGTCCTGGGAGATTGAAGTGTTCTCCTACTGGTTTTTCTGTCTTCTGGTTCCTGATGTCAGATTTATGTCCATTTATCCTTTGGCGTAGGGTTTGGCCTGTTTGTCCAATATAGAGAGCTGAAGGGCACTGTTGGCATTTGATGGCATACACAATGTTAGAGGATGAGCAATTAAATAGTCCTGAGATGGTATGTTGGATGTTGTTGGGGCCAGTAATGGTATTGTCTGGGTGTATGTGGCAGCAAAGTTGGCATCTGGGTTTATTGCAGGCTCTGGTACCAGTGTCCATGTTAAGTCTGGTGGTTGTATTATTGTGGGTGAGGAGTTGTTTAAGATTGGGTGGCTGTCTGTAGGCAATGAAAGGTCTTCCTCCCAGAGCTTGAGAAAGGGAGCTGTCATTGTCCAGGAGAGGCTGTAGATCTCTGATGATGCGTTGTACTGTTTTAACTTGGGAGCTGTATGTGATGACTGTCTAAATGCAGAATCAAAGAGTATTAAATTAATATTTTATCACAAATTTGTATTGTACGTAATACTTGAAGTGCTGGGTTTCTTTGAAGATGGGAGATTAGGTTTTCTGGATTAAGGTATGCACAGGAATAATATACAGTGGTGCCTCGCTTAACGAATGCCCTGCTTAACGAAATTTCCGCTTAACGAAAGGTTTTTTCTAGCGGAGGTTGCCTCGCTAGACGAATTCATTTTACAAAAAATGAATCACAGTTTCCCATAGGAATGCATTGAAATTCAAGTAATGCGTTCCTATGGGCAAAAAAAATTCAATGCATTCCTATGGGATTCGCTAGACTAATTTTTAATTATAAGAAAAGACCCGTGGAACGAATTAAATTCGTCTAGCGAGGCACCACTGAACTATACAGATTTGTGGAAGCATTGAGAAAATGTCATAGTTTACGCACATCAAACAGAACTTTCTTGCCTTACAGCTTCGCCCAATCTAGTAATGATAGGTTGACATACTTCACTGCAACATCCATATTTGGTTGGCATTACCAGCACAATGCCTCAAATTGTGATCTGAACTGCCAAGAAGTCCTTTTACCATGTCCTACTATGATGCCACAACTTGTTGAATTGAATTGTATGTGCTTTAAGAAAAATAATTAGCAAAAATGTCATATTGGATTTTTTAAAAAAATAGTGACCCATATTTTGAAAAAATAATTTGTGGGTTAGCTGTATTATGTTTGTATTATGTTTGTGCAAAACTACATTATAGGAAACAGATTATCCAATCTCGGTTCCTATTGATTCAGCATCGCCACTTCTCACCAAATGTAAAAATATTAAAATGTATCTTTGGGCCTGAATTATGATGAGGATGGCACTATAGAAGCATCATCAAGCAATGTGACCTTGATAATTTTCCATTAGTGTGAGCTGTTGATTTTATACATATGTAGTAGCTATTATATTTGAGCTCTCCGTGCATATAAATATGCTGAGTTTAAACAGCCAGTGCATGAAGCAAACCTGTCACAAGGCTTTATAGATCTGTTTTAAACATCAGTTTTATCAGCCATCTGACATTTGCATGTAAATGTATTGCACTGACATTTTAAAATAACTACTTGCCCTGCAGAGTGCTGAAATTCCAAAAAGCCCATAACTCAAGTTAGAGTTGAAATAAAATCTTTATAGATGATTGTTTAAAGTTGTGTGGTGTAGCTGAAATCAGAATCTTTATTTACATTCTTTAGTATAATATTAATACATAAAGTTAGTGCATTGTTAAGAGATCAAGGTACAACTGCAGAAATGCATGTTTGTTCAAATATCAATATAGAAAATTAGGTTTATAAGTTATTGCGCAGTATCCTAGCTTTTCAGTTCTGGGTATTAAATTCATAGGAAAAACATCTACGGTAATAAGTTGGATCGAAAGGTGTGAGGAAGATCTTCCTTCATGGAAAAATGAAGAGTAGAAACACCACAGCAAACCCAAAATGCTAGAATTCCACATTGTCACACTTCACAGATATCCTCTAACAATGTGTACTAATACAGGTAACTTGGTGCCCTCCAGCCACATGGGGCCTTAATTCTGTGCATACTGCACATACCTATAAATCTGCATAAAAGCAACTGGCTTACAAACCCTCCAAGTGTCCCTATTTTCCAGGGACCATCCCAGATTTACAGAAGCTATCCTGGCTTCTGATTTGATCCTGGAATGCCCCGCTTTTCCTTAGGACATCCCTATTTTCATCAGAGAAATGTTGGAGGTAAGGAACTTACAATGATAAGAATTAATACAGTGGGAGAGGGAGTTTATCCAATTCTTCGCCTTGTATTGTCTTGATGAAAATCATTGATTTGAAGAGGCTATTTGCATTTGGAAGAAAGACACATTTAGACTAACATTCTGTTTGCTACCATAATGTAACATTTCATAACAGTATCCCTGCCAATGTATGCCATAATTGACCCAATCCAGCAATGGCTACCCATGTGAAGGGGTAGGATTCTGCACCCAGATCTTGGTAGATCAGGTCCCACACATGAAAGAATATGCAAAAACATTGATCCATACTGGTTTTGTCCATATATAGATGCAATAACTGATACCAGTAGTTGGTTTTGGTTGGCTTTGACAATACTGACCACTTGTTTGGAAGAAAGTTGACTACAGTAAGTCCCTTTTTCCTGTTAATAGATGACCAACCTTGTCAAGACTGATTTCACAATTGGGTAATAAATATAGGTATGCATCTTCATGTGCATGCTATGTATATTAGTGATGGGTGAATTCCTCTGAACTCAGTTCAGAACTGGGTCAACAGTCAGAAGCTTCAGTCTCAATTCATAATACTCTGAAATAGGCAAATCTGTATTTCAAAATAAAATTACTAACTTCAGCAACAATGCATTCCGGTGGGTAAAGCACTGTATTTTTTTCCCCATAAAATTGCAGTGGCCAAGATCCAATTGCTATGTGTTCCCAGAGGACCTCTGAGTCCTTGGGCTGACCTTAAGTTGTCACTTGGATCCTGATAATCAAAATAAAATTTGGCATTATAAAATGAAAATATGTATGTAGGAAATCTGGGTGCCTTTCAATAAATACCAAATAAAGAACAAGTTGGGTTAAAAAATGAAGCACCTGAAAGATTCTGTTTTGATGGTTATCTCAAAGCCTCATAGAAATTCCTCTCTATCTTCTATAACCTGTTTTTTTTCTTTTGCATTTAAACATAGAAAATATGTTGCATTGAGAATGCAACAACTCCCTCAGGAAAGCACTCTAACAGCAGTCAGTATTCAGTTATTCACCATGTGTCTGCTGTGAGAAATGTTTATCACCCTTCTCCCTTAGGTAGCAGTGGCTTTCTCTCTTCTAAAAGAATGTATACTGGTCAGTGTATTTCTAATTCTCTCAGAACAGTCATTTGCATATCAAAGGCCTGGTATGAGTAAACATACTTCATGGTTCCATCTGTGATTTCATTCCCCATTGAGACCTAAAATAAGAACAGAGTACTAGTGAGGGAATGTTTGTCCTTCAAGTCCATACTGTTTTTCTTTTGAATCTTGCAGCAAGCTATTTCTCATTTCATTTGTTGCAAAGACTTTGCGGGAACCTCTTTCTCCTATTTCTGAAGTAAAATTAAAAAGAAACACAGCTGTTGGAATGGGATAAAGCAAATTCTAACTTTGCTTCCTACAATTGCAGGATGTTATAATAAATTATTTTACTTATGGGAAGAATGGGAAGAAAAAAGAGAAAGAGGTGCAATTTCATTTTTGCTTCATTCATTCTCAAGATTCCTTAAGATTCTTTATTCTTTATTCAGCAATATACATGCTTACTCAAAAGTAAGCTACACTGTATTCAATGGGGCTTACTCTGCAGTAAATGTGTTTAGATTTGTAGCATAGATTTTATTGCAGCATAAATTGTAGAATAATTTGTCAGAAACAAAAGTTGGTACCGTATTTATTTGTTTATTCATTCATTCATTCATTCAATAATCATTCATTTGGACTTGGGCCTTTATGGAACAGGATAGTCATGTTTCATTTTCCCAGACAATTAGGAGATATATAATGCTTTATTGGAAAAATAAACAATGTAGTTATGACTGTATTAGGAGCTGTAATGTTATTTGGAAAAGTCAATCAAATACACTTTGATTAAAACCTAAGTATTGCAACACTGGTTTTTATGTGCACTTCTACAATTAATTACTGAAACAGAAAGTTATTAATAGTTTTTTTTTCCTCTTGTATTTGCCATCCTTCAGTTTTTCCACTGTTGAGTTTACTGCAGAACATTTTCATGGGAATTGACTTTCCAGAGACAGAATTGATTAAACTAAGAATTTGGTTTGAAGAGGTTGAACAGTCATATCCCTGGAAGAAACCAAGTCTGTCCACAACTTATTTGTATGTGTGCATTTATTAAAATATGTGGAATTGCAATTCCTCACAACCTGACATTAAGGTGTAGCTATAGGGTTGGGAACCAGGAATAATTTATTTTCCTTCTACCTTCAGTTGTCCACCTGTTAGACAGATCCTATTAGGGAGTGGGACAATGATTAGTGCCATTAGGAACAAACTACAGGTTATGCTTAATGCACAACATGCAGCTAAATCACTTGCGGTATTTTCTCAAATTAATTATCTCCACGGAAGGAATTATTGCTATAAGGCCATCCCCTGCAAGTAGGAAAGATATATTTCATTGCTCCCTTGCCATAACCTCTACCCCAACAATCACACCCTGCATAGCTACAAGACTCAGTAACAAAGTGTCCATTGGTGTCAATGGGAACATTTTTATTAAGCCTCATAGGTGGGCAGGGCCAGTTCTTTTTTGGGGGTGGGGGGTCATAGCTGATGCTATGCAGTCCATAGCATATGCAGTCTAAAAACCGAGTCTCCCTCTCCACAGTATTTTATTTTATTTTATTTTATTTTATTAGAAAGAGACATAGCTGTGCACTATGCGTTAACCAAAATGTGTAGTTTGACCCTTAGTCTGAAGGTGACACCCACGGAAGCAGCAACAAGACAGGTTCAACTTTCCTGTCCCCATTGTCAGTAAAGCCACAAGTATTGGAGAGCAGCAGTAACGTGGGATCCATCTCATTCCTTGTCCTAGCCAAAGTTATATGGGCCAAGTTTGTAGGCAATGGTGGGCAGAAGAAACACCCCTAATTTGCTGGATGTCTGTGCTGAGAGCACACATGAGGGCACCTGAACACATCTGGACTTTTCATCAGTTTCTTATCTGCTGGGTCAACATAAAAAGTTGAGAGCAGGTTTCAAGCACTGCAAACTCCAGCAAGGTTCAAGCGAATTTTCGAACTGTGCAAGCTTCAGCAATATATCTATTATATTAACCGTGACATGTAAATCCATTCAGCTCTACTATTTTTGCAGATTTATTTTACTTTTAAGCAAAAGGGCAGCTTGCACCAGGGAGAAGACAACAGAGGAAAGCAAGAGAAAGATTCATTATGGATACACTTGGGATGAAGCCACACTCCAAATCGGAATTTGGAAGCTTCGAAGCTCACAAATCATCAGAATCCATGGGAAAAAGATATATTGTGTTCTGTGACCTCATTGCCCTCCAACAGCACTGTTCCAGAAGGAGACCAGCTGTCACTGGCTGGGTTCCCATTAAGCTGCTCAGTGGCAGCTGCAGACAGCACAACAAAGGCTTAATGGGGCTTCAAATATTAATTCCCATTTTAATATTTTCTATAGTATCTGGTTTTTTTCTAGGATACCATGTTGGTATGCTTAACCTCTTGAAACACAAATGAATGGTGCCAATTCCATGTAGCAAGCTGGATCTTTTTGTTTGCTTGTTTGTTTGGAGGCAGCTTTCCATTATGGTTATCATTTGACATGGTGAGCAGGGTGGAGACAGCACAGTCCTTTTAATGGCCTGGATATTTGTTGGTAGACAAAAGGGGTTAAAGTCACACACACATACACACAAAGCCTGGCATATGTCTAGATTTTAATTTGTGTATTAGTGTGTGTTGATTTTGTTCGTGTCACCTTTGCATATGCTCTGGACTGGAAGAAATGCAGAAGTGTGTGTTTGCATTCATGCACATGGTGTTAGAATGCACACACAGAATTGAAAATGGTTGTGTCTTTCACCTGGCCATTGTCTGAGTCTTAATCTGCATTCTGCACCCTCCCAAACTGGGCTAGGAGGAGGAGCAACAAGAAGGAACCTAGTTCACAATAGCAGCTTTCCTTGTTTCTGGCATCGTGAACAATAGCAACACATCACTGCTGGGTAGTAGGAGGAGGTAGCTCAATGGTGTGTGGCAACTTCCCTTGCCCACACTTCTGCTTGTCACGCCTCCTCCCCCTGGGGAAACCTACTGTTTACAGTTGAATCAGAACAAATATCAATCAAGTTTTCTTAGGATTGACATTTGCTCCAATTCAGCGGTAAAGAACAGGATTTTCCAGTTACAGGTAGGTAGTCATGTTGGTCTGACATAGTCAAAACAAAATAAAAAAAATTCCTTCCAGTAGCACCTTAGAGACCAACTAAGTTTGGTCTCTAACTTCTTCAGTATTTGAAGAAGTGTGCATGCACACAAAAGCTCATACCAATGACAAACTTAGTTGGTCTCTAAGGTGCTACTGGAAGAATTTTCCAGGGAAAGTAGTGGGGCAAACAGAAAACAATTCTGACACATGCTTTCTAGATTCAGGACAAGTGAAGTGTGGGGCAGCCCTCAGAGCCACACTGGTTGGCTGATTGGCTTTTTTGTTTGTTTTTTATTACTCATATGGGGTAAGATCAGCCTAAAGAAGGCAAGGAGTTACAGGCAGGAGCCACTGGCTTAAACAGCAGAAAAACTGCAGGCCAACAGGCCAGGAGCAGCAACAAAGAGCCTCTAGAATGGGTTGCTAGCCCATTCTTCTTCCATTAATGGTGAATATGCAGGCTCTAAGCTTGGAGTTGAGTTGAATCGCAGCTGGCTCCCTTGGCTACATGCATGAGACTATTTAGAAAACTGGTGAATGGGAGCTTGCACTTCTCAGAATTACAAAGCAGGTGAAGATTCCCATCTATCCCGGTGGAGTACAGGATCAGATTGAAGGTGCTGGTTTTGACCTTTAAAGCCTTATGCGGCTTAGGACCCTCGTACCTACGGGACCGCCTTTTCTGGTATGCCACACAGAGGACCTTAAGGTCCACAAATAACAACATTTTGGAGATCCCGAGCCATAAACTAGTTAGATTGGTCTCAACTAGGGCCAGGGCCTTTTCAGTACTGTACTGGCCCCGACTTGGTGGAATGCGCTCTCACAGGAGACCAGGGCCCTGCGGGATTTGACATCTTTCCGCAGGGCCTGCAAGACGGAGCTGTTCCGCCTGGCCTTTGGGCTGGATTCAGTCTGACCCCTGTGTTTTCCTCCCTTATGGTTTTGATTTGAGCTACTTTAAAAATGAGACTGCATTTAAAAAAATTAAATTTAAACTGTATTTTAACCCGTATTTTAATTAATTGTTTTTCTTTCTTTTATGTCTTATTGTAATCTTACTGGTGTCAGCCGCCCTGAGCCTGGGGAGGGCGGGGTATAAATAAAATTTTATTATTATCATCATCATCATTATTATTACTATCTATGACATCAAATATCAGAGTCAAGCTGAAGCTTGGAATTTGAATTCTGACAGATATATGGATCTAATAACGCTACCAAACAGCCTCCAAGCAGTGGGGGGGGGAATGCAGTTGGAAGTGGAGAAGCAGGTGGAAGAGTTTTCCCTAATTCACAACCAGTTCCCCCTGTAGTCCTCTTTTCCCATTCTTCTCTCTCAGTTGTGTTTACCATATTATAAGTAAAAATGGTGGAAGGAAGGAAGGAAGGGAGGGAGGGAGGGGATATGATTTGGAATATAGAGAAAAGAAGAAGGGTTAAATACCCAAGCATTCATTATTTCAAATTGCATCCTGCTGCTGCATTGCAACAATTCAGTGGAAACTCATGTTCTGAAAATTAGTGTTCTAACCCTGGGAGATAGCACTGTATATTGCTAATTACTGTAAGAGAACCCCCGGAAGAAGCAGAAAAGGTAGCTGGGAAAGAGAATTTTAAAAAGAAGAGAATTCACAATATACTCTCGGCAGCTATTTACAGAATTGACTCCTGAACTCAATTTGTTTGCATTCTAAGTGTAAATCAGTCTCAATGAGCTGAAAGATGCTACCTCCACCCCAACAAAATCAGATTCTTAACATATCTCTTTCACCCATGGCTAAGCAATCATGCAAACATTAACAGGGTTTCTGCTGTGCAAAGATTTCTGCAAAACAAGTTGCAGAAATTCCTAGTGAAGCATAGTGATGTGTATATTAGGCAGATAATAAAGTACGGGAATGTGATTGAAGCACTACAGAATTGTTTGTACACTGGATAACTTGCTAGTCCATTCTACATACCTGTAAACAATGAACACATGTGGAAGATGAGCATCACAATATCAGAAGTGTTTTTTTCTAGTTGGCAGATATAACTGTACCCACCCTGCAAAAGTCAGAACCAGAGCCCACTTTTTCACCATCCCACAATCATGAATCATGACAATTTGAATACTTATTCAGTATCTTTGGGTCTATTTTCAGTCTCTGCTATCAGCTGAAACCCTATTATCACATATATCCAATCAGCAATCGTCATGTGCTGCTAGATGCCAGTACCTTCCATCACAGATACCTTTTAGCAAGACCCACTGAAAAGAGCCTGGAAGGGTGTCATCACCAAGTCAACTCAATTCAGCCACTTTTTCTTGTGACTGAAAACACCTAGCCAATCTGGAGTCATTTGCATGAAAATGCTCCTTACAGACACATACAACCAATTGTGTTGGTGGTGAAGCCCCAACTTCCCCCAGAGTCTTTGGGGAGCATTCAACTGGCTCTGGACTTAATCACTTGGTCTGTCCCCACTGCCTCCATACCTACCGTATAAGCAGAAGTGCAATGTGCTATGAAGGGAAAGAGTAGTTTCAAATTTGAGATATAGAGATGGACACAAGTTTTCACTCTTGGTGGCATCGCAGCAAGATTTTTACTATTCCTTCTTTATGAAAGGTGAAAAGTCCTAAGATAAAACAGCAGTGCCGCTTAAGTTTATTGCAGCCTAAATGTTTCACCTTTGAGGTTAGCATTGGAAGACCATTCAATGGTTCTAGGAAGCTGAGACTTTATAAGGTCAAAAGTGTTATGGAACAGGGCTTACCAAAAGGGACACCTGGGCTCTTTGAATTTGTTTTTCTGCTAGTTGTGTCAAGACCAGAAATAATTCCACCAAGACTACCTCTGTTTCAGTATTGATTTAACCTGCAGCTGAAGGGTATAGGAGCTGAGAATTTCTAATTTAACAGGAGGTTTGACTGAGTACAAAGACAAATAATACAAACTGACTTACTGGAGAAATTATAGCTTCCATGGCATGAAAAAGTCATAAAAACGAAAAGGACAAGTCAAAAAATACTGTTTTTTTCCTAACAATAATATAGGATTAGTGCAGGGAAGCAGGAGGGGGCAAATTTAGACTCTCTTGATCTCAAACTACTGTACACCAGCACACCGGAAAACAATGATTACAAAGTCAAAGAGTTTGCCGAAGTATCATTGCTTTACTGGATGAGATAGTTTAAAGTTCTCTTGCACAAACCCCATAGAAATGAATGAAAGCTGTGCATGGGAATAGTAATATATTTCATAGTAATTTATTCTGTACATTTAACTTTGTCTATCCATAGTTGAAGCTGCCATAAAACCAATGCTAAGAACTTTCCCACTGGTATTCCAAGAGTTACAAAAATGCTTATGTATTTGGGTTAACATAATGCTAACATAATTTAGTCGGGACGCGGGTGGGTGGCACTGTGGTGTAAATCACTGAGCCTTGGGCTTGCCGATTGGAAGGTCAGCGGTTTGAAAACCCCGCAACGGAGTGAGCTCCCATTGTTCGGTCCCAGCTCCTGCCAACCTAGCAGTTCAAAAGCACATCAAAGTGCAAGTAGATAAATAGGTACCTTTACAGCGGGAAGGTAAACGGCGTTTCCGTGCGCTGCTCTGGTTTCGCCAGAAGCGTCTTAGTCATGCTGGCCATATGACATGGAAAAACTGTCTGTGGACAAACGCCGGCTCCCTCGACCAGTAAAGCGAGATGAGCACTGCAACCCCAGAGTCATTCGCGACTGGACTTAACTGTCAGGGGTCCTTTACCTTTACGTACATTGTGATGTAATAAGAAGCTTGGTTGAAATGATTTTCCTCCAGTTCTTTCAGTATAATCCTTGACCTTTTATTTTAATGGTAAATTTCCCCAGATATATGTGTATTTTCCTGGATATGATTTTGATATGTGCTGAAATTTTATCTGCACTATCCACTATGGCCTGGTTATTGTTTTTGTTTATTGTAAAGTTTACCATTAGTATTAAGAGAGCTTCCCCTGGGTTGCTAGTTTCTATGATGAAGTTTTCTTTCCTTACCCAAGGCATTTATTTTTCATGTTTGCTTTGTACTGTTATATTCAGCAGTGAATTTCATTTGCCATATTCTCAGACTGCTGGATAACCAATAATCTACTGTTTTGTAAGGGACTATTGCAGTTCCCAATAAAAGTTAAATCATGTCTTTCAGCTAATAACAATTGGAGTCAGAGGTAGTCTTCATAAAGAATAAAAACTAATTTTTATCCTTTCAATAAACAGTAACTTCTAAATGATTTTCTCCAAGACTTTCACTGCCTGCTTAACACTATTATTTGAAATGGATTTGTTCAAATATATGTACAGTAAAGGTAAAGGGACCCCTGACCATTAGGTCCAGTCGTGACCAACTCTGGGGTTGCGACACTCATCTCATATCGCTTTATTGACCGAGGGAGCCGGCATACAGCTTCCAGGTCATGTGGCCAGCATGACAAAGCTACTTCTGGCGAACCAGAGCAACACACAGAAATGGTGTTTACCTTCCCGCTGTAGTGGTACCTATTTATCTACTTACACTTTGACGTGCTTTCGAACTGCTAGGTTGGCAGGAGCTGGTGCCGAGCAACAGGAGCTCACCCCATCACAGGGATTCGAACCACCGACCACCTGATCGGCAAGCCCTAGGCTCTGTGGTTTAACCCACAGCGCCATATATACAGTAGTTTTACACAATATATCAGTCACTATTCCCTTTAGTTGTAACATTACAGAATACATATAGTATTTAAAAAGTTAGCAACTGTTAGCAGATTTTAAGGGTGGGGAAGAGAACCCAAAACAATAATCTATTCCCAGTTTCATTTCTATCTGTGTTCCTGTTGTTCTGAACCACAGACATCCTAGAAATGTACCTTAAATCACTCCTTTGTGTTGAGCAACAAACTAGACAATAGGTAATAATTTGATTCAGACATACAGTTACCCACATAACACAGTAATGAGGCTTGACCTTCCCAGTGGTACGGCATTTATTGAGCAAAACAGTGGGTATCACTTTAAGGTAAGCCGGCCAGTTCAGATCTAAAGTGCACTGATGTGACTATAATACACCTAAACCAATGGCTTATTTGACCATTCATCCACATGACAGGGACAAGTGGGTGCCCATGTGCTTCCCCTAGCCCAGCCCCACATGTTTGGGGTTCTGAATTACATAGAGCGCCTATACGTGTAGAGTAGCTTTTTTGTTATAAATTTGGCAGGCAGCAGAGCTGAGCAATGGGAGGGGGACCAGCAATCATGGCCCCACTCTCCCATTCACATGATTGTAATTTCATGAGAGTGAATGTCCAAACAGGGCTCATAATTCATACAAATGACTTGCCACATTCTTTTGTGTGCTGCACACAGTTGTTTAAATCTAAGGCTGCATGTACACCACACATTGAAATCATATCGCACCCCCACCCCTGAAAAATACTGTAGTTTGCTAAGGATACTGGGGATTGTAGATCTGTGAGTGGTAAACTACATTTTCCATTATTCTTTTTTGGGGAGCACTTTAGCTGTATTCTGTGTACACAGCCTTAGTGTTACTAATTTTGGGGACTTCCCCGGTGTAATGATTGTTGTTGTTGTTGTTGTTTAGTCATTTAGTCGTGTCCGACTCTTCGTGACCCCATGGACCATAGCACGCCAGGCACTCCTGTCTTGCACTGCCTCCCACAGTTTGGTCAAACTCATGTTCGTAGCTTCGAGAACACTGTCCAACCATCTCGTCCTCTGTCGTCCCCTTCTCCTTGTGCCCTCAATCTTTCCCAGCATCAGGGTCTTTTCCAGGGAGTCTTCTCTTCCCATCAGGTGGCCAAAGTATTGGAGCCTCAGCTTCAGGATCTGTCCTTCCAGTGAGCACTCCGGGCTAATTTCCTTCAGAATGGATAGGTTTGATCTTCTTGCAGTCCATGGGACTCTCAAGAGTCTCCTCCAGCACCATAATTCAAAAGCATCAATTCTTCAGCAATCACCCTTCTTTATGGTCCAGCTCTCACTTCCATACATCACTTCTGGGAAAATCATAGCTTTAACTATACTGTAATGATATGAAGGATTAAAGTGCAGGTTCCAACATAGACCCAGGGTGTTTTTTTGTTTGCTTTGCTTGCTTGTTTCTATGCTACAATAGTTGCTATAAGTTTGATTTTGTGAAGTGGGTTATACTTTAGAACTGATCATTTCCCCTTTGCTCTTTTCTTTCATTTTTTTATACAACCACTTTTTTCTTTTTTTAAAAAAAGAAAAGTTGTATATGGACTTATTGAGATAGAATAAGACTTTTCATACTTGTGTCACAGTAAATATGTATTTTGCCACTCTGTATCTATCCTGGCTGAAAGTATAATGAGATAATTAAGCTAGTGGCAGATTTTCATATTTGGGGCCCTGAAGCTTGAACTGTTTTTTGGGGGGGAGGGGCGTTCACAATAAGCAACAATGTCTGGGTAACCACTGTTAAGATTCAATGCATGATTTAAGAATTGTTGAAGTTATAAGTTTAATTTACATAATTTTTTTTAATTTTTTAATGTATACTTAAGTTGTTGTAAAAGAGGTTTTGGGACATAGCCGGTATTCTTCTACTGGGAGTGGTAGCCTACCTTGTGACTAAGCCTTGTGACTACATCACAAGTGTTAGGTCTGTGACTGTAATTTGAGTACCTTATCAGTGCTTGTAACTGCAAGTAGTCAGTTGCCAGCATGAGGAGAAAGTGACAGATAGAGTATGTGCTTTTTTAGCAGAGAAGCTACAATTTAGTAAAGATCATAGAATCGTTTAATTGTAGAGTTGGAAGGGACCATAAAAGTCATCTTCCTTGCAATGCAGGAATCTTTTGCCCAGCGTGGGACTTGAACCCACGACCTTGACTGCCAGTACAAGTCTCATACTCAACCAACTAAGCTATCTTGATGTTTAGAGCCTCACCCTAGGATCAGCATGAGAAAAGTTTGTAATGCTAAGACTAATTGCTCCCTTTTGCAGTGTATCATTCTTCTTTTTTTGTAACATTTAAAACCAAGTTCTGAAAGTAAAGCTTTAAAAAATTCTTATTTTAAAGAAGATTGATTTCTACACAAGGCTCAGACCAAAGGCTCTATTGGTGCTCTATCAAACAGGTTATGGACCCAAAACATTCTGGACACCCAAATCTACTGGACATATTTCTGGATCATCCAGTTCTCTGGATAGTCTGACATAGGAGTTTTATTTATTTATTTATTTATTTATTGTAAAGCTGCAGAACTACTGAACTGCACACACACCAGTTTCCACATACTTTCTCTTTCTCTTGACATAAAATCAGCATCTTGCAGCTAAGGGGTATTCATATGTGTATGATTCAAAGAACTATCATATCATATTAACAGCAAAGGAACTTAACACGAGGCAAATGCATTTGTGCCCTGAAAACTAACTCTATGAAAATGGCAACAATTATTCCACAGTTGTTGTCACATTGATTTTATTAATAAACTAACTAGGAAATTTCTTATGAGCAGAGAAGCTATCTCCGCTTTCAAACACTGTGTTCTGTCAAAAATATATCTTGATTGATGTGACCAAAGGATTTGACTAACAGCTTAAATGATAGAACATTTTGGGTCATAAAAACACGGTAACACTGGTGCTATAAATATAAAGTGATTCACCATATAGCTAACATGTTCACGCTATATTTCTGGGTGATTTAATGCTTGCATATGACCTTGCCTTAGATAAGCTGTTTAGTGAATGCTGAAAGTATTTAGCAATTTTCATGATGTATGACTTGAACTGGATGAACATGACAGTAAGTTGTCTACAGCATTTTACTATGTGTATATGTATGAGAAATTTTGGATCAGGGTTTCTTCTCCACATATATACTGTACATATGGGGGGGCAGGGGGAAGAAGAGTCAAAATTTCACAGAACACTATTTTGGGGCAATTTTTTGAAATCTGTTTTTCAAGCTTGCTACTAACAGTTGAATATTTTTCAGTACTGTCCTGGAAAATATTCAGTGAAATTACCTCCCTGGTTTTATCCATGAATTTTGAGTGCATTCATGGATCCAATTGTAATATTTTTGAAATATGCAGTAGGCTTGCTCCTGTGCTTTCCAGCCTTTTTTGCTTTCTTTCTTATCCAATTCACTAACATGAACGACAGATTTTCATTCAGCAATAATAATGTCATACTATTTAACACAGAGAGACCTCAGATATTCAACAAATTTTCTCTTAACTGTTTCACCACCCACAAACAAGAAATATGGGTGGCAATTTTTCCTGAGCTCTAACAAATAGATTACTGGGTTGTACACATCTCCTGCATATACTAGGGATGTTTGTGCTGCATGTGAAATTATGGTCACTTGGTTAAAATAGGATCACCTGTTATCTACTCTGATGGCATCCAAAGTAGACTCACCTGTTACCTGTTCTGATAACTTCCATACTTTTAGTAATCAGCAAATGCAAAAGGCTGTTGGTATGCTGAACAACATTTAACATGTGGGGCAGATGGCTGTCCCTTAGATAGATTTTGTGTTGAACCCTAGACAAGAAACCCAAAGGGCTTTTTCCCAGCAAACTGTCAAAGTATTTTCTTATTGCATTCAAGCAGGATAAACAATCCTACTTCAGCCAATTCAGACATTGCTGACTTCTGCAAAAACAAACAAACAAACAAACAAACCCATCCTGAACTTCTACTACTACTGGCAACTTATCTTCTTTACTGCTTTACATTTTCTCTCTCAGTTGTATTATGTTCCCCATTTAAACTATTATACCTTATTCATTGACTAATGAGACTAGATGTTTCATATTTGCCATTATTCCTCTGGCTTTTTGACAGATTAATCATATCAATTTCTCCTAACCTTTCCCTGTTGTGTCTTACTTTCCAAAACAGTTATTGTATCAGTTCAGTGCAGCTATCATGATATGGTATTATATTCTACTATATAATTATAGTTTGACAGTCTTCTATTAGCCATATATCATGACCAATTTGGTAGCCACATTTTTTATCTAACTCCGATCAGTTATTACCAGAAAGCAGAAGCTGTAGCAATGAATAAGCAATGTTACTACTTATGACTGCATATTGGTGCCCTCAGTCTCGTCACATGGAGTTATTTACTAATATATAAACTGGCCCTAAGGTGAATTTCTTTAATATGGTTCTGTGAATTAAATTATCTATTGAATGTCCACTGACAAAACTGGTTAAATATCCCTGTAACTAGTTTTTGGCATACATTTTTCCTTAGGGAGAGGCTGATAGATTGTCAATAGCCATATGCTGAAAATAGGCCAAGTGCTGCTAATGTTTGGGGCCACTGGGCAGCTGTGGGATTTTGAGAGTGCCAAAGGCACCAGTCACAAAGTGGCTGCTGTGAAGATGTGAAATGACACAAATGGCTGTCACATCTAAAAGAGCAGAAAAAGACCACAAGGTTGTGTGTTTGTGTACTTAATCAATAGGGGAAAGGGATTTACATCAACCACTGCTGGTGAAGTTCTGTGCATCCTGTCCTTGATTCAGAATTGAAGGGAGGCTGGGTGTCCAGGCCTGGTCAATGAAATGTGGGCATGTTTAAGGGAGCACGTCCAATGTAGGAGAGGCTGAGTCCATGCAAAGAGAAACTGCACAGGAAGACCCAGCAGTGTCTCTTGCATTGTGGATGCGGATTGTGAAGCACTATGGGAAAGGATAGTTGTTTGTCCCCTGAGGAATCAGTCCCTTCTAAAACAGTCTTTCTCTCTTCCTTAGAATGACATTGTGCTTCCCTGAGACCCTCATTCTCTCTGATAGTAGGGGAGTGGGACACAGCTATAATGCCAAGAGCTCATTGCACCTTGGACACACCCCTGAATTCTGTCCAACAGGAGATAGTTGTACATGTGGCGGGCAGTGCAAACCACTTGAAAGCCCCTGATTACATTCCCCCTGCACAATTGTTTGTATAGTTCATATTACTTTATTGAGAACTTTATTTTTCTTTAGGTCAAGGAAAGGAGGAGCAGGGTGGTATGCCTTGCCCTCCTTGCCCTGATCTCAAACTCACAGGTCTACTTAACTTGCCAAGTACCTGATTTGTAGTATAGGCAGCACATAAGGTGTGAGGTGGGAAGCAACAGAATGCCAGAGGGCTACCCCAACTAAGACTATCCATTCTGTGGTAAGCAGAGCATCGAAAGAGCAGTCTGGCCCAAAAGGACATAAAAGCTCACCAGAGTTTCAGACTTCATTGGACAAGTTGTCTGTGGATCTATCCATGGTCCTGCAACTTCAGCCTGATGCTTCTTGCTATCTGACAGTCTAGGGGCTGTCTCTCGTTGAGTTGTCTTGTGTACCATGTGCTCTCATGTGTGGTCAGGCTAGAACACACTCAAAAATTTGAAGGAGATCCACGTTTTTACAGCGCCTAAATCTGAGCACAATAAGAATTGCTGGCTTTCCTGCAAGACAAATTCCAGAGTAAAGTTTATGCTAGCGAGGTATCCTGGGGACTTACTAGCTAGAGCTACCATTGCTTCAGCTGCCAAAGCTCCCACATACTCCTTAAACTTAACCCTATACAATATAATGTAGCCAAGCTGCAAGAGGCTAATTTTCAGAAGCGCATGATAGAATCTGAGAGTTCGGAGTAAGGACTAACAAGTCTTCCCCTATGGCTTCCACTTTTGCCCCTGTAACATCTTTTTTTCTACCCTCAAGAGAACTAATGCCTTCTGGTGGATGTGGGGGAAAATACACTGCAAAGGGGCCCAAGGCGAATTTCCTATGAATTATTGTGGATGGCGTAATTTGTCCCTATGGATGCAGGAAAAGGTCCCATGAGGATATATACTGTAGGTTCAGAAAATTTACCAGTTCTTCTAGAGGTTTTTTGGGGGGGTAGGGAGAACCCATGTAATAGCCAAGGGAAGCTTTGGGAATAAATGAATGAAATTTATTACGGTCCAAGACCAAATTCACATACTGTACTAAGCAAACATAAAACACAATAGAATTAAGTTTGAATTAACAATCGAATATGACAATAAACAATACGAATGTGACAGCCATTAGAAATGTGGTTTAGGTCTCAGTCTCTAAAATATTATCTTTGGGATGATTGCCCATCTCTAGAGATTTACCATTCACATTGCTATAACTTTAAATCATCTACCTGTATATTTTTATATTCAGATTGTTGAGATGCCTTTTCTTTACTTACTGCTCCTAATGCTGCAATTTCAAATTTCCTGAGAGAAACAGAACTCCTTGCAGCTATGTTAATTATAACATTGGACTGGCAAGCATTGTTTGAGCCAAATTCCTAAAGTATAATTGCAGAATATCTAAGTATGTACTTAGGGCTTTAACAGCTATGAGTATGAGATACCACACGCTGAAGCTGCTATTTCTGAAAATATGAAGCGATGTATGGAAAGCATCCAAGTAAAAAATGAGATGCTTTTCTAAACACAGATAATCCAAATATTGCATTTTGCTCTGCTTGACTCTCCTATCTATCAATCCCAAGCAAGTAGTAAGGATACATGATTTATGAAGCTATCCTAATAAACCGGGTATGGCTGGATGGCTGTTTTTGGCTTGGTGGGTTGTCAGAGCTAAACTGTAGGCAGTTGTTGAGCAGGAACCAGAAGAGGTCATCAAAGGAATAGCCAGAGAACAAGCTAAATATCAGAATCCAGAGATCAAACGAGACAGAAACTAAAGAAGTGCCATGGTCAGATCACTACCTGGCGCAACTGGACTTCTCCACGACCCTTCCCCTCTGCAGGGAGGTGGGACCGATTCAGATGGTCCACCCCCACCACAATGGATCCAAATGGTTTCCAGAGAGCAGTAGGGGATGCTTTATCCCATGCTGATGGCCTTTCAGCCAATTCCCTGGTGGCCCGCTGGAATGTAGAGTTAACCAGGGCTATTGACTGTTTGACTCCGAAGCGCCCTCTCTGATTGCATGGAGCCCGGACAGCCCCGTGGTTTTCCACGGATCTGAGGGCAATGAAACAATCGCTGAGACGGCTAGAGCGCCGGTGGCGGATAACTCATTCTGAAGCTGGCCAGACACGGGTCAGAGCTCAATGTCGAGCCTACCAAGTGGCGGTAGCGACGGCGAAGAAGACTTTCTACACCACTTCTATTGCATCTGCAGAAAACAGCAGCAGGAGGCTTTTTCAGGTGGTCCGCAGTTTAGTGGAACCACCTGCTCCATCAGGGCCTAGTACAGGCCACATGATCTCCTGCAATGATTTTGCAAAGTTTTTTGCAGATAAAGTTGCTCAGATTCGGGAAGAGGTAGACTCCACCATGGGAGCAGGCGAGTTCTGTCTAGTCAAGTTGTGTGAGATCAATTCCAATCTGTTACCTCCAAGGATGTGGACAGGCTGCTTGGACAAGTGAAACCAACCACCTGTCTCCTTTACCCTTGCCCATCCTGGCTTATGAAAGCTAGCCGGGAAGGGCTGGGTGATGGGCTTCGCAGGTTAGTGAATGCTTCTCTCTGTGAGGGAGCCTTCCCAGACCCGCTGAAAGAGGCGGTTATTAAATCACTTCTTAAAAAACCATCTTTAGATGCGGCCAATATGGCCAACTATCGCCCAGTCTCAAATCTTCCATTCTTGGGCAAAGTGATTGAGCGAGTGGTTGCTGAACAACTCCATGCATGCCTGGAAGAAGCGGACCATTTGGATCCCTTCCAGTTGGGATTCAGGCCTCATCATGGGACTGAAACTGCCTTGGTCGCACTGGTTGATGATCTCCGGCGGGCTAGGGACAAAGGTGAGAGCTGTTTCCTAGTCCTGCTGGATCTCTCAGCGGCTTTTGACACCATTGACCATAATAGCCTTCTGGACCATCTAGAGGGGTTGGGAGCTGGGGGCACTGTCATACAGTGGTTCCGCTCCTTCCTCCTGGGCCGTGTTCAGAAAGTGGGGGGGGGGGTGAGTGTTCAGACTCCTGGGCTCTCCCTTGTGGGGTGACTAAGGGTTCTGTCCTCTCCCCCATGCTTTTTAACATCTACATGCAGCCACTGGGAGAGATCATCAGGGAGTTTGGGCTGGGTGTTAATCAATATGCAGATGATATCCAGCTCTACCTCTCTTTCAAATCGGAACCAGTGAAGGCGGTGAAGGTCCTGTGTGAGTGCCTGGAGGCAGTTGGAGGATGGATGGTGGCTAACAGATTGAGGTTGAATCCTGACACGACAAAAGTACTGTTTGTGGGGGACAGGAGATGGGCAGGTGTGGAGGACTCCCTGGTCCTGAATGGGGCAACTGTGCCCCTGAAGGACCAGGTGCGCAGTCTGGGAGTCATTTTGGACTCACAGCTGTCCATGGAGGTGCAGGTCAATTCTGTGTCCAGGGCAGCTGTCTATCAGCTCCATCTGGTATGCAGGCTGAGACCCTACCCGCCTGCAGACTGTCTCGCCAGAGTGGTGCATGCTCTAGTTATCTCTCTCTTGGACTACTGCAATGCGCTCTATGTGGGGCTACCTTTGAAGGTGACCCGGAAACTATAACTAATCCAGAATGCGGCCACTAGACTGGTGACTGGGAGCAGACCACATAACACCAGTCTTGAAA
This sequence comes from Zootoca vivipara, assembly GCF_965207765.1. Classification (NCBI taxonomy): domain Eukaryota; kingdom Metazoa; phylum Chordata; class Lepidosauria; order Squamata; family Lacertidae; genus Zootoca; species Zootoca vivipara. The sequence goes on along the minus strand of NC_142587.1, from coordinate 64,645,890 downwards.
GACCTACATTGGCTCCCAGTATGGCCTCGGTCCAGTATACCTGAAGAAGCGTCTCCACCCCCATTATTCTGCCCGGACACTGAGGTCCAGCACCGGGGGCCTTCTGTTGGTTCCCTCATTGCGGGAAGACATCTGAAGGCAGCCCTGTTTAGGGAGGCTTTTAATGTTTAATAGATTTTTTTTTCTGTTGGAAGCCACCCAGAGTAGCTGGGGAAACCCAGCCAGATGGGCGAGGTATAAATAATAAATTTATTATTATTACTACTACTACTACTACTATTTTTAAAAAACTAATGTTGCCCAGGCAATGTCCCCCACATTTTTAAAAAAAGAATAGCTCTTCCTTATGGACTGGTCATGTTGTTCGGATGCCTGATTATCATCTTCCAAAGCAACTACTCTATTCTCAGTTTAAGAATGGAAAGTGGAATGCTGGTGGACAACAAAAGAGGTTTTAAGATACTCTCAAGGCAAATCTAAACAAAAATGTAACATGACCACTGATAACTGGGAAGCACTGACTTGCGAGCGCACCAATTGGAGAACACCCTTTACCATAGATATCGTGGACTTTGAAGAACCATGAACTCAGTGTGAAAAGGAAAAACGAGCTAAGAGGAAGGCATTTTGGCAAACCCTTACCATGATCAACTCCAAACCGGAAACTTATGTCCCCACTGTGGAAGGACATGTGGATCCAGTATTGGCCTCCACAGTCACTTACGGACTCACTGCTAAGACTGTTTTCAATCAAAGGTCTGTAATGATGCATATTGTATATTCCGGCATATAAGACGACTGGGTGTATAAGACGACCCCCAACTTTTCCAGTTAAAATATAGAGTTTGGGACATACTCGCTGTATAAGAAATATGACCAGGCGTATAAGACGACCCCCGACATTTGAGAAGATTTTCCTGGGTTAAAAAGTAGTCTTATACACAGGAATATGTAGTCAAGAAGAGTGGCAACACATAGTAAGAAGTAGTAGTGCCTTGCAGTTTTGGAGGCAAAGAGACTTCTTATAAAACTATGTCTTTGGTTCATGCCAAACACCTCTCTGCTACAGGAATGAGCATTATGTTGCAGTGACTACTTGCTATTGGTGTTACTCATATTAAGTTATACCAAACCAACACAATCTGCCAAAACTACACGATACAGTGAATCTTAGGAAGTCTGTCACAGATTTGCCTCCTATTTCTCTGCTGTAATTGGGGTTTCCCCCCTCCGTTTGTTGAACAAGTTGTCAAACTTATCTTCCACCTGATGGAGTCCTAGATGTCCTACAGAAAGCCAGTCCCATTTCGATATCCCTATTGGTTGTAGAACTGAGAGCTGTCCTGACTCCACTGATTTGTTGTTGTTGTTGATGATGATGATGATGATACCGTGCCCATCTGGCTGGGTATCACTGCCGACCTCAGATGCTCCTAATTCAATGCATTTTCTTAATAATGAACTTCTTTGGACTCTATCAATATGATTTCATACTTCCTTTTTCATACAAGTAACTTATATTTTAATTTATGAAGAAGAGTGCAAGTGTGTGTTAGATTTCAGAACATGAATTAAAAAACTGACATATGTATTTCAGGGATGGGGAACATTTTCCAGGCCAAAGGCTATGTTCCTGCAGTGAAAAGCTGCCACAGGCCATATTCCAGCAATGGATGAGACCAGACAAGACACCCTTAATACACAGATAAATAGTCATATATCCAAAGCTATTCCTCTTGGAAGCAAAAGCATATATTTAATTCTTAGTAACTTCACTTCACCTTCCTTTTTTCCATAGTTATTGTAAAAAGAGGGAGAAAGCTCTCCAACACCCTTCATCTGTCCTGACTGTGCAAAAGGCACAAAGAACTCTGTAATCTCAGCAGAAGAATGCAAATAGGGCCAAAGCACAGCTGAACTGCAAGACTTGCCTTACAGCTATTTAAAACCTCAAACTTCAAAATGCAACTGCATCCTGAAACTTTTGTGCATATTTTGCATATTTGCAAGGAATGTAGTTCTTCTGAACCATTTCCAACTCTCTTATAATCTTTTTGCAGCAGATCTTCTTGCAGAGGAAGGAGGTGCATTTGTATACTTTGCACAACAAAGCCCTTTCCTCTCTTAGTTGCCTCTCACTGAACAGCTCATGATTAACAGGGGATTTAGAAAGTCAAATAGAATCTTGGCTGCAGATGTGGGCCGGGGTTTCACTAGCCCAGTGCATTGGCATCCCAAAGCCTGCATCCATGCAAAAATATATTTGTGTCACTGTTAATATCTTACAAGATTAATTTCCATGGCCTTAGCTCAGAAAAAGGTAAATGCACCTAAGTGCTATTGCCATCAGTGAACCCAACTTTTTAAATATGGTATAATATAATTAAGATGCTTTTTTCTAAAATATATGAAAAAGCATATGTGTGTATTTGGTGAACGATTTCTAGAGGATGGGATAAAAATCATTCTATATGGGAGTGAAATTCCTAGGCCTTTTAGGGGTGAGGGGGAATTTTCTTATTTTAATACGAGGTGCCAGTGTGTTTTTCTTCGTCCCTTCATCTTAATAATAATAATAATAATAATAATAATAAAGTCTTTCCTTTGCTTCAAGTGACAACTTGGTTTCCCACAGCAGCCCAAGGGCATTTCAGGCTGGAACAAAATGCCCCACGGGAATAGTGCTACAGCAAGGTTGTTTCTGTTTTTTGTTTTTTGTTTTAGAAAAAGGAAGGAAGGAAAAGAAAGAAAGAAACCACTTGACCACCTCGTATTAAGGTAAGAAAACCCACACAGAAGACCTTAAAATTTCACCCCATGCACCTAATTCGCTGAATAACCTCCCAATTTTGCGGAAGTGAATGGCCCCACACACTGGCAGAGCTTCATTATCCAGCACCGGGGGCGGAGAGCAGGCGGGGGCGGGGCTGGTGCACGTTCTGGGGGTGTGACGCGCCGCCTGTAGGGGTGTGGTGTGCATTCTGGGGCTGGGGTGGGACATGTGTTCTGGGGGCGGGGTGCCCAGTGCGGGCGGGGGCAGCCGCCATGGTGCCCTTGGGATCGCGCTGCCTGGGGCGGAGCGCCCCCATCGCCCCTCCCTTCCTACGCCCCTGGCGCCACGATAATGGGACGGGGATATTTGTCCTATCATTTGGGGGGGGGAACCACATGTTCCAGTAGTTACATGTTTTCAGGCATTCACATGCCCTTCTGATCTGTTCTAGAAACATGGACCCTATCTTTCACTGCAAAGCACAAACCACAAGGTTTTTGTGATTTCAATTGAAATTAAGAACCTAAGAATTCTCTGGCTAGATCAGATCAAGGGCCCATCCAGTGTAGCACCTTGTGCTTCCACTGGTAAACTAGAGGGCTCTAGAAAGCCTATAGGTTACATGAAGCCAGTGACCGCTCCATGCCTGGGCACACCTAACTTTTTGGATTCTGTTCACTTCCAGTAGAAATTATATATGAATCTGCCTTCAATGTTCACACATTTGCACAGTCACATTTGTGAGCTTTTTTTCTGCTCTGGTGAAAGCTAATACTTCATGTTGTGCTAAATATTGTGATTTTCAGTAAAATAAACAGAGGAAGTCCCCAGGTAGTCCCCATTGTAGACATTATGATCAATGGCCAACACTACAAGCTGTATAATTCCTAATAAGCTGTAATGAAAAGAGGAGTTAGTATGAAATTTTCATTCACATACTTGTGCATTTCAGGATCAATGCCAGGCAGACAATGTGATCCAGTGGCTTGTTAATAATCATAATTGACCGATTTATCCTTTTATATATCACAGGCTTAATGGGGGAAAATCTATTCAACTGTAGGGATAAAAGACAGGTATTAAAATTACATTTTCTCAGGGAAGTAATCACAGCCAGTAACTTAGTTCCTCACCTTAAGTAGTAAAAAGTCCAAAATGTATTGTTTTGACATCTATATCATTTGCAATGACTGTCTTATTAGGAGAGAGTATGGTGATAATTTAGCAAAGAACATGACATACATGAAAAGAAATATTCAGCACATTTAATGTTTTGAATGGAAAATAGAGTAATAAAAATTAAATTGAAATTTGGCCTGTCTCCTTAATTGCTGTGCAATGCACAATAATTGATAGCTAAAGTGCTAATCATTTTAAATGTAATTACATTTAATGATTGTAATTGCCACTCATATCTTCTGTCCTAATAGAGGCCTTATTCACAAAACTGTTATCTTCCTGTCATATAAAAATGTGAATTGGAAATTTACAACAGTTTATTCAAAATGCTGTGCTGGTTCTATTAAGCAGAAGCTAGAATAACAGCAAGACAATGTGGGTTGCATTTTCATATTGTGCCTGCAGCTTTATGCCTGCAGCATTGGGCATTCAACAAAGTAAATTCTACACACCCTTTACTTTTGGATAAAGTGATACAACTGGCTGCAATGATCAATGTAATCTATTATTAAAAAGGTAAAGGGACCCCTGACCATTAGGTCCAGTTGTGACCGACTCTGGGGTTGCGCGCTCATCTCGCATTATTGGCCGAGGGAGCCGGCGTATAGCTTCCAGGTCATGTGGCCAGCATGACAAAGCCGCTTCTGGCAAACCAGAGCAGCACATGGAAACGCCGTTTACCTTCCCGCTGTAGCAGTTCCTATTTATCTACTTGCATTTTGACGTGCTTACAAGTTCTCAAAAGAGTAGTAGAATAGCAAGTGTTGCTCAGTGGTTATCATGGCAAAGTAGGATCAGGAGGATCTGGGTTCAAATATCCACTCAGTCATTAAGCTTTTAGTGGAAACTTCTGTCAGGAATGTGCCCCCCCCCAAGAGCTCAGGGGATGAGTTAGACTCAGATATTGAACTAAGTGAACGAGGGTCTGACTCTGCAAATGACTGGCTGACAGAATCGAGAAATGGCAGCTTGACGCACACACACCCCACTTCCTAGTGAAGACTCTATTGGCTTTCAAGGAGAGGATGAGTTGGAAGGCAGCCAGAGTGTTGCTAGGCAATCAGCAGATAAGCAGAGGTCTGAGTCTGTGTCGAGTTGGAGTGGGGAGGAGGGGGAAGGTCAGTATCTCAGTTCCCATTCTAGGCATTGGGATAAAATCAGAAGGCAACGGAAGGGCAAGAGGGGAAAGGGGGAGTCTAGTGTTTTTCTTGCTGTGGGAGGAGCAAAACATCAGACTGACGTAAATGCGAGCAGGCAAGAAGCTGGGCTCTGAATGTGTCTTTTTTGTAAATAAACATACCTAAAGTTGCTGGAGAGTCATTTCTTCTTATCGGGGCTTGCTGGCCTATCAGAGGTCATTACACATTGGACCAGTCATTCTCATCTCCCTCACAGATTTGCAGTTAAGATACAGTTGAGTGGGGGAGAATCCCGAGCTCTTTGGTGGAAGGGCTCGATAAATATGTAATAGGTAAACAAACTATTAATGTGTTAGGGAGCAATCCTGAAATGAAGTCTGATAATTGGTAAATACTTCTGAATAGATGTTATAAGATTGCACTGCTAGCCATAGAGTTGGATAAATTATACATAATTATTGGAAAGGCAGTCTGATCCATCACACTGCTGCAGGGAACCCTTAATTCGTACATATAGAAGGTTTCAGATTCAAACCCTACCATTTCTAGGTAAGGCTGGGTGACTTATCATGGCAAAGTAGGATCAGGAGGATCTGGGTTCAAATATCCACTCAGTCATTAAGCTTTTAGTGGAAACTTCTGTCAGGAATGTGCCCCCCCCAAGAGCTCAGGGGATGAGTTAGACTCAGATATTGAACTAAGTGAACGAGGGTCTGACTCTGCAAATGACTGGCTGACAGAATCGAGAAATGGCAGCTTGACGCACACACACCCCACTTCCTAGAAATGGCAGCTTGACGCACACACAACCCTACCATTTCTAGGTAAGGCTGGGTGACTTGCTGCCAGTCCTGAGCTAGATGAAGCAGTAATCTGACTTGATGTGGCAGTTTCCTAATACTGCTGTCCTGTGTCAGACTTCTACATGGCTCTTAATACCACTATAGTACTGTTCCAATTCACAGAGTACTAAATCCTCCAAGCACAGGGGTGGGCAATCTTTTTGATCCTGATGGTACATTCCCTCATTGCCAAGCTTCTACAGCTTCCAGTGGTGAAGGGGACCCAAAGGGTGGGTGTATCTTTATCTCTCACTCTCATCCACTCCCTACACTCATGTAAATATACACTCACTTGCAGCCAGCCAGCTCCCTTTCAGAGGGTATTGCCTTCATGGGGGTATTGCTTTCATCTCCATTGCAGCAGGTGGAATAGATGGGGAGGTTTAGACTCCTCTGTCCAGCCCAATGCCACAACTGAGGTGAAAATAGCACCCTCCTAATTATAGCACCCTCCCTTGGATTTGAAGCTACTGAAGACTCCTCAGTGGAAAAATGTGTGAGGAAGGACAGTAGAAACGGAATTTTCCTGCAGATCTACATTAATAAGATGTTGGCAAATTGTTTCATAGCTCCAGGGGTACAGTGGAATGGCTTCAGTGACACATCCATGTGAAGGAAGTAATATCTGTCCCGACATGTCCATGGGTATTGCTACTTCTTCCTAGTAATAATGTGTGTGAATGCAGCAGCATATTTTTTCAGTTCCTGCCACATTCCTATGAATTGTCAAGGACAGTGGTTGGACCTGCGCATTCAGGTGTAACTGGGTCACCAAGCACAAGATGGGCTGCTTCGTGCAGAGTAATTTACAGGCATCAGATGTGATTGTTTGAAAATTTGTGCATCATATCTGGTACTTCAATCAGAAATAACTACACCAAATGCATAGCTTGCATTTCAACACAACTGCATTACTATTCAGCTCTTTTTTGGAAGCTTTATAATGTTGTGCCATAGTGTGCATACAAACTTAGCAAGCAGTAAGTGTGCGATTTTTTTCATTTTTAAATAAGTGTTAAATGGTGATAAAGTGCATCAATACAGACAACCATGGCTGGATTTGCAGTATTATGTGGTTGCTGTACCACTATTTGCCTTATTATTATCATTATTTGTTTTATTTATATTCCGCCCTTCCATCTGCAGAACCCAGGGCGGTTCACAAGATAAAAATACATAATACATAATAAAAACAGCAGCAGCAAAAACACAAACCAATAACACCCACCCCCTCCCACAAAAACATTTAAAAGGGTATAGGATGTTAATAAGCCAAAGGCCTGGTTGAAGAGGAACATTTTTGCCTGGCGCCTAAAGGTGTCAGCAAAACCTCCATTGCTATAGAGTGAGGGCTGCGGCAATCTGCCAGTACCTTCTAGTTTTTAGAGGAACATATGTTTAATATGTCTCTCAGACTTAAACAGTTTATTCATACTGTTAACGGAAGGAAATTTTAAACTGGGGAGCATTTGAATCTATAGCCTAGTTTCAAAAAAAACACTCTACTGAATGTAAACTGGACTTCTGTTACGCTATCAGTCTTGGCAGAAATCAGATATAAGCAAAGAAACTAAGAGAGAGAAACACACTACTCTGAAGTAGCAATAAACATACTCGTCTTGCCTACTCTGGGGAGATTTTTTCATGCTTGCCTAGGTTTCTGAGTCACTGACAATGTAAGAAGCAACTGCATTGAGTCTGTTTCTGTTCATTCATCTGTGCTATGACTGATAATGTCAGAGAAAGTGTTTTTCATATATTTGTTGTTCATTTATTATAGGTTACAGTGAGTAGTTCAAAGCCTGAAATATGAGTAATTCTGGAAACAGATCTGGGAGAATGTACTGTGTGGTTTGTTTCAGCCTGCTTTCTTGACTGTTCTTTAGCAACAGTATCTGGAAAATTTGCTTGCCAAGAGTGAAGCTTTGTGATGTATTTAGACAGTTTGAGATGATAATAGAGTCCTAAAATGTCACATATTGCTCTACATCTGCTTTGATCATTGGGAAGGGGGTTCATTTTAGTAAGCTCATCACTTGAGCCAGCATAACTTTGATCAGTAACTTTGGGTTACATCCAGTTCTGCTCCAGAAGGGTTCTGCTGCCACAGTGGGATTTTCATTTCCTCTCCTCATACTGTGTACCCCCATGATCTATTTCAAAGTGTCCCCCAGCTGTCCAGATCTGATTTTGAGGATGTGCAGAGGACTGGTGGGGACATGCTTCTTTATTCCTTTTCATTCTTTAGCAGCTTTTTGCCAGGTAGAGGGAGGAAAGAGTCTAGACTGTTATTGCCTGACAACCACCAGACTTCTCAATTAGTTGAGAAGTTTATCCTAGACAATGACAGTGTGAACACACCCAAACCTTTAAAAATGAGCCATTGGAGCAGCAATCTAAGGGTAGTGGTGGGAGGGCTGGAACTTCACTATACTAAAATCTATATTGTATTGGACAGATATATCCTGTCTCTTCCAGTCCCAATATCATTGCAATTTTAAAGCTAACGATTTGTGCACTTTCTATTTTTCATGGTAGCTTATATTTTTGGCCCTTTCCATTAGCTACATGGTATGCTATCTGTTTGGCTATGTTGTTTAGAATATTCAGTATTTGCTCATATCCTGAGTTGATCCACCTAACCCATGTCCTGAAACAACCCTCCGCTTCCAGCCCCAAGCCTCTCTTAAGCAAAATACAAGCAATCATCTTGAATTGTGCAGTAGCTTTCTGATGTGGACAAATGTCCCCCAGGGATCAGGGTTAGATAGCCTAATGCATTTTGCTTTCCTTGTCACCATAAGCAAGATTTGCACACAGGCTGAGTGCTTACACATTAGCCTGCTACACTGCAGCTACACATCCAGAATCTGAAATATTAAATAGTTTACTTTCATTCCTCCAATCCATTTTCTTGTTCTGCTTCTATTTCTTCCCATTTTCAGCAAGAGAATAAGTGAAAAGAATTATTTAAGTAACATGTGCTAAGAAACACATGTTCTGCTTCTATTTCTTCCCATTTTCAGCAAGAGAATAAGTGAAAAGAATTATTTAATTTAAGTAACATGTGCTAAGAAACGTAGAAGCTATTAAACATGCAGTTATGGATTTTTGATAGTGGTAAATGAAATGCAAAATAAACACTAATTTGACAATTGTGTATCTTTGTTTCTGTTTTTCATATTGATAGCATTGACTCCAAAAGCTCCTAATGCACTATTTAGGAACAGTTCTTGTCTTCTGGTACCAGGCCCTGGAAGATTTACCCCCTTAAATTTTGCCCCTGTTTAGCCTTTGGGTCAGTTTACAGGACAAGGCTGATCCTCATGAGGAAAGTTTAGCCTCCTACCCCAGGGGGTGGAAAGAGAGAGCAATGAAGCAAAGCAGTTTCCCTGCCCATCCAGCCAACCAACCACTAAAAAAATAATAATAATAATAGGTGTGCGCCTTCTGTGTGAGCAGGCTAGCTTTTCATTCCAAGTACAGCTGTAGCAATAGCAGAACAGATCCTGGATGGCAGCAGCTTTATCCCTCCGCACTCACCCAGCCTCTCCCACTGACGGGCGGGCGCCCAAGGCACAGAGGGTGTTCTTCAGCCTCCACGCCCTGCCCCTGCCCAATGGTGGTGGCAGCGAGGGCTGGGTTAGCACGCTTCAGCATGCCCAACCCCAGTGCCAGCGGACAGCGCTACACCCCTGCTTTGGGATACTGCTTTTACTCACTTGTGGCACCAGCTGTTTGAGTGGTCATGAGTGAAATATTTTTGGTATTGTTGTATGTATGTATTGTTGTATGTATCCAGATTAATGTAAAATGTATGGGACACATAAATGTGTTTATTCTATGTCTGAGAGTACTGAGTCTAATCTTACATTGCGGAAACATAAAATGGCACATTTAGAGTGTGGTGGGCTTCGTTGCCTCCAGATTTTTCCATTACTTACTCTCTGTAAGTCAGTCCAATTACTGCGTCAAAAACAAAAATATTTTCTTCAGTGATACTTTTCATCCTCTTAGCCATACGTACCTGGTAGCTCTTTCTTTTAACAGCACAAGTATTCCGTAACAAAAGGCATGTTGTTAGTTGTTCTTACGCAGAACTTTTTATCACTCCCTTTCACAGTGCTTAAAATGGAAGTGTGTAACCCGTAAACACCACATGTTTCATAGCACCCTGTTTTATACATCATCTATTGCTTGAAGGTTATCTTTGCAGGTGTCTTGCAAATAATGCATGAAGCTTTAAAGCAAATATTTAATTTAACAAAACCAATTTAAAGTTGTTCTTTATTGTGCTACAAATCAGCTTCTATGACTGATTTACATTTGTACTAGTCTTATGATTTATTGCTCTTTGAAATTAAGCTTAAAGGTTCTAAAACACATCCTGTTTAGAAAAGTACAAAGGATCCAAAACATGTGAACTAACAAAGAATTTAGGTGTGCTTGGTTGAATTTTTTTATTTTATTTTATTTTAAATTGCAGATACACTTGCACCCTCAGCCTCAAAAATCCATACTATACTCTACTGCTTTAAATTAAAAATAAAAATCAATTCCTTCAGGTCAAAATCACCCGAGGATTGTTGAGTTGCATGTGAGAACTACAATTTGAGAAACTTAAGTCCAGAGTTTCCTTGGGCATAGATGATGAATTGGGAGACAGCAGTGCAGCATTTTTCATGTGGGCAAAGACAAAATTTCATGATGAGTGAGAAGGGCTCATTGTTTGGTGAGAGCATCAGCAAGCAAGCTCCTTTCACTGGACACCTTGGTGGCTTCCACAGTGCCCCATGAAACAATATATCATGTTGTATAATATATAGTGGTACCTTGGTTTATGAACACAATTGGTTCCGGAAGTCTGTTCATAAACTGAAGCATTCATAAACTGAAGCGAACTTTCCCATTGAAAGTACAGTAATGGAAAGTGAATTAATCCGTACCAGATGGGTCCGCGGCGTTCGTAAACCGAAAGTTCGTAAACCAAGGTTCCACTGTATACCATTGTTTAAAGGAGAATCAAGTGTGTGGAAAAAATACTGCGGCCAAGAGGACTTCTGCTGCCATGGGAAGAAACTACTACTGCTCCAGACAAATGGTAAAGCCCCCCCCCCCCCCCGGAACTTTTTATATGCACACACAAATTGCCAGTCGAGTTTCAGGCTCTGTTTTCACACACCAAACTAGTTGCTCAGAAATGCGAGTGGTAGAGTGTTTTTGTGCTCATGTAGTGTCTACAGGCTTCCAACTGTATCTGGCTAGCCACTGTAGGAACAGTATATGAAACTAGATAGGGCTTTGGTGTGATCCCAGCACGACTCTTCTTAAGTATCTTCATAATTTTGGTGAAGGGCAGGTAATAAATTAGAATAATAAATAAATAATGTTAGAGGTATTTCCATGAAGTCTGCAATGCTTGAGTTTGCCTGTTCTTTGATTTGCTAGTTTTGGGAGTACTGCATTCATCCTTATTTACAAGAACTTGGTTTGCCATGGATGACATAAATACTTTTATGAAAGAACCTCTTAGAGTCCTAATGAGTTTGTCAGTGCTGAATGGCTGCTTTAATGTTTTGCTGGGAAGAGCTATTCAATTGAAAAAGGGTTAAAGGGGGGTTAAGGCTCTAGTGAGACACTCAGGCTTTTCTGACCTTCTGAAAATAATTACAACTGAAAATGACCTATGAATATTTATGGTGCTGTTAATTAAACAGGTGAATAGGCCTTGTCATGTAATATTCTTATTGATGCTTACAAATCCCAGACATTTTTTGTCTGCCTTAAAGAAAATCATAGCAGCAGACTATTTCAAAGCCTTAATTTCTTGTATCCCTCTAAAAATATTTTTGTATGTGGCAGAAATAAATCAAAAATCCAATGGGATGTTAAGAGTTGTTAGACAACAGATGCAAATACAGGGGGGTGGGGCATACTGGCAGTATATAAATCCATGATCCAACTTTACCATCAATAGTGCTGCTCTAGAGTCTTTTCCACGAAAATAATGTTGTATAATTGTTGTTGTTGTTGTTTAGTCGTTTAGTCGTGTCCGACTCTTCATGACCCCATGGACCATAGCACGCCAGGCACTCCTGTCTTGCACTGCCTCCCGCAGTTTGGTCAAACTCATGTTCGTAGCTTCGAGAACACTGTCCAACCATCTCGTCCTCTGTCGTCCCCTTCTCCTAGTGCCCTCAATCTTTCCCAACATCTGGGTCTTTTCCAAGGATTCTTCTCTTCTCATGAGGAATATAATCAATCTGATTTCGATGCTGCCCATTTGGTGATATCCATGTGTAGAGTCGTCTCTTGTGTTGTTGGAAGAGAGTGTTTTTGATGACCAGCTTGTTCTCTTGACAGAACTCTATTAGCCTTTGCCCTGCTTCATTTTGAACTCCAAGGCCAAACTTGCCAGTTGTTCCTTTTATCTCTTGATTCCCTACTTTAGCATTCCAATCCCCTGTAATGAGAAGAACATCCTTCTTTGGTGTCATTTCTAGAAGGTGTTGTAGGTCTTCATAGAATTGGTCAGTTTCACTTTCTTCAGCTCCGGTAGTTGGTGCATAAACTTGGATTACTGTGATGTTAAAAGGTCTGCCTTGGATTCGTATCGAGATCATTCTGTCATTTTTGAGATTGCATCCCATTACAGCTTTTGCCACTCTTTTGTTGACTATGAGGGCCACTCCATTTCTTCTACAGGATTCTTGCCCACAGTAGTAGATATGATAGTCACCCGAACTGAATTCGCCCATTCCCTTCCATTTTAGTTCACTGATGCCCAGGATGTCGATATTTATTCTTGTCATCTCATTTTTGACCACATCCAGCTTACCTCCATTCATGCTTCTTACATTCCAGGTTCCTATGCAATATTTTTCTTTACAGCATCGGACTTTCCTTTCGCTTCCAGGCATATCCGCAACTGAGCGTCCTTTCGGCTTTGGCCCAGCCGCTTCATCAGCTCTGAATCTACTTGTACTTGTCCTCCGCTCTTCCTCAGTAGCATGTTGGATGCCTTCTGACCTGAGGGGCTCATCTTCCAGCGTCATAACTTTTATATGCCTGTTGTCTTTGTCCATGGAGTTTTCTTGGCAGGGATACTGGAGTGGCTTGCCAGTTCCTTCTCCAGGTGGATCACATTTAGTCAAAACTCTCCCCTATGACCTGTCCATCTTGGGTGGCCCTGCATGGCATAGCTCATAGCTTCTCTGAGTTATTCAAGCCCCTTCGCCACGACAAGGCATTGATCCATGAATAAGAGAGTGTATTAAAATAACCATAAACATGTTCAGGGATATTAAACACAGTTAGTATAAGGAAACATACTACAAATTTATTATTGAGGGGGACAGAAATACTGTTCTGGTTGTGGTTGTTGTTGTTAAGATTTTTTAGTCACTATTTACCCAACGGGATGCGGGTGGCACTGTGGTGTAAACCACAGAGCCTAGGGCGTGCCGATGAGAAGGTTTGAATCCCCGCCACGGGGTGAGCTCCCATTGCTCGGTCCCTGCTCCTGCCAACCTAGCAGTTCAAAAGCACGCCAAAGTACAAGTAGATAAATAGGTACCGCTCCGGCATGAAGGTAAACAGGGTTTCCGTGCGCTGCTCTGGTTTCGCCAGAAGCGGCTTAGTCATGCAGGCCACATGACCCGGAAGCTGTACACCGGATCCCTTGGCCAGTAAAGTGAGATGAGCGCCGCAACCCCAGAGTTATTCGCGGCTGGACCTAACAGTCAAGGGTCCCTTTGTTTACCCAACAGTGGTAGCTCGAAGCAGTGTTCTCGAAGCTACCAATATGAGTCTGACCAAACTGCGGGAGGCAGTGGAAGACAGGAGTGCCTGGCATAGCTGCCAAGTTTTCCCTTTTCTCGCGAGGAAGCCTATTCAGCATAAGGGAAAATCCCTTTAAAAAAGGGATAACTTGGCAGCTATGGTGCCTGGCGTGCTCTGGTCCATGGGGTCATGAAGAGTCGGACATGACTAAACGACTAAACAACAACAACAAATTTACCCAAAGGTATTCAAGCAACTTACAGCACATTTAAAAATACAAATACATTATACCACAAAGCAAAGAACAACAAAATTCATAGCAGCCACACAGAGCTTAGGCAACACACAGTAACAATACAACATCATATCAGTTCAAAGGTAAATCTTTACCTGGTGCCAAAAAGATGCCAGCAAAGACAGAAGAATGTAGTGCTTGACCTGTTGCCTAGGGGAAGCCTGCAAGCTGGATTTGAGTGCAGCAGTACTATGCCCACCTGTGAAGTAGAGATGGTGCAGTAAACCCTTTGCATCCTGGTTCTCCAACAACAAAATTTCTTTCCAAATATATGCATATGTGTGTTTCATATGTGTTTCAGCACATATCTTGATAAATTTAAACTGCACTGCAGCATTTAGAAAAGTGTGAAATTCATATTTTAGATCCACACATTAGTCCAAGAGATGTGAATTGGATAATGTCATATAAAATTCCTCAAGATCCACTACAGCAGCTCGAAGCAGCCACTTTCAACTTGCATTTTAGCAATATATTTTCCCCCTTAGCAGCACATGAAATACCAGAGCCCTTACGATTCTAAGAAAGTGATTAATTCGGTAAATGATGCAGTTGCTGCCCAAATATTTTATTGTTAATAATATTAAAGGTCCTAAATTTTATTATGCTCAAAATGGTAGTATTTTCATATTCACTATATGTTAGCTGCAATAATGTCATTACCTATAGAAATATCAGGTAACTCTTACATTAAATTTTATGTAACCACCTTTTACATAAAGTATACATCAACTGTATGTGTGTGAGAGAGTGACTTATCATGTGACTTACTGTTGTAAAATCCAGATATTTGTTTTTGAAATGCCTGTTTTTCTGCGCTAAAAAAGAGTGTTCTTCCAGCCCACCCCGCTTCAGCCTGGAAGTCTTGACTCCTGTGAGAAAACAGCTGTGCTGATTTAAATGATTCAGCTGACAAACTGGTACAATTCAGGTTTCAACACCTGATGTTTTTTCCTACGGATAGGAAATCAGTGGTCTAGATTTCTTGCAGTAATTCCTATCACATAGTTGTGGGACATTTCAAAAATAAGGAATTGGGAATTACTGTAACTGGGTGTTTTTTTAAAGCCTACAACTTTAAAAGTCTTTTTCATTATTTTTTAAAAACCAAAACTAAATACATATGCCTAAACAGCCATGACTTTAGGCATGTTGAGTCTTCAAACAGCATGTCTGAATGATGACTCCTTCATCACGAAGCTTCTGGATCTGCTGCTCTAGTCCTTATTAGATTAGGTTGCAATCTGGACAAGTGCTGTTTAAATTGATCAAGTAGCCATGGCTTCCATTTATATCATAAAGAATCATAACAAATAAGCAAATAGAAAACATATAACCAGTTGTCTGTCTGTCTGTGTGTGTGTGTGTGTGTGTGTCAAGTTGAATTATGTCTGGTTCTAATTAAAAGACTTTGCATATTTTTTCATGTTAATTATTTTACAGAATAATTAAGGAAGAGTGAAGGCAGATATAACATGTTAAGTGTGGTGGAACTGCTTTGTATGCACATTTGAAAGATTCTGATGCATTTATTTTTTAAGCAATGAATTTGTGTTCACAGTATGGCTGATATGAAACCGTTCCCCCAACTTCACCTGCAAAATATTCTCCCTTATACTGTAGTGACTTTTCAGCACACCCTGCAAACATTGGACATGTGATGTCCGGAATCCAAATCAGACATGGCACAGAAAGTTTACTTTTTTCTGGTTTGATTTGATGATAACTTGCAATAGCCAATGATATTTGACTATGATTGAAGCCAAATAGCCCTGCAAGTCGTGAGGGGGGGGGGGCGGTTTACCACACAATCTAGATATAATGCCTATTTTTTCCACCTGAAAAGCACTTATGGAGAAACTCCTTGTGGATGGCAGAATCTAGAATCAATCTAGATTTAAAGCAGCATGTTGAGGACAGACATGAAAAATTCCAGATTGGGGGGGAAACTACATTTTGGTGCTACAAAAAAGTTAGTGTGTATGCAGCAACCACCGCTGTCAGGGCCACAGTGGAGGGAGAAGAAGTGGAGGGAAGTTGAGGAAAGGGAAGTTTTCTCAATACTCCCTGCAAACCTCAGAAGCCCTCCTTACAAACCAAAAATGAAACTTCTGGCTTAGCCAGACAGCTTCCACTAAATTTAAAACATTACATCAGGCTCAGTTTTTGCATACTTTTGGGGGCATGGTCCATTTTTTAATTAAGATTTTAATCCCAGTGGTCTCAGGTGAGTTAACAAATGTCAATGCATTCTTAACTTTTCTTCAGAGGAAGCAATAGGACAGGAAAGTGGTCAGACTTTGCTGAATCATGCCTGTAGTGTTCATTTATTGCATTTATAATTTTTAAATGGATAGTATTTGCAATTAGAAACATGGGAAGAGTGGAAAATGTACATTGAGGCTGTTTAAATAAGCCTCCAAAAGAAAACCCTTTGTTATACATAGTCAGTGACCTGAAACATTAGACTGTTGGCTCCTGGCTTGTTGATATGTTAATGTGAAGTAATTATTCCAGTGAATTGAAGCTGAAAGTCAACATGTATATTCATTAATTCAGTATAAGCACACTCATTGTTAATCACAGTTGGGAGATCTATTTTCAGCAAGCAGATTGAGAACCTACCCATCATGCTTTGCCAACCATAACATTTGATCGCTTTTAATGTTATCTTTAAAAGTCCCATGGAGGAAATATTTGTGATAATGTTTTTAAGCTTTCCATATTGCAAAAAAAGAGAAAGAAAATAATTACATCACATATCTCTTGCTTTCAATCAAGACTGAATGCCATATTGCATTTATTATAAACTGCAGGGTGTAATTTCACACCACTGTATCATTTGGGGAATTATACTAAACACCAGAATAATTCTCAATTTTGTAATCAGAAAACATTACTTTAATTAAACCTTTAATGCATTATGAAAATCTCATATCTGCTTTGCATAGGGAAACACTGTATTTCAGGACAATATGCATAAACTAAGGTAAAAGAGACCATAACTTTTGTAGCAATTTATTTTATTTACTTATTTCATTTACCTTAGATCTCCAAGGAGAGCAAGGTGATGTACATGGTTCTCCCTCCTCATTTAATTCCCACAACTCTGTGAGGTAGGTTAGGCTGAGAGGCGGTGACTGGCCCAAGGTCACCCAATGAGCTTCATTGCTCAGTGGAGATTTGAACCGTCATCTCCCAAGGTCCTAGTCTGACACTCTAACCACGATGTGTGTGTGTGTGTGTGTTCTTTCCTGCTTTCTATGTAACTGGAAAATCCAAGCCCTTTAAACATAGCCAATGCCAAACAAGATTTTTCAACTCGCAGTGTCACAATAAATCCAACATACTATATATGCAGCTTAATTTGTTCTTGGACTTTTAAAGTGTAAATTATTCTCCTCTGCATGCCCATTTTCTGAAGTGCATATTGTTTTCATCCTATAGTAATTACTCAGAAGACTTATATCACTGGGACTTATTTTAATGTAGCACTTTGAGGACTGGCCTGCCCATGACAGTATCTGAAGTATTCTTTTTCTAAGCCAACCAAGCCTAATGCTATGGCTTTCAATTACTTAGTCCATAGCTTAATGAATCTTTCAACTCATTTTGAGGCTGTTCCTATGCCACCTGCTCCCAGCTGTGTTACCAGATTCGTATGAACATCACAAGAATGCTAATGAGGGCAAGGACCAGGGCTCTGAATGGTGTATAACTGTGATATATCTAAGGCAATATGTTTGCATCATACTCCTTGCAGAATAGCTTTCTGAAAATAATAATAATAAAACACTTTTCCAGTGAGAGCTAATTCTTATCCATTAGTAAATGAAAATATTACCTATTTTGGCAGCTTTGTTATCCTGTAATAGGTTATTTATATATTCAAATTATAAAAAAGTCACAATAGTTGGCCACAGTTTTGTGTTCACAAATCTCTTGCATTAAGTCAACTATCTGAAAAGCAGGTTGTCTGTTCTCTCCCCCCCCCCCCAGCTGTCAGGATTAATGTAAATTAGATTACATTAAGATCAATTTAGCAGCAAAATCCAAATTGTTATGAGCAAGTCGGGCAGAAGACTACTTTAAAGCCAGGGTGTGACCTCACAGTTAGATTTGTATGGTTTTTTTCTTGGTCTTTGAAGAGATCAAATAGCTTACTACAAGCTTCTCTCCCTTCCCCTTTTACACAGCATTAACTGAAGAAGGAACCCCTGCTGTATTCAGATACTAGCAGAGTGGTGTCAATGAACAGCTTTGCTATCTACCAGATGTGTCCACAGTAACTTGCACTAACTCAACCTAATCAGAGCCGAAGGTGTACTGAAAGCATGAGAAGATTTGCCCACTTGCCAGATTGCCGGGCCAGCTTCAAGAGCAGTTTGCCCCAATCAAATACAGCCTTATGAAGGGATATATGACATTTATGTAATGTGCTATTTTTTAACCTTGGATATTTGGATCATCTTCTAGAAATGAATATAAACCCAAAACAATTTTTACTCTTTGTAAGGAAAAGTTATATATTAAGGCCAAACTGTTAGGAACACATTCCTGGAAGTGAGTCCCCTTGAATATAGTGGGGCTTGTTGCAAGCAAATGAAAAATGTAGTGGTTTTTAAACAGTAAACATAAATCAAGCACAGAAGCCTTGCATGTATACATGGGAATTCCTATGTGTCAAAGAAATACCTCATTTACTTCAAGCACTTACATTTGCAGTTAAGATTATTTTATTTTATTTTAATGTGAATGAGGAAGCTTGTTCATGCAGGAGCTCCACGGCTACTTTGTAGTGGCCACTGAGTTCTCGTAGGCTATAATTTTGCTTTTTCATAAGCTATATATAAGTCATAATGAAATCAATGAAACTTGCCCATAGATAACAGATGGCAAGACTGTGTATCTGTCTCCATTAAAAGCATTGGGTTTTTGCCATTAACTTCAACGGAATGTAAATCATACCTCCAATGTGAAACATAGTGTTTGGATCAATATTTGTGGCAATAGTACAGAAAAGACCCCTTCCCCTCCCCTCCCAAAGAGATGTGAAAGGGACATCTAAACATCTCCTAACATTTAAAATCACTCAAATTAAATTGGCAAGTATGTCATATTGTATTATGAAGCAGGCTGGGAGATGACTAGAGTGCTAGTGATAGAAGATAGAATTATTTTGCATTCATATTTACACCCAAATATTTCACCTTCTTTACAAACATCAAGCCAGTAATCTCCTGTCCCAATGCAGTTTAACATCTATATGAAGCCACTGGGTGTGGCCATTTCGGGGGGAAATATCATCAGTACGCTGATGACACACAGCTCTACTTCTCCATAACATCCAAGTCAGAAGAGCCTGTGCACGAGCTGCAATGTTGTCTAGGTGCAGGGTTGGACTGAATAAGGGCCAATAAACTGAGTTTGAACCCAGGGAAGACAGAGACACTGTAGGTTTGTGGGTTCTGTGTCCCAAGACTGGCCAGTGGCCTGTTCTGGATGGGATTGCACTCCTTCTGAAAGAGCAGGTTAGGAATTTCAGAGGGTTCATTGGCAATGGAAGCTAATGTAGCCTCAGTGGCTAAGAGTGCCTTTTACCAACTATGGCTGATACATAAACCATGACTGTTCTTGGACAGGAATGGTCTGGCCATAGTGATTCATGCATTGGTAACCTTAAGACTTGATTATTTCTATGTGGGGTTACATAGTCTCCAGTGCAAAACACTGCAGCTAAATTGTTGATGGAGACAGACTATTGCCAGCACATAACTGTGCTCAAAAGCTTGCCTTGGCTGCCCATATATAACGGGACTAGGTTTCAGCTTCTGGTCTGTCATTAAAGTTCAGCTATATATCAGTATTGGTACAAAATTGTTCATTGACCTATTTGTTGACTTGCTATGATTTTACAATATTCTATGACTGCCCCCATGTAAATGGCACCTTGCCTGTTTTATTACATCATAGTGTCCTCCTCTCGTATCAAATATAGAAATGTTCTCCAAATAATGGACACATATACATTATTTCTTTGGCTGTGGAACCCTCTGCCCCGTGCTATAATATAACCATATTCTAAACTTGCATCTTCCCCCTGCAAAAAAAACTTCAAATATTTTATGACATATTAATTTAAATATGACATATTAATTTATATTCAAGAAATGCAGTTGCTGATAAGATGTAAACTTGAATTGTATTTAAAAGAGCAGTATATATGAATCAATGGATTTATGTGTCATGTGCCTGACAGTCAGAATGAAGCAGCAATTATATTCTTCCTGGTCTATATGTTTCCAGCATTTATTATTAATATTTCAATCTAAGGAGTTTTTCTGTATTCCCACTTAAGCTTTTGTTTTCAGATTTTAGCATAATAAGCAGTATGTGTCATCATAGTTTTAATTTTCATGCCAAGCAGAGAGTGACAGCTGGGAAGCAATATGCAAGACAGATTTGCATCTTCTACGAAACTGCAAGTAGGGAAGAAAAAAAATGTTCAAGTCACCATGTTTTAAATTTTCCTTTGTAAACATTATTTATCTTCCCCAGCATAAAACAAATACTTTTTTACTGATCCCTCCATTAATGTTTAAAATATATGTGCAATGACAAGCAAAACAAAAAACTAATTGTACAGTGAAAACATTTTCCTCCCTTTGTGGGGCTTATGGGGTCCAGTTGCATAGCATCTGTTTTAACTCCTTGTTGCAGAAACTTTTAGGGCACTGATCTGAATGACAAGCAAGCCCACCCTAAAATGACTTTATCTCCTCCTTGTTGAATTCCTGTGAAGTATAAAACATATAAATTAATCATTTAAAAATGGTTAGCTGCAGCAGTGGTTTAAAATGATGGCTCTGTTATCCTGGCTCAGATAAAACAGAAGCTTAGCACTGAATTTTCATTTGCTTATTAGAGTACAATTAACTGCTTCCTCCCCCATTTTGTTCATCTAAAAGTTCCTTATCCAAAGGAACCAGTCACATCTTAACAAAAATATTGTGGTAATTGTAAAGGCGACAAACTGTAAAAGCAACAAACTGATTAAGATACTGTCTCCATCTACCTCTTTCATGCTACAATCCTGCAACACTGATACTCATTAAGTTTATTTGAAACCAGTGTGACTTAACCAGCAATCTTGTTAAGAAATTGAGAAATATGGGATCCTTACTTTTCATGCAGGGACCCAGGTGGCGCTGTGGTTAAACCACTGAGCCTAGGGCTTGCTGATCAGAAGGTCGGCGGTTCGAATCCCTGTGACGGGGTGAGCTCCCGTTGCTTGGTCCCAGCTCCTGCCAACCTAGCAGTTCGAAAGCACGTCAAAATGCAAGTAGATAAATAGGAACTACTACAGCGGGAAGGTAAACGGCGTTTCCATGTGCTGCTCTGGTTTGCCAGAAGCGGCTTTGTCATGCTGGCCACATGACCTGGAAGCTATACGCCGGCTCCCTCGGCCAATAATGCGAGATGAGCGCACAACCCCAGAGTCGGTCATGACTGGACCTAATGGTCAGGGGTCCCTTTACCTTTACCTTACTTTTCATGCACCCCATTTTTACAATTTTAGTTTACGGCATAAGCGTTGACAGTTGGTAGTGACTTCTCTTTCTTCCAATAAACCCATTTTCCCTAGAAAATGCAAGAAATAAAAATCCAGCACAAATATTAGAGTATTATAAAGTGGGAAATGCTGTCTATTTTAACCTACATGAATGCAATATTTATTGTTCTCTATTGTTCAGTAAATGGTGTATATAAAACAGCAGTAGTTATGCTGGTAGTATTTTCTAATTTAGTTGTATTATATTTCTTATAAAGAACAGTGTATATAGAATGATGATAATAGTACTAATATGTAAGTTTGTTACGATGTGTTTATTTGATTTCTATCCATTCTGTTCGATCTAGAAGGATCTCCTAGGTGGCTCACACAAATCAATAATGTAAAATAATACGGGGGGGGTGACAGATGTAACAGCTGGACCTCAGATGAGGTGTTGAGCAATGGAATTTGGATAATATGTTGCTAGGATGTTCTGCTCCGTTGCAGGGTGCTCCTTTTAAAAAAAGTAATATTTTTCTTGAAGATTAAGCATTTGTAAAGTACATTTTTAAAGAGAGATTGCTTGCTATAGCAAGAAATGGGTGAGGATAGATCTGCTCTTTCCTGTGAGCTGGAATGGCTTATATCCTAATAAATATTTCATAACCATTTTGTATCAGGCTATAAGCACTGTTATTCCAGAAGACTGGTGTTTTTTATAGGTTGTTTTAGTTATGCTAAAGAATACAACTTTAATGAAGTGAAAATGTGGTTTTTTTAATATAAAAAAAGTAGGGCAACTTCTGTCTCCTTATCTTCTGTCTTGATTTAATCAAGATGGTTAGTGAGTACTGAATATCAATATATAGGAGTTTTCAGAGTGCCCTGACAAGACATTCTATTACAGTGGACACAAAAGTGACACAACAGATTTGAGAACTTGCTAACAGAAATATGGGCTGTGGGCAAGTTTTCAGTAGAAATAAAAAGAAAGTGTCAGATTGTGTTTCTTTGACTGACTTGTTATAGTAATATGTCCATCTTAATTTCTGTTCAGTCAGTTCCTGGTAGTTGTTCCCTTAACCTGTGCCTTTGTGTCATCAAGTTTCTCTCCCTGACTGCTGCCCTAACCCTCTTCTGTGTTCCACCTACATTGATACAGATAGGATCTTAATTAATTTACTTTTATTTTATTAGTATTTTGCAACTATTGTCTTGCAGAAGATTGACCTATGTCTTTTGTATAGTATTATTTGAAAATGGCCGCTGTGGGTTAAACCACAGAGTCTAAGGCTTGCTGATCAGAAGGTCAGCGGTTCGAATCCCTGCAACGGGGTGAGCTCCTGTTGCTCGGTCCCAGCTCCTGCCCACCTAGCCGTTCGAAAGCACATCAAAGTGCAAGTAGATAAATAGGGACCGCTCCGGCGGGAAGGTAAACGGCGTTTACGTGCGCTGCTCTGGTTCGCCAGAAGCAGCTTTGTCATGCTGGCCACATGACCCGGAAGCTGTCTGCGGACAAACGCCGGCTCCCTCGGCCTATAGAGCAAGATGAGCGGCGCAACCCCAGAGTCGGACACGACTGGACCTGATGGTCACGAGTCCCTTTACCTTATCTGCATTTACAGAACTGTAAGACTAGGGTCCCATCTGCACTTATATATTTAAAACAGCATCATAGCTACCTTCCCCCGCCTCAAAGAATCCTGGGAACTGTCGTTTATTAATGGTGCTAAGAGTTGTTAGTAGACATCAAATCTTCTTCCAAAGGTACAATTCCCAAAGTTACCTGGGAAGAGGTTTGAGTGTTAAACCTCACTGAGAATTGTAGCTCTGTGAGATCAGCTATTTCTGTTCAATGTCAGGTTTCCATGCATTCCATATGTTCCTTATGTGCAGGGAAAAATGCATTTACATTTGATATAAATTGAGACAGTGTGTGTGTGTGTGTGTGTGTGTGTGTGTGTGTACTGTGTATGCTTTTTTCTCTATTATTTACATTTCCCTCCTGAAGTATGCATTTCTGTGTGATTCTCTATGCATTTTTGTAAACCTTGTCCACACAATATATCATTTTTGTGCACATTTTTAACTGAAACTGTACTGAAAAATTCAGAGAAGTGTGCGGTGCAATTGATAATTGCATTGCAATTCACATAGAAGTCTGGACAATGCATATTAGGAAAGTTTGCTTTAAAGTGCAGGCCAAAGAAAAATTCCCTTCATATCTAGGCTTCTTCACAAGGGAGGGGAAGCAGGGAGGAATCTAGAGACTGGGTTATACTTCCGGGAACTGGTTTTATGTTCACTCAGTATCCTTGAATAAAATACAAACGGAAGAAGTTGCCTGCTTAGTTACATATTGAAGATTATATCCTTTTTTTCAGCAATTGGAGAACAATGTTATATCACTTCTGGAACATATTCATACTGCATGAACATATATAATGCATATAAAAATAACAGAATGTCTTCCACTGCATAATTCTCCATGACAAAGCAGAGGACAAGTTGCTTGGAAACCTTTAAAATAAAAAAAATAAACTTAATCACTTTACTCCTCTTTGAATTGATTTTCAAAGGTTAACATGCCTATTACTTTAATTAAAGTCCTTCTCAGTTCATAAATTATGTGTCTGGCACTTAGGGATGCCAGCAATTGTCAAGAAGTAAGGAAGGCCAAAGTGTCCTCCCGGAAGACCAAGGTTAATATGGTCTGAGGACAAAAAGTCTTCTGTCTCAGTGGGGCTATATCACAGCAATTTATATACTGTTGCTCACTGTATTAGCTGTATGTCTGAGTTTCTTAAAATACTATTATACCTTTATCTTTAAATCTTTAGGCTCATGGCACTACAAGTTTCAACCCTGTATGATTACAAATATAATCATACATAATAGCTGTAATTTTGAAATATTAGCCAGTCAAATTAAGTGGTAGTTTTCAATCATGATATTATTTCAGCCCATAAAATATAGTAACCCACCCAAAAATGAAAGAAAGAAAGAAGAAAACTAGTCTTCCTGCTTGGCATTATAGCATTTATAGCATGTGCACAGCTAATAAGCGCCCTTTAAATGTAGTATTCTGTACCTGGGATTTTGTGTCTGTTACTCAATACAATCAGGAAACATGAGACCCCCAAGTCATTTGCTCACATGCAATTAACTGTCCTGGTTATCTCAGTGGCCCTAATTATTATAACACTTGTCCTTCTCTTTTGGCCAAATTTGGGAGAAGATTTGAGGGTGTTTTGCAGCAGTGTTTCTCATAGCAGGCTTCCAACAGCCATTGTTTTCTCCAGAAGTCTCTTCTGCATGATTCTTTATTGCAGTGTTTTATTGGTGGCCAGCAGCAGCTGCTAATGGGTGGAGGGTTGGGGCTGTTGCTTCTGCTGCCACCAATAACCCTACCCCTAAAGCGTTTGCCCCAATATGTCTGCCATAACAGCTCTAGTAACATTTACTTAGTCCCTCCTTCCTGAGCACAGGAAAAGCTAGCAAAGACTAAAGAAGATCAGGGAGCGTCCAGACCAGCTGTTTTATTGAGCATTCATGCGGAGGTTATACAACATTACCAGCTAGTGGATGCTATCCTGCACTTTTTAATGGAATTTTTGGAAGTTTTCTTACTTGATTTTTTGTGGATAGAATAGCGGTGGGATAATTGCACTAGACAGTGTGGGATAACAACTGAAATTTGTGTGAATAAACAGCCCACCTGGAAGCACCATGAGACTTGATCTTGAACCATCATTTCACATAAATGTGTCTTGGGAGGTATCATGTTTTTAATTATTATGTTACCGGTATACACTCTGTGTTTTTATGTTGTAAACTACTCTGTGATCTTTGGGTGAAAGTTGTTATATGAATTACATAAATATTAATAAGGTGTCACATATTTCTCTCCCTCCATTGTAGCAGAGGGCCTGGACTAACTATTCAGCTTCAACTTGAGGCTTTTGCAATACAGCAGGTTTTAATTTAGGAAATAAATAGCTCTCAGCTTTCCACTGTAGTTTGCAACCCTTGCAGCTTTATTTTGTAAAAAGAACAAGAACAACTGCACACAACTAAATCTGACAGGAAGTATGGCTCACTGGGGACAGAGAGACACCATTACTTCCAGATGTGTGACTTGCAGAAATCATGTCTTCTAGTTTTGAAATGAATGAGTATTTCCCCTATTCCCACTCTGGAGTATGATAGAGATTAAAGAAGCTTTATAGGGTATTTTTAGGAACATGGCATGATTGTAATATATGGTTTTTCCTATTGTTTTGTATATCTTGTTAACCACCTTAGAGGCTTTTAGTTAAAAGCTGAGATACCTTTACTAAAAGTGAGGCTTTTAGTAAAAGGCAAGAGTGCCCAAAATGCTGTTGCCTCTACACTTTCAGAGTTAACTAATATTAACAACAGGTGCTTTATAGCAGAATCTGCTTATTATTGTCAAAATTCCAACTCAAGGGAGTCAAATACACCCACACATAGTTTTGTCCTTCAATACAATAGGTAACTGAAGCAATAATTAAAGCTGCTACAGATAGTTGTTATTCAAACTGACTGGCTTTTAGAAGACTTACCTCATTAGACTAACAGTGGTGATGCCTTATGCAGTAGTGTCAACTGTTAGAACTTTGGCTGTGATCTTGTCCCAGAAGTGCCAGAAGTTGTGTGATTTTATGTCTACTCTGACTTTTTTGGTTGTTTCAAGCTTCCACCAAGAAAATCTCAGCACTGTGCTGAATACATCATTTATTAAACAAGTATTTTAATATGTTCACCTCAAAATGTATTACAGTTTATGTTCTTGTGTACATAGGGTTTTAATTAAGGATTGGGGCAAATAAAACTCAAGGGGAACACTTTGGATGTACATCTATGTATATACATAAAATTAAAGGTAAGAGAGTATTATCAATACTTAACTAATAAGAACACAGATGCCTTATTCCCTGATTGGCACAGCTGTTTAACACTGTGATTGATAGATATTGCATACTTATGAGAAGAACTGCATAAACAGCCACAGCTGCTGCTGCTTTCCTGTGACATCATCTGCACATTGCTGACCAAGTAATCAGCTTTTGAAATTAAGCAGCAGCTAGTCTCTTTGACAGTAGGAGCTGAATTTCAGAAATGACTGGCTATTATTAAATTTGCTTTTAGCATTTACAGCTGGCAGTAGATGTCATTTTGGGGTAAATGGTTAAAATGATGGTGGCATGATTAGCTTCCTAAATATTTTTTTAAATTACTAGCAATGATCAGTCTTCACCAAACCTCTGACATTTACCACACCATATACAGTACTATATGATATGGTACCAGGTGGCGCTGTGGTTAAACCACTGAGTCTAGGGCTTGCTGATCAGAAGGTCGGCGGTTCGAATCCCTGTGACAGGGTGAGCTCCCGCTTCTTGGTCCCAGCTCCTGCCAACCTAGCAGTTCGAAAGCACGTCAAAGTGCAAGTAGATAAATAGGAACCGCTACAGCGGGAAGGTAAACGGTGTTTCCATGTGTTGCTCTGGTTCGCCAGAAGCGGCTTTGTCATGCTGGCCACATGACCTGGAAGCTATACGCCGGCTCCCTCGGCCAATAATGCGAGATGAGCGCGCAACCCCAGAGTCGGTCACGACTGGACCTAATGGTCAGGGGTACCTTTACCTTTACCTTATACAGTACTATATGATATGGTGAATAGCAGCACATTCAATAAAGAAAATAGAACTAAGCTTACAGTGCAAGGGGTTTTGTTCTCAAGGATATATTGGAATTAGGAAAATAAACTTTCAGCATGATTTCTGTTTGAACCACTTGTCTCCTATGCGACATTAACCGGGGGGGGGGGATGCTTTGCTTTGGCAATGCTTTCTTAGGCAATTACAGAACTCTAATATAAACATTTGCTTATAATATCTCTGAAAGAAGACATTTAGTGTCACCTCTTGAAGCCTGGATAGGCAGTGCAGCATTTACTAGTCAGAATCCAGCCTTTGGCCATCTATGCGTAATTTGATAACCCCACCTGGCACTTTATGTTTGTAAACTACAGAACAGTTTTGCTTTTTTGAGGGTACAGTATTAAAAGTCACTTTCCTAAAAACGGATACCATTTGTTTTTATAGGAGGGACAAACATAACTTTACATATTCATATGTTAATGCTTTTGCCTAAGAGGAAGTGGCAACATAATTCGTATCATTTTTGCCTCCTGCTGCTCCAGGAGGGAAATCCAACCTATGTGCATGTTTGTGGCTCTTGCTTTCATTTCTGCTTCCTGCTGCGGCTGCTGTAAGACAGTCAAAGCAACAGCAGGGGGGCACGAAATAAAGGGGAAACATAGTGGAAAGTGGAAACACTGCAGCTACTGTTGTCATTTTGAATTTGACACATTCTGCAACCTCACAGTAGCTGAGGGGGAAATAGATTTCTTTCTGAACTTCCCAGTTTAACTGCAGACAGAGAGAAGTGCCCACATTTATTGCTGAAAGAAATAACGAAAAAGCATTTCCCCTACTCTGGAGGGCTTGGGATTCATTTTCTTAATAAAAAGATGTCAAGTGGGGCCTGGAAAGGTTGTCACTGATGTAACTTAAGATGTGGAATTAGGAAGAATGACCTTCTGACATGCATTCCCCTGTGATTGATGAGCAGAAGGAAACTTGTACACCCTAGTCGCTAAATATAACAAGAGTAAGTCATCTGACCTTCACCTATAAAGCTTTTTGCAAAAGCAAGAGGAAAAAGCATTAAGCATCAATAATAAGCCTGAAACCAGGTTTCTAATAGGGTAGTAGTTTTAAGTCTTCTTTAAGGACTTCCTCTTGTCACATTACCTCTGGCTGCCCAAATGTCCGTCACATCTAATAGTCATAGCTTTATGATGGCATGATCTTACTTTGGGTTTTGACCTACAAGATGATTGTGCAACAGTTGAGAGCTAAATCTGGATTGTTCTGGCCATTTGGATTGTTTGGAAGTCCTCATGCTTTACACAGATACAAATATGAGTCCCAGAGTCTCCACCCATGAAGAACTGTGATGGTTCTTTTTCTCTCTCTTTCTAGCCATTTTCTGTATAATGAGTGAAATGTGTCAGTGACCTTTGTCCCAGTATAGGTTGATGCAGTAAAAAAAAAGGGGTCACCTGTGCCCAACTTAAAATATTTTGACAATTTTTTGATATTTTTGATATGTTGCAAAAATGCACATTTCTACAGGAACAGCTTCCAAGTCACAGTCATGGTGGTAGGGTGAAGAACAGCATAGTACACATGCTTCCCCACCCCACCCCAGTCCTTCGACCAAAAACAAATCACTCCTAAGCTAAACAATGCTGTTTTTTTTAATTTTAAACACACATAAGCAAACAAATACAGTAACAGTGGGAGAAATGTCAGATTGCATAGCTCACAGAACCAGAATTGCCTCAGTTTAGGGAAAGATAGTTATACTGAGCAGCACACATTTCAAATCCTGTATAGACGCTGGTTGTTATTGATATATTGATAGTTATTATGAGGAAAACAAATATATGGGATATAAAAGGGAAAATCCATGGAAGATGCCACTCTCATACTTCTTAATAAGCACACTTTAATATTTTGTTGCAATATTAATTTATTTGTGCTAGGTTATTATGCAGAGCTCTTACATACAGTGGTGGAGTTTCATGCTCTGGCACCGGGAGGCGGAGAGCAGGTGGGGCGGGGCTGGCGCACATCCTGGGGGCATGGCGCACTGCCCGCAGGGGCGTGGCATGCACCCTGGGGGCGTGGCATGCATCCTGTGGGGGCGTGGCATGCATCCTGTGGGGGGTGGCGCCAGCACGGGCGGGGGGGCAGCCAAGATGGCACCCCGCCGGGATCACGCTGCCGCGGGCGTTGCACTCCTCTTCCTTCGCTAGTGCTTACATACTCAGTACAACACTGCTAGAAGAGGATGGTTTTTTCACCTCTATCAAGCCTGCACAATTCAGTCTGTGGTTTTACCTCCCATCAGGGTTTGACAGGAATATTGTTCTAGTATTGCCAGAATCAAATGGTGACCACTAAAGTGTGTTGTGAAATTTGCTGCAATATTGTAGAGGATGTGTCAGACCTGATGAAGTGTTTTTGGAAATGTTGTTTGAGCTGAGAGGTGCACTCAAGCCCCTCTGGTGGTTCTGGTCTTAAGTTTTTAATTATTGTTTAATCAAAAACATTTATAT
Source organism: Zootoca vivipara (assembly GCF_965207765.1). Lineage (NCBI taxonomy): Eukaryota > Metazoa > Chordata > Lepidosauria > Squamata > Lacertidae > Zootoca > Zootoca vivipara. The sequence continues at coordinate 64,616,110 of NC_142587.1, read as the reverse complement.
CCTGCCTTTCTGATTCAGAATTGAGAGATCCAAGGTGGCTCACACAACAAATTAAAAAAGCAGCTCAATATAAAACATGAAAGAGGCAGGCTGGCATATTTAAAAAACCATGGAATAAGCAAAAGTTCACCATTTGATAAAAACCTTTATTTTATATTCCCAACACACATTTGTAGTACAAAACTAAACTGATCTCACTGCCAAATTTGGTCACAGAGAAGAATAATGAGAACTGGGAACTAAATACTTTTCTTTCTTTTTTTAAGATGGCCTCAAAGCCATCTAAAATTGTTATTGTTGTTTCAAAAATAGCTTCACACTTATCACTGCTTATAATTTTAAGAAGCTGATAGACTACTCTGTGCTCTGACCAATACACATTTCTTTATATGCTCTAATTGATTGATTGATTGATTGATTGTATTTCCATGCCACTTTTCATTCAAATGAATCTCAAAGCAGCTTACAACCAATAAATAACCATAACATAATAAAACATAACAGCACATCGCGAATACAACATATATCATATAAAATAATTAACAAATTATCAATAAAACAGTTGCAATCTATTAAAAAACTTAACAAAACAGCAGACAAACATAAGACACACATTCAGCTTTGTGTTTTTAAACCATAACTAGCTTGTTATGAAAAGTCCTATCAAGGTTGCTCCCTTACTGTTCTGAGGATTTATTACAGAGCACCACTAAACATCTTTTACCACTTAAAAGAGTGGAAGATACTTGCATTTCTATTGGACGAGCATCATATTAGTGATAGGTTTAACCTTGGGGTACTATAACCTTCAGATCAGCAAAAAAATTCTTATACCTATATGGGTCTGTGCTCTTTTTATAGCCACCTAGGTTTTGTCATTTTCTATTAGTATTGCATCATGTAAGTCCCAAAATGTTTTGGGCTGGCCTACGATTCCACTTGTCTTTGCAAGCTTTTAACCTATGCTTGCACTTTCAGTTTGCAGCCTAAATGGAATGATAAATACCAAAAGTCCACATTCTTAGACAGATGTGTTAACATAGCAAACCATTCATCTTCAAGGAGAGGGGTTAACCATTTGTCCTCTTCTTTTCTTCTTCATTATATGCAGTTCTTGGGTACTGGCAACATGCATCCTTGTATCATCTTAAAACATTATGCCCAAGAGGCTGCTGTTTTATTTCTGACCTCACATTCCAAGTATTGAATTATAAGTAATAAAAGTCAGGTGTAGTATTAGCCAGGTCCCAAAGTAGAAGATACGATCATTATTAATATAGGTCTCATTATTCAGCTGGTGACAGTCTGGATTTCAAGACCCTGAAATTTACCTCTCATGTCTTTTAAATTAACTTGTGATGGAAAAGCACAGTTATATATCCTACTGGGGTGGGGGAAGACGGCAGCGCTAATCTTCAGAACAGCAAACAGAAGAAAATATCAAAAATTCACTACTTTATTTATTTATAGGAGCACACCAAATTTCCTGATGTATTTTGAGTACAACATGCCCTTCATCGGCAGCAATGGTCACTTCTTATTTACTGAAAGAAAAAAAAGGAACTCTTTAATTAGGATAAGTGGTCATTGCCTTCATTGAATTTTGAATGCATTGCACAATTTGGAGTGCCTTCATAAAAAATAATAATAAAAGAAATCTGTAAATAAATTATGCTGTAAATAAATTATGTAGACAGTGCCTGCAGCATAGTACCCATGTGGGTACCATACTTTAAAATAAACTATAGTTTAATATGAATGCTGCTTGAAAGTTCCCATGACGCTCTGCCTCTGCTTCCATTGTCTAGGGTGTAGTGTCACAAACAAATCACAAATGGTAAACAAACAACAAACCTCAGCTAATGCTCATGGTTTGTTTGGAGGAAACAAGCTATAAACCCTGCTTCAAACAAGCCAGACTCTAGCTTGTTCTGTTTGCAGTGCTGGGAAACAAGAAACTTTTTGGATAGTGTGGATTAGGATGCTCCTTGTTCTCATTAAAATACAGGTTGTTTTAAATTAAGTTACTGTATGCTACATGCTTTGCTGGGGAATTTAAGCTTCGCAAAATAGTCTGTAGTTTTCTGATTCCCTTTTCACTAAAATACCTGATTACTCAGTCCCACCATTTGTAAATATTTTAAGGAAGGGGAAGGTTACTGATGCGGAAATGCTAATAGGAAGTAGCAGACAAGGAGCATAGCTGCCAAGTTTTCCCTTTTCTCGCGAGGAAGCCTATTCAGCATAAGGGAATTTCCCTTTTAAAAAGGGAGAACTTGGCAGCTATGACAAGGAGATGTGAATATGAAAGCCTTGCTGGGTCACACCAAAGGGACATCTAGTCCGGCATTCTGCTTCCAGCTGTGAGCAAAGCCTACAAACAGGGCACGGCTGCAGGAATGGGAGAACACTATTTGCAAGATATATTTTTTTAAAAAACACACATTGTGAGATGCTTCCAGATGCATCTGAGGAACTTTAATTATTTCTGCTTTTAAAAACAATGCATATAATAAGGCAGAGTTGAAAATTTGAAACCTAAGCTAATTTTGCATCTGTGGTATTTGGAACTTCATACAAGAGTGAAAAAGAATGACTAATTTTCACACTTCCAGGTAAAATTGTGAAGGGTTAACTTTTGCACCTCTTCCATGCTAAAACGTGCAAGTTCCTCATGCATTTGGAACTCACAAAATATGCAAAGCATCTCGTAGTTCTGCCTTTGTCCTATTTGTTTTATAATTCCTAATTAATGAAATCTGTGGTCTTCTCGCTGACATTGACTAAGTGTATACTGAGTATAAAAAAATTAGATCCTTCCAGGTTTTTAAGAAATTGCACTTTTCAATCTTGCTTTCTCACAAGCAGTCCTTACATACATTTCCTGAACTGAAAGGGTATGGAGCACATCTTAAATCCCCCGTCTTACACCTATGAAAAGCATGATGGCTGTTTCCTGTTTCAATCCGGGGCTGCTATAGCTATAGGAGAAGCAATATTCTCTTGGAGTGTGAATGCTGTGGGCCCTTCCATTGTATGCTCAGGTTGTATATTATCTGTAAATAAGCCATATATCATAAAGGCACCACAGTCTCTGTTGTGCCTCATTTCCAAAGGAAACACAAACCCTGGGTAAGTGCCTGGAACCCCTGGAATCTTGCACCACTCATAGATTTGGGTGATGTATAAAAGTATATTAAAATATACAGAGAATTGTCAGTGGCGGGGAGTTCTGTTTGATGTCTTGATGTGGATAGAAATTAAAATCCTGGTTTTGTTGACATGTAATGCTAGTTGGTTGTAAAAAAATAAAATCCAGGTTGTGTTTCATGTTCAACACCTATAAGGCAGAGTTAAATATACATTATGGGGTTAAATGTTAAAGGAAGCTTGAACTTGTTTATTGGATCGTGCTTTGCAGCTTTGCTGTAGAAGCACCTTCTGTCAGGATCTTGGCGTGTCAGCAGTGTGAATTTGTACAGTTTTTAATGCTTCATATTTCATTAAATTAACCAATCGATGGGCAAAACGATCAATGGGTTGAGCAGCAGCTGGATTAATCACAGAAGGATAGGAAAGGTGCCAAATTTCATGCTGCCACTTAAATTGATTCTGCCAAGTTTCTCTTGCTGAAGAAGATTCAGCTGTGGAGCAAGTTACGTATTCTTATTTACAAACTGCTTCTGAAATTGGTCCCACATTTTCTCTTTGAGTATGCAGTTTACACAGGAGTGAAATAAAGACGATGTACAAGTGCTAATAAATACCTGCTTCACAATTCCAAAGAACAGAAATACTGTACATGCTTCCCATAGTTGTCTGTTCAGGGGGTGTGTGGCACATTTCTCTCCTCATGTATGGTTATGGAAAGTGTATGATTATTAGGACAATTTTGCATGATACATAGGGAAAGTAGATTTGCAAGTGTACATTCAATTGAGACAAACAGACAGTGCTGCTGTGCTGAGTGTACCTGTATAATATAAGCTGTTTTCAGATATTACGGTGAACTAAATTAATGCCATTTGGACCAGAATTGTGGCATCAGGCTGCTTCCCCAAACAATGCACATTTATTATACATGCATAGCTACTTGCAATCATTCTAAAATGCATGTTGGTTGGTGGAGAAAGCTACTATCATGATGCTGCTCTTCCCAATACATGTGCATTCATTTAGCCCCTACAGTGGTACCTCTACATACGGACATGATCCGTTCCAGGGTGTCATAAGTAGAGCACCACTTCTGCGCGTGCATGGGACGCAATAGAGTGCTCCTGCGCATGCACATATGAAAAGGCCTGTGTATGCTTTCACAAATCTGCTTATCACATTCATATTTTGCATTTTTAAAAGTACACTTTAGAAAACCATAGGTGCTCACCTAAGAATATAGTGCAGGCTTCCTCAAACTTGGCCCTCCAGATGTTTTTGGCCTACAACTCCCATGATCCCTAGCTAGCAGGACCAGTGGTCAGGGATGATGGGAATTGTAGTCTCAACACATCTGGAGGGCCGAGTTTGAGGAAGCCTGATATAGTGCATGTAGAAAGTATATATAGGCCCAACTGTTGGTGCATGAATATCTACTCTTGGGTTTTAATTTCTTTCTGCAGCAGAGTTCCTTTTACAGAAAAGCAGAGTTCCTTTTACAGAAAAGTTTTCCTACATCTTTTACTTCTTAGCAGCAGCAGCAGCAGCATTCCAGCTATCTCTTAGTGAAATTCCCATTACAGGAATAAACACCATTTTGTTCTGTTTCTCATTTGGTCATTAATAAGGGGGGGACAAATAAAGAAACATACTGTAATCATTTTCTCTTTTTAGCCATCCGTCCTAATTCTCACTCATTCACATACTCATTTATACTGACCGAGACTTAGTTGATCACATGCCCTGATAAGGACACCTGTTGCTGGAGAGTCCCCTAATTTTGCTTTATGCACAACTCAGGGCAATTCAACAAGTCAGGACAATTCAATAACTATACTTCAACTGAACAAGCTCTCTGTACATCCTTGGTTGATCTGATATATAACATTCCTGATTTGTGCCAGAAAACCTCATAAGATTTATATAATAGATACAGGAAAATAAGCTTCCATAAATATCCTCAAGCATGATCTCTGTTAGTTCCAATTTCTTCCTCATGGTAACGGGGCCCTAGTGAGATTCCCCCTACCCATGTGCATGTGCACAGTTCCTGGCTACAGGATATTGACTACTGGATTGCATGATAATGTTTTTCAGTGTAGTCTGTGTAGTTGATTATTTTACATGAAAGTAGAAATGCTGAGTGATGTAAGTCACATTTTTACAAGTGTTAATCTCACATCCAGGAACCTTAACTACAAATGTGCATTTTAAATTATGGCTCTAAATTTTCTCTCATAGTTATGTATATCAAGTGTAAATTCACAACTCAATAAACTGTATTCAACAATGGAAGCATATCTCATCTGTGTGGAAGATATCGCTGATATGAAGGAAGTACCAAAGCAGTTCAAGTCCTATTCTAATGTGATCTGGAATGTTCTACCATTCATCATCATTTAGTTTCTTTATCAGTTTTTTTCCAGTCTCCTTTGCAGCTTGTGCATAGTTTCCTTTTTCTAATTCTAAAAGGACAGCTGATTAGACATGCCTCAGATGGATGCCAAGAAGGACTTTCTGCCAACAGCAGAGAAGATTTTCTGCTGAGGATACATCATCTTTCCCAGTATTGTTCTTTAGCTTAGGACAGTGATGGCACCCACTGTAGCATACAATAACCTTTTCTCACATCACACTCCAGGTACCTTTTCCAGCAAGCTTCTAATTCCATAATTTACATTCTGCATCCCATAAGTTGTTATGATACTGAGTAAAAACAGTTTGTGGTTGTAGAAGGGACCAAGAAAGAGCCTGTCTACTCAGAAGCTAGTCCTATTGAATTCAATGGATATTACTGGTACTCCCAGGAAACTGGAGTTAGGATTGCAGCCTTAGTTTCATTAATGCATTCATCTCCTGTAGCTAGCTCTCCATAATGTCTAAAACTGCTTAGTGGTGTTTAACCTCCTGGCACAGATACTGCAATTATTTTTAAAAAAATCCTCATTATTTTAAACATTCTTCTAGGATGCAATAAAAGTTACTGAATTATATATATATCCATGTATGTATGTATGTATGTATGTATGTATGTATGTATGTATGTATGTATATCAGAGCACTGGCCCACATCAATGCTGATTATTGATATTTAAAAGGTTAAGTGTAGCCCAAATGAAGTATTTCTCAATAAAAAAATAGATTTCTCATATCTCAGGCATTACTATATTACATTTTGTCAATTATAAAGCAATATAACATTTTTGCAATGAAAACACACAGCCGTGGAGAATAATTGGTGTTGATCACTAGAGGGATCAAGAAGGCAGAACCGTCTGTAGTTCTGCAGAAGGGTGAAGAGATTATTGTTTTGATTTTGTTTTGTTCTCTCTCATTACTGGCAACAATGAGAACCCTTCTGTGTTACATGCTCAATGGCGTCTCAGTGGAATGGAAGATGGCAAGTGAAAAATGGATCCCAATCAAATAAAGCAACTTCTAATGTGCTTAGTATTAAACGGCTGCTCTGGGAGTCCTTTGTCCCTGGAGTTGTTTCTAGGCCTGCCAGTCAGCAGGTTTCAGAGCTCTCTTGAGGACCTGGTGTTTCTGGTCTGGCAGCAGCCAAGTGAAACTGTTGCCAGATATGATGCCACACTGAAGCAGAACTAATTTCATAGTTTATCAGTAACAAAATATAAAGCATAAACCACATTAACAAAAGGCTACAGAATCATTAATCAAGGAGTCATTTCAGGTCCTTGCCTGTGAATAAAGAATTATTTCAGTGTGTGAGCAAGTATTTTTCTCTCCCAGTCCCTATTATCAGATTAGGGAGTCATTGTGACTGAACTGTTGTTGGGTGAGAAAGTACAAGATGGTTTGCTCTTTTGTTTGGATTTCCTGTCTTGCCTTGCCTTGCCTTGGCAGAGCTTGATAGAATATCTGTATTGAGAATCACCTAAGCATGAGCTGCAATACACCATGTATGGCATCAATACAAAAAACCATGCAAATATTTGTGCAAAGCAAACCACCATATTATCATCTATTTTGCCATTTTCATAATTTGCTTTACTTATGTGAATTGATGTTTGTGATATAAGCAATACTACCAACACAGCAAGGCTATAGAAGTGTTTAGGTGGCATACTTTAGTGAGTTTTTTTACAATTATTTGTACAAAGTCTGCTAGAAATCATATTCACTATGCCCAAACCGATGGTTATTCCCACTAGTTCACTTGATTGTCACTTGCCTTCTTTGGAATTTTTAATTTTATTCTATTCTAGTATGACATTGACATGCTTTTCAGTGTACTCAATGAGTTTGCATACTGCAAAGTCATTGGGGAAATTGTGGTAACTTACAGGGGATCATTTGTGTGAATGAGAACATGACCATCTTGCTAAGACCACAGTCCTTTGCAAGCTTCCTTGGAAATGGAAGAAAACAGAACATGCCACATGCACCACAAAGATACTGGCCTAAAATATATAAGCAGCATTTATGGATAGAAAAAAAGCCATGTGTCCTCTATTCATCACTACTCAGCTGAGGCTCCAATACTTTGGCCACCTCATGAGAAGAGAAGACTCCCTGGGAAAGACCCTGATGTTGGGAAAGATGGAGGGCACAAGGAGAAGGGGACAACAGAGGATGAGGTAGTTGGACAGTGTTCTCGAAGCTACCAACATGAGTCTGACCAAACTGCGGGAGGCAGTGGAAGACAGGAGAGCCTGGCGTGCTCTGGTCCATGGGGTCACGAAGAGTCGGACACGACTAAACAACTAAACAACAACTTCATTTGTCTATTATTACTACAACTATTCCATAAAGATTCTGCAAATAGAATAGATAGATGGCACTTTTTGGAGATATATATATGTTTATCCACTAATATTATTTTTACTCTTATGATTAAAATAAAACCAGAAATGTAGCTGTTCATGTAACACAAGCTGAAGTTTAAATACTAACAACCCAGGATAATAATGACTAGATAGACTGCATCCACCCTGAATTCCTCCCCTGCTCAGAAACAAGTCTCACTGGGTTAAGGTTGTTCGTTTTATCAAGCAACTAAATTCCTCTGCATTTTACATTTTATATGTTAGGTTGTAGCAACCATGAACTACTTTAGTTTTATTGGGATGGAACTGAGGAGAGTTTTATACAACAGACTGAGACTATAATTTGGGCATGATCCAAGAGGGAGGATAAATCACTGCAGGTGTGTGGAACTCGCTGGAAACAAAAGGGAATCCTAAAGTCAGATTAAACTAATTCAAAGTAATTCATCAAGAGTCTACACCTTAGCGCCAGTTAGGAATTAATGCTTAAAGGCCAAGCCAATGAGCATGGCAGTACTGAGGCTGGAACAGGAGCAAATAAAAACAGTGATGGATTGGAGTTGCAACAAAATCCTTGGCAGGAAAATGGTAGGCTTGTACCCAGTAGAGCAAGGCTACAAAGCACTGCATGTTAGTTTATTGCACAGGTGGGAGCTGCAGGCAGGAAGAGGAAAATATATAGGGGGAAAGGTGAAATTCAGCCAGTTACACACAAGATGGCAAAGAGAAAGCTAAGTGGACCTAGAAACAATAGTGGCTAAAAGAAGAAAAATGGTGCTTAAACAAGTTTCACGCTTGGTTCCAAGAAGGTCCTGTTAGAATCATAAGAACATATGAAACTGCCTTATGTTGACTCAGATCATTGGTCCATCTGTTCTCAGTATTGTCTACAATGACAGTGGTGCTTCCGGATTTCAGGCAAGGGTGCGGCCTTGGGGTTGGGTGAGTCTATCAATTTCCACATTTCTACATAAGTTTGTGATTTCTTTAATTTTTTTAAAGTCATTGTGAGCATTCATCAGTATCTTAGTTTGGATTTGTCTGTATTGTGCACATTTTTTGTATGCAGATTCCCCTAATACAGTATACACTTTTCTGCGAAGCAATATTCCTTAATATAATTACTTTTTGTATGTTACTTTCATGAATATGTGCATTTTCATGCACACTAGGATATGCATCTTTGTACACATTACCTGACTGGAAAACTGTAATACAAAATTCAGAGAAGTGCAACTTCAGTTTGAATATTGCTTTGGAATGTGTGAATTAGGTAGGTTTGCCTTTAAATGTAAACAAAATAAATTTCCCGCTCCATGCCTATCCCAGTCCTACCTGAAGATGCTGGGAATTGAACTGGAGACCTTCTTGCATATAAAGCAGATGCTGTAGCATTGAGCTGATGCCCTTCTGAGCCTTTCTGCTTTATAGGTGGCCTAGCAAGCTTTAAGACAGGAGAATAATGTTTAAAGATACCTTAATACAAAACTATTTGTTGCAATCCAATTAACATTCTACTTTTATCTGGAGAAATTTCATTTCTGGCCTCCTATTTAATATGTGAATTGGCATATTCTAATGCACAGAAGAGCTTTACACACCATAAAATCACTTGTAAATGAATTGAACTGGATAATTAATAGTTCTATTTAATATATCTCAGAAAGCTTACAAACCTAGAAAGAAATGTCACCTAATGATGTATTATTTATTAAAACTGACATCTGATTTATTGGTATTGACGACTGATGCTGAGTTTCACTCTGTCAGCTTAAGAATTTGTGCATAGATTTTTTTTTCCTGGTGAATGCAACAGATGCAAAGATTGCATGAACACAGGATTTGTAGATTAGGTGCAATAATTGTCTAGTGTAGCTATGCATTAATCACTGCTGATATATGAAGCTGATATTCATTGCTGATTCATATGCTCATTTAGAATAAAAATTACATTTTGTCACACTTGACATGTTATCAAATTCACATTTTTCAGTAAAGAAATTTAGTCTGCAGAAATTTAGTCTGAAATCCTGTGTAAACTTTCCTCTGAGTAAATTCCACAGAATATAGTGGGACTTATAAGTGAACAACCATAGAACTGTACTGTTAACTTTTAAAAAAAATGTATGTGAAGTAGCTTGTAGTTTCTTGTTAGAAATTGGGCTATGTGAAATAGCATCTCAGAATTATCCCCCTTGTTTGTGGAATGAGGATTTTTTTTTGCAGCAGGGGAATCATATAATTGAATTTTTCCAGGAACAGAATAAACATTCCAACAGTTTCTTGGTAGTACCTGTCACCATTTGCAGTTGTACGGCTTCTTTCTTTTTTACAAAGATAAGTTATATATTTGTTTGTTATTGCTGTTGTAAGTGCCTACAACAGCAGTTGCACTAACATCCTAGCCCGCATTGCAAAATGCTCCAGACGTAGGATTATTCTAGGGTGTGGGGATAATGACTGCCACCAAACACAAAAATTGTGGATAATTTTAGGAAAAAATACTTCAAAATGGCTGTCTTATAGAAAAAAGAGAAAAGGAATATCTATATAGATATAGATATATACATACTGTATATATATCAGAAACATTTTTTCCACATCTCTAGTTATCCTGCACTTGATTCCATCTGAATTCCCAATGAAGCAGGGGGTGGGGGCTATGACAAATCAGTTAGGACAGACTTGTACCTAGGAGTAATCTAGTACAAGACATAATGGCAGAGCATTTGTTTGTTCTTATGGTTCTCAGGTGAAACTCTAGAAATATATTATCAGCAGTGGGGATTTTTCCAGAGGGTACCCAAGGGTACACAGTACTGGCACCTCTTTTTGTCATGGTTAAAAAAAGTGGCACTTACTGTAACAACTTCATTGTGAGTACCAGAACCTGTTTTTCGGGGGGGGGGGGGGAGCACTGATTATCAGTAAGCTACAGCCCATTTTGTACAATGACAGGTTCCTTCTCACAGGCCTTGGGTGGAAGACCTGAACTTGCTTAAAGACAGCCCACTCTCTAGCTTAAAATGGTTAATTACCAGCAGTAGCAAGCAGCAAGGTGAGGCACCACTGCTTGCTTGACATCTGGTTAGTTGCATTGCTGCTGCTTATGGGGAGATAGGGAAGGTAAGTTGGCATGGTGCATATGCACTGGTGGAATCAATCTGGCACTCCGGCCACCTCTGCCCTCCCCCTTCTACCTCCTGGAAAGCAGCAGCAGTGAAACCAACCAGGGGTCTGGTGGCCAGCAGCACCCCAACACAATGTGCGCTCCTGCTCATCAGCAACAACTGGCCATATAACAGAGATATGGATGCAGGGACCAGCCGCTGATGCAGACCCGGGCATTTTTTTTATCTTTGTGCCTACTCTGGCAATACTGTTACTGAATTAATTGTTGTTGTTATTATATATATTTATAGTCCATCTTTTCCCCTGGTGGAATTCAATGTTGTTTACAGATTGAAACCTGAACTCAGTAATGCAATTCACTAAAATGGGACTAGGAAACAGGTAAACAGGGCTATGGTAGTTTTGCTCTCATTGCTTAAACTTGCAGAAAGGGGTATTATGCGGATTTTGTTGTCGTTGTTTTCAAGCTGGTTTTTCAAATGAAGGCAAAGTGTTGTGGCATTCATCAAACTAGATGAATACCAAGTAATTGATCACATACTGTATTTAGAGGGTGGGGGAATAACGCATGCCATACAGGGTAAAGTTTTGTGCCTGCAGTGGGCTTCCAAAGTTTAATTTATCATTAAGAAGCCCTGATGTTCATTTACTAATGAAGTGAAAGAGTGGCATTTTATTTATCTTTTAATCTTTGAAATTTGTTTAATTTGTTTATCAGAATTAGTGGGCTGATGAGCTGATGTAGTGAAATTAAATTATAAGTAGATATGGGAATACAGGGCAATTTTCATACTTTATAGTGAATTTCTTTGCAGCTAATATGCACATTCAGTTTAATACAGATGGTATGGGGAAAGATAGCAACATGTACCCCTCTGTTTTTAAGTTCTATCAATTACTATTCAGGAAAAACCATGGAAGCCAGTTCTTAATATTGATCATATTTTTAAGATAATAATACAGAATAAAACTTTTGAAATAGATATGTGGCCTAAACGTTTTATCCTGGCCTCTAGACATTTTTCCAATTGCAGTATTAGAGTAGTATACTCAGTCATACTCAGAGCTGACCCATTGAAACTGATGTACTTAAGTTGTTTAAGTCCATTTATTTTAATGAGTTTTTTCTGAGTATGTCTGACATTGGATATCACCCTTAGGGCCACTCCAAAACATCCTTATTATTCCATATTTATTATCATTTCTGCTCATGCTGATGGTATTAAGGCACTCATACCCAATCCTGCTTACAATACTATTTGCACGTGCAAATGTTTTGGGGTGACCATACTGCTTCATTTCCAATCAGTGCATATCCTGTAACTTCCTGCTGAAATCCTGTAACTTTTCATATCACAAATGTTCAAGGTGAGGGGTGTACAACTTTTGTTTCACTACAGCCCCTCCAGACTGCCATAAAGTGGTAGGTAGGATTGAGGAAGCATTACAGAACAACTAAAAAAGCAGAATACAAACACTGCTAATGAACTATAATTGTATCAAAAACATGTTCCAGAATACACTTACAATAAAATACCAGTCTGGAGGGGCCCTCTATCTTCTTCTTTTTAACACTCAACGATCATTATGGATTTTCTCTTTAAGTTAATAGGTGTATTTCATTATTACCCTGGCCTCATGAGAGGTGTTTGAGTTAGAAACAACTTCTGCTGTAGGGTTCAAGTGGTACTTAGATTCAAATGGTTTCAGAATGCTGTCGATTCTAGATATGCAATCTTCAGAAATACAATAAGAATTGCAACTCATGGGAACAAGTGAAAGCACAGTTCAGCTTCTTTTTAAATCTTTTAAGTTCAGGACTGACTAAAAGAAGATAAATAAGAAGTTATCATCTTAAAAGCTTGTCTTAGGCATAAAACTATAAAAAGTGTGTTAGAACAATTTTAGATAAAGCTAGAAACATAAAAGCATTAAAAGACGGCCATCTGAAATGGATGAAATTGAACAAAATTTTAGCACAGCAGGGCAGATAGGATTACCGGGGTGGGGGTGGGATGGAAATAGAAAAAGAGTGTGAGAGAGAAAATCATGTCTTCAGACCATAATATTTATTTTATTTACATTATTTACAGCCTGTCTTATAAGAAGTAGCTCTCTGGGTGGTTCATGGAGTGTGTGTGTGTGTGTGTGTGTGTGTGTGTGTGTGTGTGTGTGTGATAAAGTAGTATTGGCAAGTCTTGAGAATTGCCACAAACTCATAAAGGTTGCCTCAGGTAACAGGTTGTCTATCAACTACCATCCTTATCTGCTGTCTCACACATTTTTGCCAAATGTGACCAAATTAACCTGTTGAAATACAAACACACACACACACACACACACACACACACACACACACAACTACTTGTTCCTCCTCACCCATCTAGACAGTGCAGAGAAGGTGAAAAAAACTGGGCGAAATAGAGGATGGAAGGGTAGGTGGGCTCCAGAAGCAGAAAGAAGCCAAGGCCAGGGTCAACTGAACTTGAATAGCTTCCTAAGCCCTGCTCCTGCCCCAGTATGGCATGTATCTTCACACTGATTTCATGCCTGTCTTGCCTCCTTCCAGCCCAGACCCAATTCTGTCCCAGCCTGCAGTCTGCTGGCAAGGGTAGAGGCACAACTTTCTTATGTTCCATTTTATTCTACAGATTTTGCAAGTCAAGTTTGCAAATCTCCCATGAACAGCAGAAACCTGCTCTAACACTAACATTATATCTTTCACATTACTGTACTAGGCAATATTTAATTTACCCTATCACTGGGTAAGACATGATATAGCACTAATGGGTACATCTAAGTGGGGTCACATTATATGCTAGCAATTTACAAATTTAATCAAGCACTGATTAGTTATCTGGCTATTAATATATCGAGTAAAATGTTTTGCTGATGTTCCTTCTACTTTCTAGCAAGGATTTATATTAGAATGCCTCCATACACACAAATCTCCATCCACCTTGTACAAGGAAATTATGTGCTCTAGAGCTTGTTTTTAAGTGCAGACACATTCCAGTTTTGAATCTCTGCTATTTGGGACCTTTGGTCATTAAAGGAAAGTTTCAGTGTTCCAGAAAGTTCATTACATGGTCATACAAAACAAATTGTATGAACATATAACAGCCTCTCTGCCATGACTTCAGCTATTAAAGGTGCAGTAGTGAGTCCAAAGGAGTTTTAGCCATATATATTGGGCTGTATCCAATGCTTGCAAAACAGACTCCTATCCATCCCCATGAACCATAATAATTATCATCATCATAAATCAATAGTAATTCTGCCTTACAAAGGCAAGCGGGTCTCCAACAAAATATTGTAGTGTACAGTGCTTCTCTTCTTGCTGGATACTCCATTCCCCCTCTCTAGCAGTCAGCTTTCCATGCCAGTGAACCTGTACAATCCTCCACATTACCTGTTTGTTTGTTTGTTTGTTTGTTTGTTTGTTTAACTACTGCAAACTTAGGGTTTCCTCAAAGCCTACTTATACATCCCTCACGTGTGTAGATGGTGTCATTTTGACTGTATGATAACAAACTTTAATTGTTCAGTCTTGGTATAAAATGGTATCCCTAAATTATGGGAACAAAGGAAGTCAGTCCATTGGTCCATCTAGCATTCTCTGCGCTGGCTGGCACCGATCCCACAATAAACACCAGTCTGGAAATACCAGCTGTTATTTCATGCAACTGGATCACAACTCTTTGATCTGCCCTCCCTAAAAAAAAGCTAAACAACTGTGACCTGCCCCCTAAAAAAAAAAGCTCAATAACTCTGGACTCCCCCCCCCAAAAAAATGGGTAGATCACTACCAGATTTTTTTTCCCCAGGGGGTAGATTGCAGTCTCTTGGGAGTTGGACATCCCTGCCATATAGGAATAAAGAAAGAAGAATTAAATGAGCATACCACATGAGGAACGATTCTAAGCTTGTTTGTCTATAGCAATTTTGCATCTGTATTAAACAGAATGCCCCTCATAACAGTTATATGTAGGATTTCATCCTTATGATAGGATCCAGCTCACCATTTTATATCCCGTTAAATCAAAGGGACTTGACTGTCCTTTTTGCTTGATTGTCCCTTCTCTATTGACTAGAAACTGTGGATATTTTATAAGGGGGAAAAGTTGCACTTTCCTGTACTCTTGAACAGTTTTGGAAGATTACTTTGTCAAATGTAAGGGGGGCAGAAGTCAAAGTGTGCAGTAAATAACTAGAATCCAATTTGGCATTTTCTCTGACCTTTTCTATGACAAATGCGTCCAAGGTTATTTTAAGCAATCTAATTGCATCTCTGAGGTGTTTTTTAAAATCCTGTTTCCAGCATAACTGTGGAGCATGTCACCATGACCAAAAATGAAAAATAAAGGTACAGTTTCCAACAAATAATTTCATTATAAGAAAATAAAGACAAGATTGAGAAAGTCCAGAAAAGTTGGGATTCACTTTTTTTTGGGGGGGGGGGGATAGTGGTAAACAGACTCAATGTTAGAAACTCTTCTAAAAGAATTAATTCTGGTCAAAGTTAAGCACTTCTCTTATGGGTTCCATAAGGCGCTTTTGCTTGCTCTCCGCTTTTGCTTGCTTTGGGAGAGCGCAGTGGGTTAATTTCAAGGAGCTTTATTGTGGGGGGGGGAGGGGACAATTGATTTCCTTCCCTGAAAGTTAACCCTTTCTTCACCCACTGCCCGGCTTGCAGCAAAGCAAGTGGGACAGGCTTGCTAGCCGCAGTTAGGAGCGGCGCCTCTCCCTGCTTCTGCTGCTGCCTGCCTCTGACATCAGTTGTTTGACGCCCCTTCTGCGTGTCACTGAAAATGGCTCTGCGTGTCACTGCTGACACGCGTGTCATAGGTTCGCCATCAGGGGTGCTGAAGCACCCTCTGGTGTCACATTTTTATAACGCATTTTTAACGATAGAACCAACCGTTGTAGATTTTCCCTAAGCCTTTTCTAGTAAGGAAATATAAGAAGAAAAACTTCACATGTTGACATTTTGTTTGTCATGCAGCTTATTAGTTGTGTGTAGCCCCTGATTTATTTGGAAGCTTGTCACCTGACCCAGAGAAGAGTACTGTATGTAAATTTTCATATGACACAAAGCATATGCAAATTTGTGTCCTCTTTTACTGGTAGAGTAGAAGTTTCCATTCCTATTGGCAGCCTTTGTAGAATGTCATACAAATTGAATGGCTGCCCATATCTGTGCCCTAGAGAATTCCACAAAAAGAGAACCAAAAGGAAAATGTTCCATAGCATGAACTAAAATGGAATTTAAAGGCCAAGCTGTACATTCTCACAGTATCCTACTACTTCTGGCACTTTGCTAACTCCCACGACTTGTTACAGTTTTCCAGACAGTGAGACACAATTGAATCACTAAAACTTATAAGAACAATTAAATAAAAATATAGCTTCAGTAAGATATATCTGTAGCTATGAAAAACGTGATATAATCCAATTTAATCTCTTGAGATCTCTTGACAATTCCCTGAGGGTAACTCAGTAGAGCTTCTGACAAGTATTAATTTCACATCACTGTATATATATATATATACACTGGCTAGAGCTTACAAAGGAGCAGTGGGAGTTTGAGTGAAAGGACTTTCTAGACACTACAGAAATGGTTTAGTACAGTACAGGCATCCCCAAACTGCGGCTCTCCAGATGTTTTGGCCTACAACTCCCATGATCCCTAGCTAACAGGACCAGTTGTTGGGGAAGATGGGAATTGTAGTCCAAAACATCTGGAGGGCTGAAGTTTGGGGATGCCTGGTTTAGTATAACCTGGTTCTCATTCTTGGTAAACCTCCACAAACAGCCTGAAATTGATCACTTTGAATGGCATTCTATGGCAATAGGTTATGTGAGGTGATATTACTGGGTTACAGAGATAAAGCTTTATTGCATTTCATTCCTAGAAAATATGGATTTATTCATTTCAAAGTCAGTAAGATGGAATATAGGCTTCTTCCCATCCTTCTAAGAAGGCTTTCCTTCCTTGCTGTAAAACCCCTGCTTGCAAGTCCGTGTACTTGTTGAGGGAAGAGGGAAGAGTAACATAGCTGTTAATCCAGATTTGCTCCAGCCTGGCAGCAACAATGAACACAACCCCATACACTTATACCTTTGGTTCTGCGGTGCTAGGTGTTGGGGGTCCCCAGTGCCCTAGCAGTGTAGGGCTGGTGGAAATTAAAATACAGTATTCCATTCTATTATGTAATCAGCTTCACCAGTTTCTGTGTAAGATTGCCTACTTTTTGAGAGAGGGAAAGACTGAAATTGTTTCTCTTACAACAAAATCATCTTTCCCATAACATGAATTTTAAACATAAAGAAGAAGACTTAAAAGATATACATATATTAACTTAGCTATAAGTTGTTTTCAGGTATGAATTTACATCTACTCTCTTGAAAATTCAAATTATCTTTCTTTTGTTGTTCTTACAGAAAAAACTTTGTAAACAAGTTTTTAAAAAGACTTAGTAGTACTTTTGGTCCTGGTAAAATCTCAATAGAAAAGTTTATTTTGTGCAGCCATTTCATTTGAAGGTGACCTACTACTGCTGAAAATCAGCCATACACTGCCACTGCATATGGGCACTGAGATGCTTATTTCAGATTCTGATTGCTTATGCATTGGCCTGTAAAAAAAGAAGAACTTGCTTATATATTTTTTCATCTTGAATCTGGTAATCAACATTCTGCACCATTCAATTATTCCAAGCCTGTGATTGTTTGGACTTTCTCATCATGTTATCATATAATATCTATAAAGCCCTGATTTTTATTTTAATGTATCTAGTATCCATGATGGTGTCATTTTGTGTATGGCCTTGGGGTTTTCCAGTAGTTTTGTAAAATTAACCATAAAGCTTCTGCACTAACAGCCTTGCATGGTGGCATAACTGGGTTATTAGCTAAATTTACTTGAACTGTTGTGAATGATTTAGTTACAGGTAGGTAGCCGTGTTGGTCTGACGCAGTCGAAATAAAATACAAAAATTCCTTCCAAAACTTAGTTGGTCTTTAAGGTGCTGCTGGAATGAATTTTTTTATTTTGTTGTGAATGATCTTAGTCTCCCAAATGTATTATTTGTGTTATATCGACTTCCCATCAGGTTATCAATTCCACACATGATTCCCTGTAGGCTAAACACTTGGAAAAAATATATTTATATATATATATGTAACATTTGAATTGTAACAACTATTGCTTAGTCACAACTATACTTTACCTGGGCAATTTGTTCAAGTGGCTGCTGTTTGTACAGCTCAGTTACTCTTAGATAATTCGGACTATGTGCGTCCATTTCAACCTGCTTTCAGACCAGTTTTCACCACAAAACTGTACCTGGAGAATTCTCCTTTGTGACTTTTGATACCTTGATTGCAGCATGCTCCTGGATAAACCATCTGGATTAGAGATTGGCAGACTATAAATCAGTGGATCTATTCCTACTTGGGGGCTGATTCCATAGGGTGACACTGTAAAGCTACTGCTGTCAGTCCTGTCAGTCTATAGTCTGTTCTGGAGTCTGCCTAATTAAAGCCTGTCATTTCTCACACTCTGTATAAACCCCCTTGTCTGCCATCTGAAGGCCTGATCCTGGTCGCATCTGAGAACCTCTTCCAGGTTACCCTGCTATCTTACGTTTGGTGGGTGATGACTGGAGAGAGAGTCTTGGCCATTGCGGCCCTTTGAATATGCAACACTCTCCCTAGGAAGGAATGCCTGGTCAAAATTCTAACGTACTTTCAATGATGTGGAGGACTTTTTATTTGCTCAGGCTTGTTATAACTGGTTTTATTGTCATTTTATAGCTTTGCTGGGATTTTTAGTGATTTTGATGTAATCTTCTGTGATTCTGTTGCAGTCTTTAAAATGATTTCCCCTGTGGCTGAAATGATTTGGTTGTATCTGTTTTTAAGGGTATGGAACTGCTGTTAACTAATGGGTGGCTTTAAAATTCACTAAAGAAAGAAAGAATACTGTATATTCTAAAGTTAACAGAGGTATACACAGTGGAAATGAACTTCCCTGATAGGAAATTATGTCACATAATCACATTGTTCCTCTTCCGCACCTGTTCACCTTCCCTAATATCGGAATTATTTGGAGGAGGAGAGACTTGTGGCTTCTGTTCCAACAGAACACAGGTAGAGCTAATAATAATAATAATAACACAGGTAGAGCTGCTAAGGTTGTGAGCGTGTAGTCCTTTTTTAAAGAGCTGAACATTGATCAGAGGCGGTTTTAGGGTGGCGTGAATGCTGTAGAATGGAGTGAGAAAGGTGAGGGGCTCCAAATTTTAGTGCTGCGCAAGGTGCCACTGAAATTTGAGAGCCCCAAATCCACCACTGCATTGATCAACCAATGTATGACATGGAAGAGGAAGCAAGGGAGACTCTTCCTCCTCTTGAACTTCTGACTGTTGAAATTTTATTTGTACTTAACTGTATGCACACAACTCTGCTGTTCAACTAAGAAGACAAATCACATACATATTGGTTTGCAATTCCTTATCTAATTACATAGATAATGGCTGACAGTAGTCTACTTAAATATGTATGTGAGTATACATACAGGAACCTCATCATTTTAATGTACCTAAATAACTCAAAAGATTAATACTTTAGATTTGTTCTGATATGAGTGACCACATGGCATATATGGGATCTACCAAATTCCTGCGTTGATTATGTGTATGATGTATGAGTGCATACTCATCCCATAGGGATTTCAGTGTGTGTGGCACACAAATACATGCTGCATATATATTCTGCAGGATCAAAGTTTTCATTAATGCAAAAATCAAAAGTGCGAAGAAAAAAAGAAAACATAATCAAACTTACAAAACATAGGAGCAGTGGTTGACATTTCCAATTAAATAGAGAGCAGATAATATAGAAAAATAAAAGCAGCAAAACACATAATGAAAGCAAAGGTTCATAATTCACTGGGGGAAGAGAGCTTTGTATATCTGAATTTCACATGTAATAAATGAGCCTCACCAAATGATATAGAAACATGGTCTTCTTTAACTCTAGTCCCATGTGATGGTCTTTTAGGCACTGAGTGAAAATCTTTTTCTTTCCTCCAAAGCCGTTTAATTTTAATGGGTATACAGTGGTACCTCTACTTACGAATTTAATGAGTTCCGAATGCACATTCGTAAGTCGAAAAAAATTGTAAGTCAAATCCCATAGGAATGCATTGGGAGAAAATATTTGTAAGTAGAAGCAACCCTATCTAAAAAATTGTAAGTAGAAAAAATACTAAACTGCACCCAAGATGGCGGACGGAGCTCCATTCGTAAGTAGAAACATTCGTAAGTCGAGTTATTCGTAAGTAGAGGTACCACTGTATACCGTATATACTCGAGTATAAGCTGACCCGAATATAAGCCGAGGCACCTAATTTTACTTCAAAAAACTTGGGAAAACTTATTGACTCAAGTATAACCCAAGGGTGGGAAACGCAGCAGCTACTGATAAATTTCAAAAATAAAAATAAATACCATCCTATGCCTTTCCCAGCTGTTGGCGGTGGGGTGAGGGGAGAAGCGGCGAGGAAGGATCCCTTCCTTGCTGCCTCTCCCTCCCCACCACCTCGCACAGATACAGCAGCGTGGTGGTGGTGGTGGTTCTTTCTGCTGTTTTCTATTATTATTATAGATTTTATTGTTTAAACAAAGGGTTGAATTTTGCATTTTAATAGGGCTATAAACTAAATTATAATGAAAGCATATAAACAAAACAAACGAATAAAATAATACAATAGTGGCCCTACTTCTCTTGCTCATATATAGGGCATTCATTCATATGGGGGAAAGCAAGGAGAAATATAAACATTCATTATCTGAAGGGAACCTGCTTTCTTCCTTTATTGACCTCAAATATTGAGAATCAAACTTGCTGCTATCTGTATAAACTCAAACTAGGTTCTGTTTCTAGGTCACACTGGATCTGACTTTTACATTTATAAAACGAGGTATACTTAATAAAATCAACTGTTATTCTGTTTTTACAGCTTGTAGGTCAGGATTCTACAAAGCATTTGCTGGAAATATAAAGTGTTCAAAATGCCCTCCACACAGCCAAACCTTTGTGGAAGCAACATCTGTGTGTCAGTGTGAAAAGGGTTACTTTCGAGCTGAGAAGGATCCAGCAACTATGGCATGTACCCGTAAGTGTGAATCATACTGGTATTTGAAATTCTTTCCTTGTCTCTCTCATTATCTCAGAAGACAAAAATAGCACTTATTTTATATTCCTCTCACAAAAGCTAAAAGTATGAGAGCATGTTTTTGTTAATCAAGAATGCAAATCAGGTTTTCATTTATTCCCAGTGCTCCTTTAAATAAGCAGAAAAATGCTCTTCCATCTAAAGTGCCTTTTAAAAAACACCACCACAATACTAGATAGAATGTTACCAAAATTCTGTTATTAACAGAGTGACCACATGTTTCAAATCTGGGTACTGGTATATATAATATATAATGTGTATAAGGGGGGGAAACACCCTTGTACAAAATGAGCATTTCATCCATGAAATACATGGATGAAAACACTCCATGTACTGCAACATATCTAGAAAGTATATATCCTGAAAATGCCCTTGGGAAGATAAATACCAGACCCTTTTTACAGACTCAGATATAGTTGCAGTGCTTAGAGTTTAAAATGGGACTATAACATTATGGCTCAGGATCAAATGACCAATTAAAACAAAATAAAGCTATTCCAGTTCACATCAGCCACTCCTAAAGGCAGTCCTGGCTGGCAAGTAACATAGTCTAACTGTGTAAAAAGTCATATTGAACTTCCATTACAGCACCCTGGCGAAGAGTCTCAAACAGTTATACATATTGCCGTGGCTGTCACAACCCACTCATTCAAATGAATTGCTGATGAAACCCTACCCACAATACCAGCCCCTTCCCACATGCCAATAAACCTTAGGATGGTGAATCTGCAGGCTCTAAGGAGCTTGATTTATGAGTTATGGAAGATAGCTTAGGAAGCCGCTTTACAACTGCTTCAGGATATTTATTATGTTCTTGGACTTTCTCATCTCCACTCCGAGATTACATTACATTACAACACCCAAGTAAACACAGGTGTCATCGTAGCCTGACAGTACAGAATAAATTACAGGTAGGTAGCTGTGTTGGTCTGCCATAGCTGAAACAAAATATAAAAATTCCTTCCAGTAGCACCTTAGAGAGCAACTAAGTTTGTCATTGCTATGAGCTTTCGTGTACATACACACTTCTTCAGATACCAGGTACAGAATAAGTGGACTAAAAATAACTCGTTAACAATGTCCAGTTTAGATATGGTATTTTTAAAAAATCCTGCTCAGCACCATGACAACCGGCCGAACCCATAGTGCTAGGGATCTGGAGATGATAGATTGTCCTGTTCCAGAAGGTGATAATGATGATGATGACAATAATGGCAAACAACAACAACTTCTACATTAGCCTGAATTTGCTGAACACTTAAAATCTCGGTTGCACACACTCTAATTAAATACTATGAGAACTGGGTTCTAACTGCCTTTCGGACTGTTAAACTCCTTCTGGACAGCTGCAGGGGCAAAGGGTCATTAGGGTGGAAAAGAGGCATTTGCAAAATTGTCTTCTTGCCTTCATGAATCACTTTCTGATTCTTAATGGTCATTAGTGCTTAATATTTGTTTCTAAACAAGACATATTAATAATTATAAAATAAAATAAACCAGAATTGGCTTCTTTCTAATTTATGATTTTATCATGTGTACATCAGTACAATTTCAATCTATCTTGTTCCTGAATGGTGCAACGCTTTATTCTACTTATATGATGGGATAGGTCAATGGGATGTGAAGCTGGATTGCAATTCAGTAAGAAAGGCATATATTAAAGATATACTGATCAAGGACTAGAGAATGACACAACAAATCCTTCATCCTTACTACGACTTTGGCATGATTTTACACCAGCAGCTCCACATAGTAAGCCATTTCTGAAGCACAAAGTAGTGTCAAAATAGTTTTTGAATATACACCAATATCCCTTTGTATATTCAACATACCTTTCTGGATCCCAGGCAGCATTTAATTTTTTTCTATAAAATAAATTATGCAGGCATTAGTATAATTATTATAGCTTTACTGCGCAAAACTGGAATAGTCACAATGTTTGATGCATGTTGGTGAAAGACATTAATCTTTTAAAACTGTCAGTATACTTGCTTGCCTAAACGAAATATATAGCATGCAGAAATTCCTGAGCGTATTGCTCACAGATGCCTGCAAAAAGGTTATGGCTGCCAGTTTTTTTTTCCAATGTGACATATAATCTATGCATAATTTATAAGTGATAACAAAGCAATCAGGCTACATTCATAAAAATCCCAATGACACATAATTTAGCAGAATCTGAGGATTAGAATTAATTGTCTCTCTTTGTTCCAAGTTCTAAATCTTAGTAAATGATTCACTGCATGTCATTACAGCTTAATATTTGCATGAAATCACAGTTTAGATGGCATAATTTAATGGCAATTAAAAACCTATTTAATCGTCATGCAAATTGGCACGAGGGCCCTTGAGTACGAAGGGTGTCTATTTCTTCAGTATCTGCAGGCGGACAGTTATAAACTTTGAAACACTCCTACTACAATTGATAACAATTTTCCTGTTCAGAGCAATATGAATGCATAATAAATCATATTTTTATCCTAAAATAAGACCAAGATTCTCTGTACATTGCTTTACCGAACAGAACTATTAGCAATCATTGGGAAATTGCAAAAGAAAAAAACTAACATGCATTTTTTTTCTGGTGCAAACTGAATATAATTATACATAACATACACAAACCAAAATAAATCAAGATAGCATAAAGGTATTTTGTCAATAATTGGATGTGATGCTGTACATAGTCTCCCTCTGGTAGAAAAGCCTTTTTTTAAAAAAAGAGGGGGGGCTAAAATTCTTAAGATTGATTCTTCAAGAGCAGAAATGGGAGGAAGTTTCAATTCCCTGATTTTATTTCCCCTACAAACATCTGACTGGTAGAATTCTCTGTACTTCTATTCCTGTTGGCATTGATAGATAGATAAAAGTCAATGGGTGAGAATAGTTGTGGCCCTGAGAGTTTAAAATCCTGATACCAGATTCTGTGATGTGGGCATATTTTGTCATCCTAACCATACAAACCCCATCCTGAATCTGTCTTGAGTTCTGTTCCTAGTATTTTATCTGACTTTGTTTCCTGACCTTGTGCTAACGTGTTCTCTTGTGATCTTGGCATGAGTTCCTGTTTACATGTTCCTTAAGAACAATATGAGGGTAGCTGAGTTTTGTTTTTCTAAGTGTGTAAGAATGTACCATGTTTGCCACATTTAATTTGTTTCCGTAAATGATGAAAGAGGGCTTTAGGTGTGTGTGTGTGTTGGTTCTAATGACAAACTATTTCCCCTTTTCCTTAGGGCCTCCTTCTGCTCCAAGGAACGTAATTTTTAACATAAATGAAACAGCTCTCATGTTGGAATGGAGCCCCCCAAGTGACACAGGAGGAAGAAAAGACCTCACATATAGTGTCATTTGCAAGAAATGTGGATCTGATGCCAGCCAGTGTGAGATATGTGGAGGAGGCATCCGATTCATTCCAAGACATACTGGACTAATCAATTCCTCAGTAACTGTGCTTGATTTTGTGTCTCATGTGAACTACACTTTTGAAATAGAAGCCATGAATGGAGTCTCTGAATTAAGTTTTTCACCCAAGCAGTTTACAGCTATCACAATCACTACAGATCAAGATGGTAAGTTTGTGCTATTTGTATATCAGATATACTTAGAGCTTATGTGAGTTCACAGTACATTTTGTGATCTCCTCTCCCCCCCCCCCCGAGTCAATAGAACAATAGAAGCACTTAAAGCTACTCAGATCTTTTATTATTCCGTGTTACTATTTTGTGAGGTGGAGAGGAAATGGTTTTAGGATAAAATAGGAGGTGTTTTGTTAAAATTAATTGGGCTATCGAGATGAAAAGGTGTTGCATTAACTGAAATTAATATAATGCTGGGACATATACTTAATTTTTTTAAGGCATACCTGTGGAATTACTGATGGGAAGGTTGAGGCTTACTACTGTGTAAACTTCATTCATTTCAATAGTACACAGAGGAGCACCCAATGGATTTCACTGTAATTGCAGCTGTCATCCCATTGAAATCAATGGTAACATTTCCATTGACTTCTGTCATTTGGTTGCACCCAGCATCACCATGTTTACCTGTGTAAGAAATGTACTTCAGATATTTAAAATATCAATATATACATTTTGATACATGTCCCATGAATTTAATTTCACAAAATGTATCTCTCCAGCTAGTTTGATAGGTACAAATGTAAGGTATTTAAATATTATGACATTCTTGTATGAATGACCATATAGAATTTGGTCCATATAGAATTGGTATTGAAATTACTAAAGGTTCTTGTCCCCAGGCCTCCCTATTGTTTTTGTGCCAGTTGCATAGGAAAACAGTTGCATACAGACTGACAAGTATGGCTTTATTTTGGTTTTATTAAGTTGACAGCTTCAATAATCAATAGGTATGTCCAATAGAAAACCAAATCTTCAGAACTTAAAATCAAATTCACACTTAATTTAAAGTCTTACCGGTATGTAGGGATTTAATCAGCATTGTGGCTGCATGATGACCTGGTGTTTCTGCATGCCAAGGAGAACCCTAGATGCTTGCGGGGAACGTTCATATTTAAATAATAATAATAAATGGCATGACAAGGTTTAAGCATGCTCATTGCTGTCCAGGAGAGACACATAGGCTAAAAGGGTGGGATTTAGCATCTTATACTTGTTCTGTCTGTGGAAGTGTTCCAGCTTGCCAAATGGAGCAATGCCTCCTCCCCCTGCGCATTGTTCTGGAACTTCTCCCAACCCTCTGTCAAACCAATTTCAGCTGGCATAGGGGGAAGAGAGGGAGAAAAGCCCCTTGCAGAAGCAAATGTCCTTGTGCAGGACTTCCACTTACAGGACTGGTTTGGTGAATCCTACCCAAATTATCAAAAGGGCTTCAAATTAATTAGGATAAGTGGGAAAGCACTTCTTCCAATCCTAATTTGTTTTACAAGGATTCTATCAGATGCAAAATCCTTTTTACAGAGGTGCAAAATCTATGAGCCTCTGGTTGCTATTGGATTCCCATCAGCCTCTCCCAGCACTGTCAGTGGTCAGGGATGATGACAGCTATAATTCAGCAACAGATGCAGGGCCGCCTTAAGCATATCTGGCACCCTGGCGCCGTGGTGCGAAGATCCCTCCGGCAGCCCGCCCGCCCCGTTTCCCAGCGGCGCCCCCCTGGCGGCCCTGCGCCACCCAGCCTTGCCGTAGGGCCAGCCCTGAACAGATGGAAAGCACAGGTTCCTCACCTCTGCCTTAAAATATCCTGGGTTGTGAGTCCCTTCATCCCAATTTCCTCTTCACCCCCATCCTCCCCTCCCCCCAACACTATTGGGCAGTAAAAAAATAAAAAATACCCCCCCACACACACACACATATACTCACACACCGAGAAGTTTGGGGATGAATGAGCAGCTTTGTGATCACATTGCCTCAAACCTCAGCAATCAGAACCTACCAGTATCATCAAAAGGGTATTTCCAAACCATTTATATCTCATCGCCCATGACTCCTTGTGAGCCACCAACTTTTCACTGTATAGCTCAAATTACCAGCCCTGTGGGTAGTAATTACTGTTCTAATAGCACTTCTATAAAAGGGAGAGAAATCATATTGATAAGTGAAATAAACAGCAATAATTAAACAGAGTTCACATGAGCTTCCTTCCATATTTATATATTTTTTTCTATAAGGCTTGCCCTGCTGCACAGCTTTTTAATTGTTCTACTAACTTGTATTTTTGAAAACACTCTAATGGCCTATTTCAACTACATTTAAATTTACTTAACAGCTTATTCTCTACATTTCCTCAATTTCTAGGGAGGAGGAGAATACCTGTTCACTACCATTGTTAAGATTTGTGTGCAGCCCTTTACTTACTAGTGTGCAGATTTCGAATGGCCATTGCACTTGCTATATAATTTGCATCAATGCCCCCAAAGTCATTAATTTTATTTGCAAAGATACTGACATGATTTATCTTTGCTCTTTTAAATATATAGTTTTCAACCATCCCTCTTTTGTACATCTATTTCTAGGCAGCAAAACTGGTGCTACCTTCATAAACATGCTTTATGAAGGCTTGCCATTTCATTTATCACCATGTCTTTTTCTGCAAAACTCTTCTTTTATGTCCAAATAAACTGACTGAGACTCTAAAAAGTGATCCTTAAATTCTTTGAAGCTTTACTAGTAGCACTGTTAATAATGGAAGAATTATTGTGGGGAATGCAAGCAGCGTTCACACTTGGGTTTTACTGTCAGGCTATCATAGATTACAAAGGCAGAGGCCTTTCCTTGCTTGGATAAACTACAGTGGAAACCAACATAGTTACACGAAAAGCAGACACTGGTAAAAGATACATATCTGCTGTCTTTAAAGATAAATCTTATGCCATCTCTCTGGCCATGCACATTTACACAGGAGCCCCAAGGATATGAACCAGCATAGCTTTCTTTCCGTTGCTGCCATAAGAACTGTGGTAAAGGAATGTAAAGATTAGAGCTCCTTGGAATTTGTTGTAGAGTGTTGTGCATAAAGTCCAACCTCAAAAAGATTAATGAGATTCTTATATGAGGGGAGAGGATATGAACGGGTTATCCCGTTTTTTTCATGCAAGTTCTCAGCAGCCATATTTGGTGCCTCAATCTTATCCTTTCTTGTGCTGTACTCTTGCCCTGAAAAGAATAGGGATGGGAGGGTGAGGCATGGGTCATGTGACTTGCCTGGGAGCACATCTCAGAAGACACGCATTGTGGTTTGGGGTAGGAAAAAGTTGTACAGTGTTATTTAAGACCACCACATTTACTGAATAAAGGTCAGAAAATCAAAGCTCTCTTAATTTATCATTTGTTCCATTAAGGTGTTACTTCCCATGAAACATTTTCAAGCTAGCAATAGTAAAAACATCAACAAACAAAAACATATGAAACTATTTCAAGACCAACATAGATATAGACTGTGAGATAAATCTATCTATATATTAATTAGTTTCAATGAAACACTCTGTGAGAAATGCAGTAAGATAAATAAATGACCAGGGATAGGTGCTCTGACTGCTAGATGGTCAGTCTAGGACAGTATGTAGGGCTGTGTCATAACAGAGTGGAGAATGGGAATTGGGAACACTGTGTTACAGTGGTTCCTACCTCCAGGACCAAAGGCAAACAGTAGTATTGGGAGAGTGCTTTTCAGCCCCTTGGGGGTTGTGTTATGGGCTGCTGCAGAGCATAATGCCAGTGCTATTTAATATCTATATAAAGGTCCTGGATACGGTCATTAGGAGTTTGGGGACAAGGTGCCATCAGTATGCTCTGTTTCTCCATAACATCTGAACTGAGAGAGGCTGTGCAGTCCTTGGACTGGTGCCTGGGCACAGTTATGAGCTGGATGAGGAAAAACAAGCTAAGCTTGGATCCTAACAAGACAGAAGCATAGTGGGTGAGTGGTCCCCATGTCTGAGAAATTGGTCAGTTGCACTTTCCTAGAGTTCCCAGTGAAGATGGATTGACTGGTAAACCATCCTGAAAATTGTTGCTTGGGGGGGGGGGTAGGATCTCCTAACAACTCTCAGCACCCTTAACAAACAACAGCTCCCATAATTCTCTAGGGGGAAGCCATAATTGTTTAAAGTGGGTATCATATGATGTGAATGTGGCCACAGTCTCTCACACCAGTGGTAATAAAATGTCTTCATATTCCCATAGGTAAGTGCAATTGGTCAAATTTAGATCACATAATTCTGTTGCTGGTGTGTGCCTGTCAACTTACCATAATTTTCTTGTCCAGTTAGCATTATCCTGCTGGGCCCAGTGTGGCAGCTGTGTATGGTAAATTTCCAACAGGAATTCCCATCAGCTCTAGTCAGCACAGTTATAGCCCAAACCATCTGGAGGGGATCAAATATCTAAACAGAATCCAGGATGTTGCTCTTGACTACACCTGAGGGAAGCGTGACTCTTCCTTCAATTTATCTTGCTTCTCCAACTGATGAACAGAACAATTTTTACCTGACAGGCAGTTTAGAAACAAAGGTGATGAGGGACTATGTCATAATTAAATATGATTGGCTTTTACTAATATCTGAGTCAGAGATGAAACATCTATTGCAGACCTGAATCTGAGCACTTTTATCATGATAGAAGAGTAAGAAGAGGCTTCAGGAGGGTGAGAAAGAAAAAAGTGTCATGTTCCCCTCCCCCAAATTATTCTTCCAGCTCTGGAGCATAACCTCTTTCCATGGAAGTTTTAAAGCAGAGTTTGGATAGCCATCTTCCATAGATGTTTTACCTGAGATTCTGGCATTGCAGGGGATTTGACTATATGACCCTTGGGGTCCCTTCCAACTCTACAATTCTATGATATGACGTTATTATGATACTCTCTGTGAACAAACTAACTGCCACCATTTTTTATTGTATACAATATCACATCCATGTTTACCTCGTGAAAGACAAAGTGAGCCATGTATTTATACTATATACAGTGTTTTTTTCTGGGGGGAACGCAGGGGTATGCATACCCCTAAACATTTTGTGAATCTAAGTTTGGCCTCATTGAGGGGCAGTATTTCAATATGAGTAGGAAAATGAGAGTATCCCTAAATATTTTTTAAAGAAAAATAGCTCTCTCTCTCTCTCTCTCTCTCTCTCTCTGTGTGTGTGTGTGTGTGTGTGTGTGCAGAGAATGTATTTATCAAAGCATATAGCTAAAGAAATGAAAACATAGGTTTGGTTTTCAAGTTTTTGCAATTTGATCTAACAATTTACAGAAATCTCTGCAGAGTTGATACAATGAACTTTAAGAAGTTCTTGAAACTGTTCTACAACTTGAGTGTTTTTTCCTCTCAAGAATAAGCCACCTTGTGCTATATATATTCCTGCCACTGCAAAGAACCAAATTAAAGTAATCAGGCTTGCTTCATTTAGTTGGAATCTTTATCACTGACTGATACAGTTAGAAGAGTCATTACTGACTGATATAGCCTCAGTTCAGTACAAGATATTCCCAGGATAAGATTGTGACTTCAGTAGTGTAATTAGAAACCTTTGCCACAATACTTAATTGACTGACTGCTGAAATTCTTCTGTCACATTAGCAGCATTCTTTTTTCAGAGTTTACCCAAACATTTCTGAGAGGGATTTAAATTAAAAACACGATCTCTGTGTTCTGACTTCATGACAAGCAAACTGAAGGCTTCTTTCCTTTCCTAGCAAAAGGAATTAGTTGGGTCAAAAGCAGTAAAAGGAGACATTAATCATGGCTAGTCAGTCTAGAAAAAATTGTTCTTGTAGGTGTCATGACTTTCACACAAACCTTTAGGGAGCATGTTCAAAGTGAAGGACGTGGTAAATTACAAACCAATTCTGCTGGTGTTTGCTGTGGGGTCTTTAAAGCAATTATGTTCGTAACAGGTTGTTTCAATTCATTTGCTTCTTAAAATGTACTTTCTTCATTATGCTCCATAACCCCTTCTCCTTCTATGAGTTTGAGTCTCTTCCATATGGATTTGCCAAAGGCCTTGACCCAGTGACTGATTTCATTTCTATATTCTGAAGGCATTAAGTTGTGCATGCTGGGATAGTTTTGAAAGCAGATTTAAAATTACCTAAAGTTTTCATACTTTTGCAGCTCTTATAAATCTATTCATTGTACTGCTGAATTAGCTTCGAAACAGTATTTTTAAATAACACATTCACCTACTTATAATGAAGAAGCCTTGTCTTCCAGCTCTGGTTTTAGATTGCATTTTTACATGCTTTCAACTTGCCTCTTAGGGAATAGTAACAGAAAGAGAGAGTTACTGTGAAAAGGTTTAGATACGTTTTGGAAATATACAGTAAACAATTCATTTTAAATGTTGTGCAAGATACCGGTACTTTGCAGAACCAGAAGCACAAGCATCCCTTGTTTTGTTTGTTTCTTCAGCACAAACAAAACGTATACCTAACAGTTACAGAAAGAGAAAATATAATTAAAATTACAAGTAGTTTGCCAACGTATATACACATGAAAGACTGAATTATAATTACCCTAAGATAATAGCATCCAGTGGTAACTGAGGAGTTGTATACACAGTGAGAAGATTCATGTTGTTGTGTAGAAAATATATTCTGTTTTCAAGAAATGACATTTGCCATCGTGTCTAGGCAGTCAAATGCCAAGGTTAGGGTCAATGTTTCACTAACCATTCCCCCTCTTCTCATCTCAGAAAAATTTCTATAACCAGCCATTACAGCATATTTTCATTTCCTTCCCCCTCATTGAAAAACCTAGTTTCCCACAGGCAATTGTTCAGCCATTGGGAGAACAGGAGGCTGGACTAGATGGGCAATTGGTCTGATCCAGCAAGCTCTTCTTAAGTTCTTATGTTCAAGGCTTTTAAATACACTTAAAAACAGCCATCATTTATTTATTTTTTACTGGGAATTTTATTTATTTATTTAAAACATATATAAACCACTTAATATTTTTTTAAAAAAATCTCTGAGTGGTATACAAAAAACAAACAAACAGCAATATAATTAAAACAAAACTATAACATAAAAAATGGTAAAACAACAGAATAAAAGCATATAAAAGCATGTGATTCATACAGATAAAGGTTTATATGGGTCTCTCGGTGTCAAGGTGTCTCTCAGCACATGGAATTTGTTTCCAGTACTAGAACTGAGCTCACAGACCTACCACTCAGTAATCCACTTTCTCTCAAACATACCCATACTTCCTTCATGTTAGCAGCCTAATTTAGAAAGGGAAAACCTTTTTGGGGGGGGAGGGGTCATCCTTGTTAAACAATTGGGAGCCTTTGATGATCTTTTTCAAATAACTAAAGAGATCTACTACCAGATCTCAATCTACCCTCTGCCCACCCCTACTCTAGAGCTTTTAGTGGATTGATTCTTGTATCTCTTCAGACACAGTGCATCTTTTAATCCATTGTCCAATCCATGTCTGTACATAAAAATTATCTATCTATACAGTGGTGGCTGGTGGCTAGTGGCACTGGTAGGACCCAAGGCAGGAGGCAAACAGTATGTGGAGCCAATGACAGGCAGAGCCAATTCTACCCCCCCCCCAATTTCCCTGCTGAAATCCACAAGTGCCACCCTCTTGACTGGTTGTAAAGAAGAAGGCAGATGATGATGATGATGATGATGATTTATACTCCGCCCACCCGGCTAGATCTCCCCAGCCAGACAGGTGGCAACTGGCTGAGGGAAGACTGACATTTGTGGACCAGTGCCCCATTTGTGGGTTGTTAGGGGCTTTAATAATCTTTGTCATTTGCCACCAGACTCATCACTGACTATGAACAATTGTGCAGTCTCCCTCCCCTAGTGCACAGCATTAGTGGACATCTACTGGACCATTGTTATTGTGGTAGAATTGGTGTTGGGTGTAAAAGATTTGTTAGCTTGCGCTTTTCATCTTGTTGGAGTCTGTGGGATTGTAAATTATACTTATTAGTCTTATTTTTTTATTGCTTCCAATCCTTTGCAACATGTCCTGAGCCCCTGGGGAAAGGTGTGATGTACGTTTATGTCAATATAGTTAAATTCACACAATGTGGATTTTCTAATGGCTCAGTAGATATAATTTCCGAAGAAGTGTGCTTAAAACTTCAGCCTTAATTTAATGTTAAAAGTCAAACACTTGTAAGACGCATTATGCTGCAGTAAGTGCAAAGCAAAATGTGTTTATCCAAAAGAGAGGCATGTCATTTTGTGTAGCAATTCATTCCCTGGAGTAACTTAGGCATTATTACAAGAACTTTATTCTGCCTCATGTGCATCTTTATTCATGAATCATAACGATAGGCTTAATTATATGATCGAGTACTCCTGTTTCCCTCTGGTCGAGTAGCTGTTGAGTAAGTCCTGTTCTTATCTTTTTCATGTATGTCGCTATGTTTACAGCACACCTTTTGGATTTTGGATGTAAGCCATTAAAAAGTGCTATGCTGAAATAGCACTTGGTGAATTGTGTCTCTTACAGTATATTGAATTTTAAAAAATGCTTCATAATTTTTTTGTTGTTGCAAGTGGTTCAGTTCAGTGATTTGTAACTGGCGTTATGAACTGTAATGAGTGCTGTCAAAGTATAACACATCATGCACATTTAATGAATCTGTCTTTGCAGTAGGGGCTTTCAAACTTGGTTTGAGTCAGTCTCCTAAGTTAAGCACTTGAAATCTACTTGAGCATTCCCCTGGTTAATGAAAACGATGGGTGGGAGGGAGGAGGAAATGCAGATGGTAGTACTTGTTCTCATCTGAAACCTGACAACAGACAAATTAAAAGAAATGGAAATGAAAGCTACCTGATTCCACAGTGGAAGAAACCACATTGCAACACACGCTTGTGGCCTCATTGGCTCAGAGAGTAGAGATTCGCTCTTCTAACAACCCCTCACTGCTGTAAGAAATGAGAATCTTAGGAAGTGGGAAGCAATCC
The DNA here is from genome assembly GCF_965207765.1 of Zootoca vivipara. NCBI lineage: Eukaryota > Metazoa > Chordata > Lepidosauria > Squamata > Lacertidae > Zootoca > Zootoca vivipara. Next base: position 64,582,381 of record NC_142587.1, on the reverse strand, counting down.
TTTGAAGCAGCCACCACTCAGCAAAGTCATCTATATAGTCTTGCAATGAAAGTGCACCTCTTAGTGTCAGTAGTAGAATCCTTTTGTGGAAAGATTCTGTCATTAGCAACTTAGAGAGGTGTGTTTATTGTCTGCATAGTGACTTGACTGCCTGATTGCAAATATTTGGTATGGGTGAGATAGGTTTTTGATGACTAAGGTGTGAAAAAAGCAATTTTAAAAATAAATCAGAGAGGGTGGTGCAAGTGCATATTCAGTACTGCTTGGTTGCAGTCAAAATTAAATTTATCCTTGCACAGTCCAGATCACAAGCCCACGTGGTAGTGACTTCCCAATCATTCTTGTGCAAACATTACAGGACACACTGTATAAACTCACAGGAAGCACTTAGGGAAAGAAACATTTGAGGATCTTGCACCAATGTATCCAGAAAGTATAATAATAATAATAATATTTAAAAAAAATATTTATACCCTGCCCTCCCCAGTCAAAACCGGGCTCAGGGCGGCTAACACCAATAAAATTACAATAAAACATAAAAAGCAATTAATTAAAATAAAAAGGCTGATTAAAATACAATATTAAAATTTAAAATGCAGCCTCATTTTAAGTAGTCCATAAATCCAAGCCATGAGGGAGAAAAACACAGGGGTCAGAAAAGTCCAGCCCAAAGGCCAGGCGGAACAGCTCTGTCTTGCAGGCCCTGTGGAAAGATGACAAATCCTGCAGGGCCCTGGGCTCCTGTGAAAGAGCATTCCACCAAGTTGGGGCCAATACTGAAAAGGCCCTGGCCCTAGTAGATGCCAATCTAGCCACCTTATGGCTCGGGATCTCCAGAATATTGTTGTTTGTGGACCTTAAGGTCCTCCGCGGGGCATACCAGGAGAGGCGGTCCCATAGGTACGAGTCCCAAGCCACATAGGGCTTTAAAGGTCAAAACCGGCACCTTAAACCTGATCCTGTACTCCACCGGGAGCCAGTGCAGCTGGTAAAGCATCATGGTAAAGCAGCTGGTATAAAGTATCATGGATCTCAAAGCCTGATATTCCCAGCAATATCCTGGCAGCTGACAAGCAGTGCTAACTGCTGGTCTGATTTTATCTCAATCTTTGTAGCAATATAGCACCACCATTACAGAATAGAATAGAACTGCAGCTTCCAGCCAACAGAGATCAAGCGACAGAGTGGCAATCTGGTCCCAACTGTCCCTGTTACACTATTGACTCTATTCTGGAGTCAGTAACTTTGTTGCTCAGGTGCAGGTTGAGGCTGCTTACAAATGGTCTTGCTTGCTTTCTGCTAACACTAAAGTCCTGTGGATGTTTCCTCGATAGTAAGTCTTTTTAGGGTTGCAGTTTAAAAATCTCTCCTTCGTGCGTCCAGCCTACCAGCTCAAACAAATAATTGTCTATATATAGTGCATAGCAATGATCATGTGGTATTTATTTTATTATTTTATTTTATTGCTGGCAAAGTCAATGAAATTTCACAATTTTAGCATGTATTTTATCTTATTGTGTGGTGGTTTTATTTAATAAAACCACTCTGGTATTATTCAAATGAAGAGTGTTATATAAATATATTTTTAAATAAAAACGGAATTGAACTAAAGTATGCATTAATGTTCATATCTCTTTGTTGATGTTGGGAAATGGCATTACTTTCCTTGCTAATTCATCTTCTGCTTCTGCTGGGAATGACTTTCTTACTTAAATGATCTGTTTCATTAACACTCCATACATTTTTAAAAACAGAAATCAAAATAAAAGTCATGGCCTAAGAGAAATGAGGTTCTCCATGCTTCTCTTGATTAACCACAACCTGCCTTGGGCACTTTGCTTCAGAATACACTCAGGATGTATTTTAATGCACTACCTATGCTCACAATAGAGTGGATTATTACCGTAATGAAACTTTTAGAAGGAAAGAAAATGTTTGGAACACTAAACTCATTATTTAGGGCCACTGTGAATTAACTAACATAGATTCAGTTATAGAATAGCATTTTAATGTATATTTTCCCTTAAACTTTTCTTAAATCTAGAACTGTCAAGGCTTTTAAAACCTAAAATCATTGGCATGAGAATATAATTGACAACTGATAAACTGAGACTGCTGCTGGCAACATTGGACAAACAGGAAAACCACAGCTATGGTGTTAACCACCAGTGCATGCTTTATTTCAAATTAAGTGTGGCAAATTAGAATGTTAATTGCTAGCTTCGGAATAAATACTGTGCTGATCATTGGAGGAGACATATCATGTTGGAAAAATGAGTAATCACAAATAAAAATTATTGTAATTGATGACATAGGCATATGTTGATGGTAAATGGTTATGGATATTCCTGCAGACGTGACACTTCTTTAAAAAAATATCATTGCCAGTCTAAAAACTAGTAAATTGGAAGATGCATTAAAGTTATTGTATCTAGGTCGAGCAGGTTCTTGAGAGGAACTGTATCATTATTACTGACTCAATATCATTGTTACTGTCAACTACTCTTGAAGCAGCAAGTGCCAAGATGAACAATTGCTCTTTAAGTGAGTGTGACCTTAAAGACCCAGAAACACTGTAAATTACATGTCTCCTTCAGTACTTTCTCATTCATTTTGCTCTACATGCACTAGGTTCGTAGATGTTCAGTATGGCTATGTGTTCTCAACCACAAATGTATTAGAATTAACACTGGGAACATTGATGGAAATTTCTGATATCTTAACTATGCCATAAGGGGTGACTGAAAATATTATTTGTATCTTTGGGCCAGTGCCCTGAAGATAGCTTCTCACATCAGGCCTCTGATCAACACAATCGCCTCTAGAAAAACATCCACAATCATTTATGTGGACCTGGATGTGTTGATCTACCATATCTCTATCCATCACACAAACAGTTAAGAGTTAAGTTGTCTTGGTATACCATCCTGATTTGAAATGGTGTCCAGCATCCAAGTGTAGATGAAAACTGCTGCTCCCACCTTGAGAACCATCATGCCAAGTTTGGTCATGATATCTCAAGAGGCATCCAAACCTATAGAGAACAAATGGACTTTCCCAAATATATACTAGATTTCATCCTTTTTTATCATTTCCATATTTCTTTATAATTATTAATCAGCTTAACTCTTGCCATCTGCTCCTACTAAAGCAGCTCCTAAAAAGCAGCTGGAGTAGAAGGGACAGAAGCTGGAGAGAGAACTGTAGGTGGTGCCCTTTTTCCATCCTTGGAACCCACTGGCAGACTCACCAAACCTACTGTACTTGGAACTGGGTGTGAAGAGTGCAGCTGCCTGCTTAGTGGGATATTGTCAGGGACTGGACTGAGAAGGAATGGCGGAGACTTCCCCCTCTCCTCCTGAAATTTCCAGAGAAGAGGAAGACAGTATACATTTACAACAGTGGTTTACAGGAGGTCACAGTTCTGAGGGACAAAGCTGGGTGATAATAGGAGAGGGGAGAAGCAGAGCCAGAGCAGCTGGCTGACACATTATCACTAGAACTCCAGACCCTCCCTTCTCCCAGAACCCGGCGAGCAGTGAAAGTAGGAGAGCAGAGAGCTAAGAACAAATGGCCTTAAGCAGCCTCCATAAGGGGGCTGGTGCTGTTGATGATTGGGAAGAGAAGGGGGTTGGCGCTTACTCGAAGCAACACCATTACTTGGAGAGGCAGCATTTCTAAGTTTCTCTCTGTGAATATTGAATTAAAAAACCTGATAAGAGCTTCTTGTCTATCTGTTGCTAGCAGCCTGCCATGGGGGAGGAAGATCAGATTCCCTGAAGCCTGGCAAATATGGCTGTTGGAAGCCTGGGGTAGCTCCATACACCTTGGGCCTGCTCATAGAAAGCAAGCCTAGAGTGGGAGATGACTGAAGCTAGCAGCCTGTTGAGATTTGGTGGTTATGTTTTGCAGTTATCGGTCTGTCAATAAATAAGGCTGCCATTGCACCCAGCAAAAGAGAGGTGCAATCCTCCATGGAGTCTCTCGCACAAGCTGCTTCACATTATCCATTAAGAGAAGATAATGGTAGGGCTGGGGAACTTTTTTTTCTCCAAAGGATCATTGACCCACATAACTTTTTCTAAGATTTATTTGGTGTTTGGGAACCCAATACCAAAGATGTATGTGGTGATGTGCCCCTAAGGAAGGGATTGGGGTTCAAAACTTTATCCACCTTTTAAATGCAGCCAATATATTAATCTTGAGCAGTTAAACTGCAAGCTCTTTGCTACTACAACACAGCTGTTCTTGCATTTTGATTTATGTTATCAGTAGCTTTACATTTCTATTATGGTTGCTCACTTGGAATAAAAGATGCTTGGCATTTTTTTCAGTATTTTTTTGAATCTACTGCATATATTCTGAGATTGTTTGTACAGTAATTTGGTTGTAGCCATTGTCTGAAACTCCATCTTATACAACAGTGTCACTCAATAGAATCTGCTCTGTTCAGGTATATGACTTTTTAAAAGCTGTTTTATTTGACTGGTTTTATAACCGTGCAAAAAGCCATATCAGTTAGTAAAAATCTTTTTCTTTGTGCTTGCCTTACAGCCTGGTCTTTTAACAAATAAATTGCTTCAGAGGTTTTGTCCACACAGAAAGGTGATGAGTGCAAGTGCTTTAGAAACAGTAACTTAAAAACATTATCTCTGCTTTGAGGTTATGTTCAGAGCTGCAACAAGGTAAAAAAAAAAATCCAAATCATGCTAAATTGAACCAGTGTTGTGGGCTACAGTTCAGCCCAAGCTAACAATAATGTGACTGCCACAGACTAACGCATTCATGTACATAGAAGCTGAAAGAAGCATTTTGAACTTGTGACCTAGGAGAGATATGTACCCTTCAGTTCATTTTGAACAGTCTTACATGGTGCATACTAATTCTAGTGAAATTGTTTGTCTACGTTAAGGATTTTAAGCAAGATCACTGATGTGTATATATATTAAAAGGTGATAAATCTGACATCAAGAAGAAAAGTCACTTAGTCTGCTAAACATTGTTTCTAAATCAAACTCTCACTTGATATTGCACAATCTAGAACAGGCATCCCCAAACTTCGGCCCTCCAGATGTTTTGGACTGCAATTCCCATCTTCCCTGACCACTGGTCCTGTTAGCTAGGGATCATGGGAGTTGTAGGCCAAAACATCTGGAGGGCCGCAGTTTGGGGATGCTTCTAGAAGAAGGGGCTGAATTGAATTTCGTCAGGGAAGTACAAGCTTCATGTGGAAATGGCAAGAGTATGACTGACCAGCACTTTTTACTGAATCATCTGGTTTGCAAACAAATTAAGGAGTCTAGGAAGCCTTCTTGCCTCATTTAATATATAAACTGGGAGGAAATGTGTAAAAACGATGGAGTATCAATGTCAGTAGATATTTATTTACTCTGATCAGAAAAGTCACATCTACCAAACCAGTTGTTCATAAATGTCATGGGCCAGGAGTCAGCTTCACCTGCAGCTGATCAGCCTTCAAGGATACAGAATAGAAGGCACTGATGAGAACCAGCTGGCTCCAGCCTTCTTAAGCAGAGCTTCCAGCAGCAGTCAGATGCTTGTAGCAATGATTGTGGCTCCTGGCATGACCTTGCTGCTCCCTGCTGGTCTTGACCCCAATATCATTGGATTACCTGACCCCTAGAGGCTGGAGCATCTGACCATGTGGACTGCCGTTCACCCAGCCCTAAGACTGGACCTAGGATGCTGACTCTGCCTCCAGGCAAGTACACCTCAGAAACTTCTCTGGTTGGCTGGCTTTCCACTCCACTGAGTTCTGCACCTTGTGGCTCAGCAATGAGACTACACCAATAAAAGTGAAATTGCTGGGGTTCTCCCTTCAGCCAATACTGTTAAACAGGAAAGTCTACTGACTCCATTTCTGATTAATTTAGTTGTTAATGCACTGTCTCATTTCTAGTTCTATCCCAGAGGCTGTATGCAAACATGGTTTTGTATCACCTGCACGATTAAGGTGAGATGTTTGCTAAGGAATTTCAGGGAAATGTTTTCTGGTGCAGGTTAGTAATATTTCCAGGATCAGCTGGATTTCCATGAAAATTGTATGTGGAAATTTAATATTATAATTAGACCTTGGACCAAAAAGGTGTGGGGGATACTTTAAATTGTTAACAATTGGACTGGATAAAGTATTTTCTCCATACTTCTGTTATGTTAAGAGTTCTCATCTCCTTGAAAGTACTCGCCTGTATTAAAGTCAATCACTTTGATAAGCTTTTGGTGTGTGTTGATGTTCCAAATTTGTTCTCTCTGTGGCTGGAAAAGAATTATCTAAAATACTATTAGACCACATATTTTGTGTCCATGCACAAGATGCCTGATATTTGTCATTATGTAATCTTCCAGGTCCTAGTCGGACACTCTAACCCAGGCACTCTATTATCTATAATCACCAAAGGGAAGAATATGTCAAAAATATTTAGTTGATTTGACTAGTGCTGGTTATTCTTATGACTGTTGTTGTTTAGTTGTTTAGTCGTGTCCAACTCTTTGTGACCCCATGGACCAGAGCACGCCAGGCACTCCTGTCATGCACTGCCTCCTGCAGCTTGGTCAAACTCATGTTCATAGCTTCGAGAACACTGTCCAGCCATCTCGTCCTCTGTCGTCCCCTTCTCCTTGTGCCCTCAATCTTTCCCAACATCAGGGTCTTTTCCGGGGAGTCTTCTCTTCTCATGAGGTGGCCAAAGTATTGGAGCCTCAGCTTCAAGATCTGTTCTTCCAGGGAGCACTCAGGGCTGATTTCCTTCAGAATGGATAGGTTTGATCATCTTGCAGTCCATGGGACTCTCAAGAGTCTCCTCCAGCACCATGACTAGTATTGGTTATGACCAGTATTGGTTATTCTTACAAGAAGGCAGATGTCTGTAGTTTCACCAGCACCAGCTTTGTAATGTATCTTGTCAACCTGTAATAAGTTTTTAAGTTTTTTGTTTAAAAAAGGGAGGAAAAGGGGTAAGAGTTTTGTGGTCAAGTGCAAAAGGTATGGGGCTCATGCCTTTGAATGTACATTCAAAGTTTAACAGAAATAATGTGCTACTTATTTTATATATTTTCTGTCTGGCATTGGTCATCTTGAACTTGTTCTTCTGTAAACACCTTTCTGCAGTTCAACTACATTCCCTGAAATTTATTTACTGCAGTTTTCTCCAAGGTGGTGTGCATTTTTCTTCCCCTCCTCATGTAATCCTCACAACAACCCTGTGAGGTAGGTTAGGCTGAAAGGCAGTGTCTAGCCCAAGGTCGCCCAGTGTGTTCATGGCAGAGTGTGGATTTGAACCCTGGTCTTCCAGGTCCTAGTCGGACACTCTAACCCAGGCACCCCCAAACTTCAGCCCTCCAGATGTTTTGGACTACAATTCCCTTCTTCCCTGACCACTGGTCCCGTTAGCTAGGGATCATGGGAGTTGTAGGCCAAAACATCTGGAGGGCCGCAGTTTGGGGGTGCCTGCTCTAACCGCTACAACGTGCTGACTGATCTGTGGAGGTTGTTCCTGCCACACAACTGACAGTTGCTATAGGTCGTCTTCTGTTTCTTGGTTCTGTGATGAAGTTTTTATTCTGACTTTTTGGGATTAGATTTGTTGTCTGTGCTCACTTTTGTGAAAAATTCATGTATTTGATCCTGCCTATCAACAAAAAGAGTCTGTGCTGTGGAGATTTCTTCATTAAAGGAGTATTAAACAGATGCATTTTGAAAATGTCATGCGGTTTTAATAGTCCTTCTAAATATAATGACATTCCCATTCTCCCCCCCCCCCAAAAAAAGAATTATGCTATAGAAGGGTGAATCTTCTTTTTTCTGATTTTTTTGGGGGGAGGGCACATGTTGTTCAGAGGAAGACTAACTCACATGTAAGATCAGAATAGGTAAGAGTGAGGTAGGTGGGAGACAATTATCTAACTTCCTAATTGCCTATTCACACGGTCCTTCCAATGTGCAGTGGCTGTCATTTCAGAGGATATTCTGAACCCAGTACAAAATTTGTTAAACAACAAAGCATCTGTAGAGCTATGGTACTTCAGGAGGAAGGGTGGGATGTGATTTTTTAAAAAAAATAAATAAATCTGGGTTTTGTTTTGTTCCAAAGGACCTGCCCTTTTGTACAGGCAGGTTTTAACATGAGCAAATTCCAGACCAAACCCCCCTTGGAACTAGTCAGATGCAGAATGTTTATAGGATGGAAAGTGAGGCATTTATTCACACCTGAATTACAGAATGAAGTTATTGCGGGACCTATTTAGGGATTTTCAGAGAAGCCCTTACTGTGACAATTTAATGACACACTTTCAAGGTAAAATACTTTGTCCACATCAATTTTTCATATGTAAGGCAGGCACTGGGCAATTTCATATCTCTGAGTAAAGTGAAATGGAAAACTGCTGATTCTATTCATTATGTTGCACATTTTATTTAGCACATTCTGGAGTAGGTTTTTTTTTTTTGCTTTGAATTTATTCACTAGGTAACTAAACTGATCTAAATAATGAAAAGCAAAATGTTGCTTCACAAAATAATCTCTGCTTAATTTATCTTTGTGAAATTTTAATTATCTCAGCACTCAGCTCTCATAAGTACAATCTTAAATTAAATGAACTAATTCAATAGCCTTTTTAAAGCAACAATAAACAATTCCCTATCTAGCAAAAAAACTAGCTATGTCATTCATTGACAGTACATACAGGAAATTAAAACCCTTACAAACTTTTACTTAATATTTTCCTTCATTACCACTAGCAATATCACGATAAAGCACCTTCTCTTTTGGCATATTTATGGGCCTACTGCCACACAAATTTCTAGTAGAATCCAGTGCTTCCCCAGAACTGTAATTCCTTACTGGGATTCAACACAACGGTTAAACTTCCTTTCCTTTTCCTTCAAAGTGTAATATTTGAAAATAGGCATTTCAACTCCAGAATTGGTTAAATATATAAATAAAGGTTTTCCAAAATAAACGAGCACTGAATATATATGGTAAATGTTCAATTTTTCTTCACCTGCCAAAATGTCCTTCCCTCCAGCACTTCCTTCAAATTTGCTACAGCCTATGTGTGTGTATGTGTGCAAATATATGGTTGACAAGGTTGATTCAGTCCCAAGCAAATTAAAATGTGTGTCTGTTGTTATAAATCTTTCAGTATGCTTTAGGGAAAGGAGCGAGGGTCTTATACTTTTATCTATTTCGCCTTTCTAGCTGTGTTTCATTACTTGATACACATATAGGTAACCGAATGCAGCTGGATCTATATTGAAAATCTTATTGGCATGGAATTGCTATGTCAGTTCTGTTCTGTTCAGATCCTTCACATGCTTTCTCCTAAATTTAATACCATGTAGTATATTTTAGGATGCCATTGTTTATACTTTAAATGAGATTTGTCCAGGACTTGTTTTTTCTTGAAAGTTTGAAATATAGATAGCATTAAAAGTACCAATGCAAGGGGAAATGAATTTCCAGTATTTAAAGGCACAGAGTCAAAAACTTTTATTCTCATTTTAGCATCACCTATTCCTTGAAATCTATGGATTCATTTACTATATTCTTTAGGAGTAGATGAACACAAGGGTATCCATTGGAACTACTCCAGCACTGGGTGCTAAAGCAAGATGGTAATTTATCTAAAACTTCCCTGGCAGATCAATATCTTCTTTCACCATATCCTTAACCATCGAGGAGGGGCAATGCGGTGGTGCTTTTTCTAGTTAAACGCACATGATTTACTCAGCCATGATCAGTACATAAAAAGGTTCTCATAAAACAAGCATATGTAGTAATTGTAGAGCTTTCCATAGCAATGTCTCACTCCCAAGTTATAATGCAATGTCAAGCAATATTCTTAACTTCTAATCTTTCTTTTCTCTTCTAAAAGGGGTTATACTGTGTTTCCCCAAAAATAAGACACTGTCTTATATTTATTTTTCCTCAAGAAGACACACTATGGCTTATTTTCAGGGCATGTCTTATTTTTATTACGCGTCCAGCCTCGCCTCTTCCTTGGCGCCCTCCAGAACTGCGCCTATCACTATGTCATATTTTCAGGGTATGGCTTATATTGCGCAAATGCTTAGAAATCCTGCTACAACTTATTTTATGGGTTTTCTTATTTCGGGGGGAAATGGGTATATGCCAAAAATCATTAAGTATGAAGGAATTTTTAAACACTGAGCAGTATGATAGCAGTTTTCTAGTTCTACAATATCCTTTTTGAGGTGCAGTAACCAGAACTGTATACAGCAGTGGATTTCAACCAGGGTGCCGTGGCACCTTCAGTGATGGTCAGGGGTGCCACAGACAACACTGGCCTCTATCCCTCTTTCCTTCCATCCCTCCTCTGTTGCCCTCTCACGTCTCTGCCTCCCAAAGGCTTGCACAGCTGTTTATTGAAGCAGCTCTGCTGCTCTCACAGCTGCCTCCCAAGGTAAGGTGAAAGCCTCGCATTCATTTGGTCAGTCTCCGTTGGGCCACTAAGGCTGGGGGTATCCTCTTCCCAGGCCCCTGTGGGGCAATGTGAAGAGGCACCTCTCTTTGGGGCTCAGAGACCAGGGTTGGCAGCAGCAACTGCCTGAAGAGTCCCCAGGAGAGTCCCCACAAGGGAGCGTGTTCAAAAAAAGGCAAGGGGTGAAAACCTCTGGAATTCAGTATTACAAGTTTAGTAGCAATATTCAGTACTGTTCTGTAGAAGCACTATTGATTTCTACAAAGACATTATGATATTGGCAGCTTTACTTTTGATTCCCTTTCTAATTATCTAGGGAAATGGTTCTACTGGTTGCTGATTTGACAAAGGTCCTCAGCCCTGCCACACACTATGGTATTTTTTTCTTACGTTCCTTTCAGTGGATACCATCCCTTCCCAGCCCCTTATTAGATTTGCTCTGCAATTGCTAAGTATTTTATTACAATGCAAAGTTTGGGCTGGAGGTACCTAAGCTGTATTTTTGTGGTATATATAACCAGCATAATATAACCAACATGCTTAACTTTAATTAATGCATGAAGCTGTCCTGCCAGGCTTAGCTAAGCCACAACCCCTCACCTTGGAGTTACCAAACTCTTTGTTCTCTCTCCTTTCACCATGTGAACCTGACCAATAATATTGTCTAAGTGGGATACTCTGAGCTTTGATCATACAGCTTTAGCAAGCCACCTGTGTGTTTTATACAAATAATTTAGAAGTTTTTACAATTTTGAAATTAATATATACTGCCTGTCTTTTCTTGGTCCTGTATGGGAAAGCACACAAATCTGACCTAGAATCATTGAGTTGGAAGAGACCCACAAGGGCCATCCAGTCCAACCCCCTGCCAAGCAGGAAACACCATCAATGCATTCCTGACAGATGGCTGTCAAACCTCTGCTTAAAGACCTCCAAAGAAGGAATAGAATAATAGAAAAAAGAGTTTTAAGTAAACTTTAAAGAGTTTGTAAGTAAACAATGTTTAATTTATCAAACATGTGGTCCTTTTCTGTGCTAGAGAAAGTGGGAAGATTTGGAAACAACTTAGAATGGGATTTTAAAGGTCTAACAGCCTATATTACCACACTTTACTTTGCTACATGTTTTGTGATTTCAAATCTCAGCTGGGTCTGTCTCACCAAAAAGTACTTGCCCCAAATCTCGATTTAGGCATCCAGGAAATACTCCTTGTTATATTACTTATGCTGTAGTATTCTATATTTTCGACCAAAATACAAGAATACAAGAATCAACACTTTTTCTATGAGCAGGGCCAGTCATCTTTTTGAAGCTCCTCCATCTATGCTTGTATCCATTTTTAAGTTTCATATGAACAGCAGCCCTCTTTATAGGGGAAAACAGAAGCAATCTACACACAATTGGTGACATTCAGTGATCTCTATAGAAGTCTGTTTCCCTGCATCCCAGCAAGTGATTTCAGTCAACAAGCCCTTATGATGACAAATTGGAACCTTTAAAACACTATGCATTAAAAAAAACTACTCTAAAGATTTGTTGTTCAAATAAATTGAAGGCAATAACAATATTTAGTCCATATTTATACAGGCTCCTAACTGCTACAAGCATTTAACAATGAAGGGCTGATGTTTTCAACAATTATGTAACCTTTTAGTGTCAGTCATTAGCTAAACAATGGTTGACTCTCAATGACTGATCTTTTCCACAAGCAAAGACAAATGGAAACCCAAATCCTGACATTGTTTTTGCTTTTCTAGGAAGAAAGAATTGTCTTTATTAGATTCAGTGTTAATAGTTGGCAAGATTGGATCACAGCAGTTGAAGCCACTCTGTTTTAAATATGGGGGAAGGGGGAAGAATTTTATTTTGTAACATCTTGCAAATGCAATTCATTTAAATTTAGGTATTAAAATTAACATTCTTATGATAGATTATCTAAATATTTGATTAAGTGGATAAGGCTGTTGGCCATCTTTTTTTTATTTAAGCCTTTCATTACAGATTATCCTCTAAACGTTCAGTTTATAAAGGCAGTCAATCGATGAACTTTAAAATCTTTTTTTAAAAAAAAATAAGTTAAAACTGCCCCACTCTGGGTTAGGCAGCTGCAGCCATTATCTTCATTATACCAAAAAGTTTCTTGATTCTGTCCCAACATACAGAGCACTGATATAAATTAATCTGGTAATTGAATCAGTTTTGAATTGAATTTAATCTGGCAATTTGATCATTAGTAAACTAGTGGTTTGTGGAATAAATTGTGATTGAAACAAATCCATTGTTTTATCTTTAAACAAACATTTCATTTAAAGAAAATAATTTGCCTAATAAGCAGGTTATGCTGCTGTATCTTCAGCTGAGCCATGGTTTGTGACTTAAATGCCACCTGAGCATTCATCTGCATGAACTAGGGATTAAACTGTAGATTAAACTGCTCATCACAGTGGATCTTGCCATAGGATTTCCCCCAAAGTGATTGAATTGTCAGCAAGTATGTGATAGAAACAAACTGAAATTCCTTGCCTGTGTTATAAGAATTTTAAGGTTGTATATATAATAAATAAATGTTCATAACTGTATATATAAACCACATGTCTGAAACCCGACAGAAAAGGTCCTGAACAAATTGACCTCAAATATTTCTCTGCAAGGTCAAAGTGGGAAACCTGCCCATTGTCTCTTTCCTCACAAATCCTGTACTCACAAATCATGTCTTAAGGGCACATTCAAGATATGAACAGGGTGTGAGTCTGTGACCTGTGACCTAGATTCAGGAATTAAGTAGCTATAATAACAAAAGAGTGGACGAAACCCAGATAATGCAATCAGGTAACTTGCCAGACAGGAGATAAGCAACATACCCACAATTCTGTTTTGGACCACCCCTTCTGTGATGTATGTATGTATGATGTATGGAGGGATGGTCTTGAGCTCCAGGGCAGGGAATTTCAAATGTCTATATAAGGGCAGGCATACATTTGTTCTGGGTCCTCCTCCTCTCTCTTGCATGTGAGAGGAGCACCCTGTTGCAACAGCTTTAATAAAGATCAGGCTTACTAGCTGCCTTGCTTCTAAATATTCTCTGTTATTTTCTCCTACCGATAGAAAACCTAAAAAGAGGACTCTATGTGGGGTCTTGGGAACCCCTTAAGGGGAAAAGAGTAGGGTTTTTTTTCTTATAACACCTGTTTAGAGAGGAATTCTTAATTCAAAATAGTCAAGTGTTGTTGTTTAGTCATTTAGTCATGTCCGACTCTTCGTGACCCCATGGACCAGAGCACACCAGGCACTCCTGTCTGCCCCTGCCTCCTGGAGTTTGGTCAGACTCATGTTGGTAGCTTCGAGAACACTGTCCAACCATCTCGTCTAACCATTCTCCTTGTGCCCTCAATCTTTCCCAACATCAGGGTCTTTTCCAGGGAGTCTTCTCTTCTCATGAGGTGGCCAACATATTGGAGCCAGCTTCACGATCTGTCCTTCCAGTGAGCACTCCGGGCTGATTTCCTTAAGAATGGATAGGTTTGATCTTCTTGCAGTTCATGGGACTCTCAAGAGTCTCCTCCAGCACCATAATTCAAAAGCATTAATTCTTCAGCGATCAGCCTTCTTTATGGTCCAGCTCTCACTTCCATACATCAGTTCTGGGGAAACCATAGCTTTAACTATACGGACCTTTGTCAGCAAGGTGATGTCTCTGCTTTTTAAGATGCTGTCTAGGTTTGTCATTGCTTTTCTCCCAAGACTGCTGTCACCATATGCAGTGATCATGGAACCCAAGGAAGTAAAATCTCTCACTGCCTCCATTTCTTCCCCTTCTATTTGCCAGGATGTGATGGGACCAGTAGCCATGATCTTAGGTTTTTTTTGATGTTGAGCTTCAGACCATATTTTGTGCTCTCCTCTTTCATCCTCATTAAAAGGTTCTTTAATTCCTCCTCACTTTCTGCCATCAAGGTTGTTCATAAGCATATCTGAGGTTGTTGATATTTCTTCTGGCAATCTTAATTGCGGCTTGGGATGCATCCAGTCCAGCCTTTCGCGTGATGAATTCTGCATATAAATTAAATAAGCAGGGAAACAATGTGCAGCCTTGTCGTACTCCTTTCCCAATTTTGAACCAATCAGTTATTCCATGTCCAATTCTAACTGTAGCTTCTTGTCCCACATAGAGATTTCTCAGGAGACAGATGAGGTGATCAGGCACTCCCATTTCTTTAAGAACTTGCCATAGTTTGCTGTGGTCGACAGAGGCAAATGCTTTTGCGTAGTCAATGAAGCAGAAGTAGATAGTTTTCTGGAAATCTCTAGATTTCTTCATAATCCAGTGCATGTTTGCAATTTGGTCTCTGGTTCCTCTGCCTCTTCAAAGTCCAGTTTGCACTTTTGGGAGTTCTTGGTCCACATACTGCTTAACCCTGCCATGTAGAATTTTAAGCATAGCCTTGCTAGCGTGTGAAATGAGCGCAATTGTGCGGTAGTTCGAGCATTCTTTGGCACTGCCCTTCTTTGGGATTGGGATGTAGACTGATCTCCAATCCTCTGGTCATTGCTGAGTTTTCCAAAGTTGCTGGCATATTGGGTGTAGCACCTTAACAGCATCATCTTTTAAAATTTTAAATAGTTCAGCTGGAATATCATCACTTCCACTGGCCTTGTTTTAGCAGTGCTTTCTAAGTCCCATTTGACTTCACTCTCCAGGATGTCTGGCTCAAGGTCAGCAACCACACTACCTGGGGTAAACGAGACCTCCATATCTTTCTGGTATAATTCATCTGTGTATTCTTGCCACCTCTTCTTGATGTCTTCTGCTTCTGTTAGGTCCTTACCACTTTTGTCCTTGATTATGGTAATCTTTGTACGAAATGTTCCTTTCATATCTCCAATTTTCTTGAACAGATCTCTGGTTTTTCCTATTCTGTTGTTTTCCTCTACAGTGGAACCTCGGTTTATGAACACCTCGGTTTATGAATTTTCGGTTTATGAACGCCGCGGACCCATCTGGAACGGATTAATTCATTTTCCATTACTTTCAATGGGAAAGTTTGCTTCAGTTTATGAACAGACTTCCGGAACCAATTACACCCATGCTTCAGTTTATGAACGCTTCAGTTTAAGTACTCTGCGGACCCGTCTGGAACGGATTAATCCACTTTCCATTACTTTCAATGGGAAAGTTCGCTTCAGTTTATGAACGCTTCAGTTTATGAACAGACTTCCGGAACCAATTGTGTTCATAAACCGAGGTACCACTGTATTTCTTTGCATTGCTCGTTTAAGAAGGCCCTCTTGTCTCTCCTTGCTATTATTTTGGAAATCTGCATTCAATTTCCTGTATTTTTCACTATCTCCCTCACATTTTACTTGCCTTCTCTCCCCCGATATTTGTAAGGCCTCACTGGACAGCCACTTTGCTTTCTTACATTTCCTTTTCATTGGGATGGTTTTCATTGCTTCCTCCTGTATAATGTTATGAGCCTCCACCCACCAAATATTATGAGCCTCCATCCACTCTGTCCACCAAATCTAAATTCTTAAACCTGTTCCTCACTTCCATTGTGTATTCATAAGGGATTTGATTTAGATTGTGTCTTACTGGCCAGTGGTTTTTCCTACTTTCTTCAGTTTAAGCTGGAATTTTGCTGTAAGAAGCTGATGATCTGAGCCACAGTCAGCTCCAGGTCTTGTTTTTGCTGACTGTATAGAGCTTCTCCATCTTTGGCTGCAGAGAATATAATCAATCTGATTTCGATGCTGCCCATCTGGTGATGTCCATGTGTAGAGTCGTCTCTTGTGTTGTTGGAAGAGAGTGTTTGTGATGACCAGCTTGTTCTCTTGACAGAACTCTATTAGCCTTTGCCCTGCTTCATTTTGAACTCCCAGGCCAAACTTGCCAGTTGTTCTTTTTATCTCTTGATTCCCTACTTTAGCATTCCAATCCCCTGTAATGAGAAGAACATCCTTCTTTGGTGTCATTTCTAGAAGGTGTTGTAAGTCTTCATAGAATTGGTCAATTTCACTTTCTTCAGCACCGGTAGTTGGTGCATAAACTTGGATTACTGTGGATGTTCAAAGGTCCACCTTGGATTCGTATAGAGACCATTTTATCATTTTTGAGATTGCATCCCAGTACAGCTTTCACTCCTCTTTTTTTGACTATGAGGGTCACTCCATTTCTTCCACGGGATTCTTGCCCACAGTAGTAGATATGATGGTCATCCAAACTGAATTCGCCCATTCCTGTCCATTTTAGTTCACTGATGCCCAGGATGTCAATATTTATTCTTGCCATCTCATTTTTTACCACATCCAGCTTACCAAGGTTCATGGTTCTTAAATTCCAGGTTCCTATGCAATATTTTTCTTTACAGCATTAGACTTTCCTTTCGCTTCCATGCATATTCGCAACTGAGCGACCTTTCGGCTTTGGCCCAGCCGCTTCATCAGCTCTCAATCTACTTGTACTTGTCCTCCGCTCTTCCTCAGTAGCATGTTGGATGCCTTCCGACCTGAGGGGCTCATCTTCCAACATCATAATTTTCATATGCCTGTTGTCTTTGTCCATTGAGTTTTCTTGGCAGGGATACTGGAGTGGCTTGCCAGTTCCTGCTCCAGGTGGATCACTTTTAGTCAAAACTCTCCACTATGACCTGTCCATCTTGGGTGGCCCTGCATGGCATAGCTCATAGCTTCTCTGAGTTATTCAAGCCCCTTCACCATGACAAGGCAGTGATCCATGAAGGAGAAATAGTCAAGTATTAACCTATAAATCCTTTATTGTGTAATTAATAAATCAACTAAAACTGAACTAAAATTTCTTAAATCAAGTGAGATCTCTACATTAGTATGAAATATATAACCAAACCATAAAACACTTACTGACCAAAATTAAAAGTTGATGCACTTCATAAATACAAGAATAAAACCAACTGAAGTGAATAATTGATAACACAACCTCTGCCCCTACAAACAGTATGGTAGGATGCTTTGATGTGTGTTAATCCTTTCTGATGTTAATTTTAATCACCTTTAAGCATTTTTAATTGTTTTAACTGTTTTTATTGGTAATTTAACTGGTTCTTCTAAACCACTTCACAGTTTTACTTGTTTAGTTTAAATAAATAAATACGATGTCATTCAAATAAATTTTTAGATAATATAGGTTGTTTATGCCAACAAAAAGCTGCAAGGCTTGGTAATACTTCAGCTGTTCATTTCTTGAAAGTACAAGCTGCAGTACAGTAGATGGAAACAGCTGGACTTACTGGTATAAGGGAACACACATTTGTGTCTTCTCTTCCAGAAAATAAGCTGAAAGGTCTTGGAATCTGAAGGCTGTAAAAGACCCAGCTAAATAGCTGCAATTTAAAATTTCAAGGTGCTTTAGAAAAATTATGTGTAGTTTTTTCAGAAAGGTACCATGGGGACAACTTAAATTGTCTAGAGTTCCATTTGCCTGGTAATATCTTCTGCTCTGAGCTGGATCTGGGATGGAACATTCTTAGTTAATGACCCACTCAGGCCTAGTTCTGAGAAACCTCATGAGTTCAAGTAAGTGGCAGATGTGTAAGTCACAATTGGCTTTTGTTCCTGGAATGTAGTAAATTGTTCCTGAAGGCATAATATTGGCAACTTATTTGAATATCTGCTGAATGTTTGGTTCTAGTAGCTAATGATGAGGCATTGTGTATTAGACACAATGCAAAAGGTCTATCTACCCAAATTCAGGAAGTGTACCCCATCACTTATAACCTCTTGTCTGTTCTCCTAACTCAATGAATGGGCCACTCTTACACACACACAATGACAATAATAGTTGTCATATAATAACTAGTTAGGTTCTGGTTGTGGTGGGCATGGTAACTGATTTATATGCCATGCATCTAAATTTAAATGTTAAACAAATTTGTTCATGTCAGTCCTTTGAATATGAAGTTGACAAAATAGCCATTTTACTGCCATCATAATATTTAAACAGAGCAGAGCAGGGGGAAGATATGAATTAGGAAGTATATTCTCTCTCCAGTTGGTATGAGGTACCCTAAAACTTGCCGACAAAGGTCCGTATAGTTAAAGCTATGGTTTTCCCAGTAGTGATGTATGGAGGTGAGAGCTGAACCATAAAGAAGGCTGATCACTGAAGAATTTATGCTTTTGAATTATGGTACTGGAGGAGACTCTTGAGAGTCCCATGGACTGCAAGAAGATCAAACCTATCCATTCTGAAGGAAATCAGCCCTGAGTGCTCACTGGAAGGACAGATCCTGAAGCTGAGGCTCCAATACTTTGGCCACCTCATGAGAAGAGAAGACTCCCTGGAAAAGACCCTGATGTTGGGAGAGATTGAGGGCACAAGGAGAAGGGGACAACACAGGACGAGATGGTTGAACAGTGTTCTCAAAGCTACCAACTTGAGTTTGACCAAACTGCAGGAGGCAGTGGAAGACAGGAGTGCCTGGCATGCTCTGGTCCATGGGGTCACGAAGGGTTAGACACGACTAAATGACTAAACAACAACAACCACCCTAAAACTGCAATACTATAATTAATACGTACCGTAGGATGAGTTCCACTGAAACAGAGGGACAACTTCTGTGTAAACACACACAGGATTGTACTGTAAGTAACCTATTTGCTCTTGAAAGTTTGAGAGACTTTTCTGCAAAACTGACAGCCCAAGCAACTTGCCTGTTGAAAGAGAACCCAAGAAAAGTTGTCCAAAGTATTGAATTCAACTAACTTATATGAGAAGGTCATACATATGCATATGGGTTCAGTAATGTTTTACCCAGATAAGTGTGTAGATTGCAGCCATATTTATTTATTGCATTTATATCCCACCTTTTTCTTTCCAAGGATCTCAAGGTGGCTTACCTGGTTCTCCTCACAACAGCCCTATCAATTCGGTTAGGCTGAGAGGTAATGACTGGCCCAAGTACTCCATAATTACTTATCAAAAAGCAAATGATGTCAAATTTAAAAATAAATAATTTCTGAATTTGCTTTACCTATGATTTATGCAATTCTGAAATAAAAACAAATTTACTATAAAAGATGATGGTGATTTATATGTTTACCCTGCCCTCTGGCTGGATAATATATATTTTTTATATTCTATATTAAAAATATAGTAAACTGTCAACCACATATTTGCTCTAAACTACAGGAATGACAAAGTTCAGATATTAAATCCACATTTCTCTAAATATATTTTGCCATATGAGAAGTTATAGAAGTTATCAAAAATATAATAAAGGTAGTACCTACCAATGTTTATATGTAAAGGAAGAATATTATTTAGGCACAAACCACCACCTTTCAGGATGTCCAAAATAATAAAAAAAATTAGAATTGTTCCCTGACCTTCAATATTCTACTTTCCTACATTTGTGTACTATTGCTGCTGTGTAATTAGTGATGTAAATTCCTTTACATACATTTCTAATGTTAATTGATATTACAAGAGTTCAAATAAAAAGGAATAAGTAGAACAGAATGAAGCCCACCTCTTTCTGAACTCAAGTCAAGAAGGTTTATTGGGTTAAAACATAACATAAGAGTGTAAAAAAAATTGGCTGGTCTATTAAATGTTAAATGAGCATTTTCAGTTACTCTTTGGGGATTTTCCTGTGGGTAAGCTTCAGGATCATTAAAGGCTGTTTCCTAGTGTCTTTTTGGCTAAACTGTTCTTTTAATGGTTCAGAAAATCAATGCATTAGGAAGGAAAAGAAAGGAGCAAGAAACAAGATTTTATCCAGCAATATGTTGTTGTTTAGTCCTTTAGTCGTTTCCGACTCTTCGTGACCCCATGGACCACGCCAGGCACACCAGGCACTCCTGTCTTCCACTGCCTCCCAGAGTTTGGTCAGACTCATGTTGGTGACTTCAAGAACACTGTCCAACCATCTCGTCGTCTGTCATCCCCTTCTCCTTGTGCCCTCCATCTTTCCCAACATCAGGGTCTTTTCCAGGGAGTCTTCTCTTCTCATGAGGTGGCCAAAGTATTGGAGCCTCAGCTTCACGATCTGTCCTTCCAGTGAGCACTCCGGGCTGATTTCCTTAAGAATGGATAGGTTTGATCTTCTTGCAGTCCATGGGACTCTCAAGAGTCTCCTCCAGCACCATAATTCAAAAGCATCAATTCTTTGGCGATCAGCCTTCTTTATGGTGCAGCTCTCACTTCCATACATCACTACTGGGAAAACCATAGCTTTAACTATACGGACCTTTGTCGGCAAGGTGATGTCTCTGCTTTTTAAGATGCTGTCTAGGTTTGTCATTGCTTTTCTCCCAAGAAGCAGGCGTCTTTTAATTTCGTGACTGCTGTCACCATCTGCAGTGATCAAGGAGCCCAAGAAAGTAAAATCTCTCACTGCCTCCATTTCTTCCCCTTCTATTTGCCAGGAGGTGATGGGACCAGTGGCCATGATCTTAGTTTTTGTTTGTTTGTTTTTTTGATGTTGAGCTTCAGACCATATTTTGTGCTCTCCTCTTTCACCCTCATTAAAAGGTTCTTTAATTCATCCTCACTTTCTGCCATCAAGGTTGTGTCATAAGCATATCTGAGGTTGTTATTTCTTCTGACAATCTTAATTCCGGTTTGGGATTCATCCAGTCCAGCCTTTTGCATGATGAATTCTGCAACAAGTTAAATAAGCATGGAGACAATATACAACCTTGTCGTACTCCTTTCCCAATTTTGAACCAATCAGTTATTCCATGTCCAGTTCTAACTGTAGCTTCTTGTCCCACATAGAGATTTCTCAAGAGACAGATGAGATGATCAGGCACTCCCATTTCTTTAAGAGCTTGCCATAGTTTGCTGTGGTCGACAGAGTCAAATGCTTTTGTGTATTCAATGAAGCAGAAGTAGATGTTTTTCTGGAACTCTCTAGCTTTCTCCATAATCCAGCGCATGATTGCAATTTGGTCTCTGGTTCCTCTGCCCCTTCAAAATCCAGCTTGCACTTCTCGGTCCACATACTGCTTAAGCCTGCAATATAGCAGAGCGCTATTTATGCATGCATAGAGCAGAAAGGAGTTAGCCCTTTTCGGCCTGGGGGAAGTGTTGGGAGTCAGACACACAGTGCACTCACATGCACAAGCACCACACATTCAGGCTCACACCGTGGTTTATGATTCTGGCTTGTTCGCATTATGCACAGTTAAAACCAACTGCCAGTTTGTTCCCAGTTCAAACAAAAACAACTGGTTAGTTCAAAAGAGAAGCAAAGGATTGAAGTGGCACAAAAAGAAGAGCAAGCACAAGGATGTAACACTCAAGTTTATAGTAACATCTGAACTAGCATTACATCCAATCCACGCCATAGATTAAAAACATATTTGACACACATTTAAAGCACATGACTTCCCCCTAAAGCAGGTATTTCCAAAGTCCGTTTTGGGGTTTTAAACAGATACAATTTCCAGCTTCCTTTACCAACTACAGTTCCCAGGATTCTTCAGAGGCTTTGTGCTTTAAATGTACACTGAATGCACACAAAAGTATCATTTTGAATAGTACTTTGAATATTAAAAAATACCAGAGAGAACTAGCTTAGATTCGAATGTTTTCAGTAGGTTAATGATCTAAAAAAATTTTTTTGTCATATCTGACTTCCTCATTAATTTATATCGTGAATGGTAACATGGTAAAATATTGCACACCTGCCTTTTGTTTAGCAGGTTCTGCTTAAAGGATAAAATATCATTTGCATTTTCTCCCCATTAACAAGCCAATCCCTTGGTGAGAAATGAAACCTGCAATACAATAAAATTTACATGAAACAAGCTGTCATATGAGAGCTATGTAGTTGGAATGGTGCCAGTCAATAATAGATTGCATACCTTTGGTTAATTTATTAGCCACCTGTTCCTGAATTCCATTATAGCAGCGCATTAAGAAGCTATCTTGAGAGCAGCATTTGGTGTTTTGGGCCTTTGGGGTATCTTTTCTTAATAACAATAACAATCGGAGAGGTGAAGTTAAAGAATATTGCAGCATACATGGAAGAGCAAGAAAAGCAAAACACTAAAGCTCAACCTTTTTATTTAATATCAATGAATTCCCTCAATTAATTTGGCTTTCTTTTTCCTTTGAAGTTAATAGACTTTCCTGAGATGATAACATTGTTTCTCATTCAGGTAAAGAGGAAACTATTATGAAATAATAATTTAAAACCTATCTGCACTGTGCAGTACTATTTGTAATTATGTGGTTTATATAGCTCTTTGTGAAACCATAAAGAGGGTTTATAAAAGAGGATTTATGTATTATGAAAATATCAGTTCCTTGATTAGCACAGAGACATTCCAAAGAATGAAGGTAGTGGACTTTTCTGTTTTGTGGACTTGGATCAGTTCTTTGTTTTGTAGCCCTTGGTTCCCCTCAACACCTTTATAAGCCCAAACTAAGAGAGATCCCAGAAATTAGAGCTGTGTTTAGATTTAGTCCACAATTTTTACCTTAATGGAGGTTTTGACACTGATTTCAGTGATAAATTCCATTCAGTGTGAAAGGATTGGTGCTTTTTTAAAGGCTTTTCGGTAAGTTAAAATGTCATTTCACACAGTGGTTGAGAGTTTGTTATTCTGTGGCTTTGCCTGTTTGGCAAATGTGTGATTGAAGGAAGGAGACCCTTGCGAAAGAGGGTTGCTGTGATTTAAAAATTGCCAAATATACGCTAGAACAATGATCATTGCTAATACTATACAGCTACAGGGATGACACTGAGTAAGGAAAATGTTAAGCTACCACTAATTTCTGTGTGAGAGAACAAAAGTAGCAGGGGTGAAGGAAAGGGACGTTTTTGTGTGGTAATGGCCGCTTACCGTCTTGTAGGTAAGTGGTGGTTGTGGCCCGACATGGCGTCTCCTCTCTCGCCCAGGTGCACAGTGCCAGTTTAGAACATTTCCTTGTCCCCTCTGGCTGCTGCGGAGGCTCACAGGATCACAGCAGGGCACGGCCATCTACCATCTTAGCCCAGCCGACCATTCAGCAAAGTAGCAGCAGAATGCGCTTAAGGTTTTGTCTTTCCCTACCTGCTATTTTTCTGCTGCATGATCATGCTCTCTCTCTCTCTCTCTCTCTCTCTCTCTCTCTCTCACACACACACACACACACCCCGTATGCTGATTATCCCTCCACAGACTTCCAGTTATGTGAATATTCTTACAAGCAAAAACTGAAACCCTGTAGGAATAGTAACTTTGGAGAGTAGTAGAGAGAGAGGACCCATAATCAAATGACCTGGACCCATATCTAACTACGAAACCCAATAGATAACCCTAAACAGTATCATGTAAATGGAATAAGAAGTTAATGGACTACTAATTTAATAGACTAAACTATGTTGTACAGCTTATTTTGACATTATCCTTTATCCTATATGATTGGGTGAGTAAAATAGGAAACTGTCTTTCTACAGAAATGCTGGGTGGATTAGTTTTGTACTTCTAATAATCTGCAATTAATTGGGTTATACACATACACAAATGAAAAATGTATCATTGTGTTCATGTTCCTGTTCTGGTTCTAATTATTTAGTTATCTATATTTGTTTCTGTTCTTGTAGAATTCCTAATTGGCTATATTCCATGACTACAAAACGCTTCTAAACTGAATAAAATACCCTTCTTTGAATACAGTATTTCTTTCCTTCTGATATAGATAAAAGAGCATTGAAATAAGTAGTAAGAAATCATTTACAGCATTAATATATTATTTATTTATTTATTTATTTATTTATTTATTTATTTATGCCCTGCCCATCTGGCTGGGTTTCCCCAGCCACTCTGGGCAGCTTCCAACAAAATATTAAAATACAATGGTCCATTAAACATTAAAAGCTTCCCTAAACAGGGCTGCCTTCAGATGTCTTCTAAAAGTCTGGTAGATGTTTTCCTCTTTGACATCTGGTGGGAGGGCATTCCACAGAGCGGGTGCCACTACCAAGAAGGCCCTCTGCCTGGTTCCCTGTAACTTGGCTTCTTGCAGCAAGGGAACCACCAGAAGGCCCTCGGCGCTGGACCTCAGTGTCCGGGCAGAACGATGGGAGTGGAGACGCTCCTTCAGGTATACTGGACTGAGGCCGTTTAGGGCTTTAAGGGTCAGCACCAAAACTTTGAATTGTGCTCGGAAACGTACTGGGAGCCAATGTAGATATTTCAAGATCAGTGTTATGTGGTCTCAGCGGCCGCTCCCAGTCACCAGTCTAGCTGCCGCATTCTGGATTAGTTGTAGTTTCCGGGTCACCAAATAGAGCGCATTGCAATAATCCAAGCAAGAGATAACTACAGCATGCACCACTCTGGCGAGACAGTCCACAGGCAGATAGGTCTCAGCCTGTGTACCAGATGGAACTGGTAAACAGCTGCCCTGGACACAGAATTGACCTGCACCTCTGTTATGTACTGAGCTGAATCCTAGAACAATAGGATTCAGAATCAGCGGGAGCTACCCAATCCAACTCCAGGTGGAAGTGAATCCGCAACCTGATTGGCCTGCTGGAGCAGCCAATCAGGCGGCTGGCAGAAGTGAATCTGCTACCTGATTGGCCTGTAGGAGCAGCCAATCAGGCTGCAGGCAAAAGTCAATCCACAATATAATTGGCCCACAGGTGTAGCCCTGAAGTAGCCAATCACGCAAGGCCCATTGTGTAAATAATGTATATAAGCAGATGGTTTTGGGAAAAGAGCCATTCGTCTTCTCTTCTCCTCCTTGATGACTATGAGCTGAATAAAGAGCATGAAATTCACTCTTGACTCCGAGTATATTTCACTGGCGACGAAGGTGGGATCCTGCTGAGCTGACCGCCACCACGCACTGCACCGCAGCACCGCCACCTGCTGCACCGCTGCATCGCACCGTGCATCCAGGCTTCAGCTCCAGGACCCAAGGAACCCAGAATGGCAACCGACAGCAGCTTCTCGCCATTCAAACCAGCATCAGGAGACTGGGAAGGGTACGCCGCCCGTTTCAACTTCCTCCTGCAAGCGAAAGAAGTCACCAACGATGCCATGAAGAGGGCGACATTCTTCAGCGTCTGTGGAGAGGAGACGTTTGAAATCGCCCGGGCTCTCCTTGCACCTAGAGATGTCGCTACCGTCTCTTACAAAACAATAATGGAACGGCTGAAGGAGCACTTCTCACCACAGCCCTCGGTGGTAGCTTGCCGAAATGCCTTCTACGCAAAACGGCAAGCCCCGGGGGAAACCATAACTGGGTTTGTGACCTCCCTCCGCCAAGCCGCCCGGTTATGCAACTTCTCAGAATTGGAGAACATGCTTCGTGACCGCCTCGTCGGTGGCCTGAGGGACGAGATGTTGCAACGACGCCTCTACGCCAAAAAAGACCTCACGTTCCAGATTGCTCTGGAGGAAGCCCTGGCAACCGAAGCCGCCGAGAGGTCAACGCAAGAGGCACGACCGGCCCCGCCATCCCAACCGAGGGTCTACCACGAAGACCTCACCGACGAATCCGAATCTGACAGGGAGGAAGTACACCGAGTACAGCGGCGCACTCAAGCAGCACACACACCACAGCAGCCTCGACGAGAAGGAGGGAACTGTGCAAGCTGCGGGGAGAACCACGAGAGGAGGACCTGTCGTTTCCGCAATGCAGAGTGCAGGCAGTGCAGAAAATTGGGACACATCGCCCGGGTGTGTCGGGCTCGACTCACCCGTCGACAAGCATCAGATGACCGACCCAGGAGCCCCAGGTCACACGGCACCATGCACCAAGGCAACTCGACGGAGATCACGAACTACCAGGTATTCCAGTTGCCCCATCCCAGCACAGAGAAAATTTATATAGAGGTACAGATAGAGGGAGCCCCATGCCGCATGGAGCTGGACACGGGTTCAACTCTATCCATAATCTCGGCCCGAACATTAAGGGAACTGTGCCCTAATGGGGGTCCCAAACTAAGGCCGGCCCCATTCACCCTCCGGGACTTCCAGAAACGTAAGGTCCCTACTATGGGGGTGGGGACCTTCAGGGTGCAATATCGAGGGCGAAAGCAACAATTGGACTTGCTGGTAGTTAAGGGCCCCTACGTTAGCTTACTGGGACTGGCATGGTTTGGACCTCTGGGGCTAGCCGTTACCGGGGTGAACCGCACTAGCTTACAAGTGGACGTGGACGCCATATGCAAAGAGTTTCCAGGGGTTTTCGATGGGGCATTGGGACGATATACAGGACCCCCATTGCCCTACAGCTA
Source organism: Zootoca vivipara (assembly GCF_965207765.1). Taxonomy (NCBI): domain Eukaryota; kingdom Metazoa; phylum Chordata; class Lepidosauria; order Squamata; family Lacertidae; genus Zootoca; species Zootoca vivipara. Next base: position 64,555,703 of record NC_142587.1, on the reverse strand, counting down.
GACCCCGCTGTACGACCCATCAGGCACAAGGCCCGCCGGGTCCCGTTTGCCCTGAAACCCCGCATAGACGAGGAATTGGACCGGCTCGTGGAGCAAGGAGTGCTGGAGCCGGTGCCCAACGCCCCCTGGGAAACTCCAATTGTCACACCCGTCAAGCCTAACGGTTCGGTCCGCATCTGTGCAGACTACAAATGCACCATAAACAAGGCTCTCACGGCCCATGCATACCCAGTGCCAGTGGTCAGCCAGGTCCTCGCCACCCTGGCTGGGTCAAAAATCTTTGGCAAACTGGACTTGGCCCAAGCGTATCAACAGTTGCCTGTGGACGAAGCCACAGCAGAGGCTCAGACGATTGTGACGCACAGAGGGGCATTCAGAGTAAAGCGGCTGCAATTTGGCGTTAGCGTGGCACCAGGCATATTCCAGAATCTAATGGACTCTCTCCTTAAAGGGATTCCTGGTGTCACCCCCTTCTTCGATGATGTACTGATCGCCGGGCCCACACCAGAGGAATTTGAGGACCGCCTCCGCTCCGTCCTGCACCGTTTCCAGACGGCGGGCCTCAAGGTGAAGCGGGAAAAGTGTTTACTGGGAGTGCCGCAGGTGGACTTTCTGGGATTTAAGGTGGACGCAGAAGGGGTCCATCCAACCGGTGACAAGGTACGGGCCATTTGTGAGGCCCCAGCGCCCAAGAGCAAGCCCGAACTTCAGTCATTCTTGGGACTATTGAACTTTTACCATGCCTTCCTTCCCCATAAGGCAGCGGTAGTGGAGCCCCTACACAGACTCCTAGATAAAAGGGCCCCTTGGGTGTGGGGCCAGCGACAAAGGGCCGCATTCCAGGCAGTCAAGGACTTGCTCGTCTCGAACTCGGTCTTGGCACACTTCGACGAGAGGCTGCCAGTGGTGCTGGCATGCGACGCCTCTCCCTATGGCATCGGCGCTGTCCTGGGACACCAACTCCCGGATGGAAGAGAGGTGCCGGTGGCATACTTCTCCCAGACGCTTGCTGCAGCCGAACGAAACTACTCACAGATTGACAAGGAGGGTCTGGCAATCGTGAAGGGCGTAAAAAAATTCCATGATTTCTTGTACGGGCGGCCCTTTACCATAGTGACTGACCACAAGCCGTTGCTTGGCCTGTTTGCCCCTGAGAAGCAGACCCCCCAAGTGTTGTCTCCACGTGTCCTCAGGTGGTCAATTTTCCTTGCCGGCTACCAGTATGCACTAATCCACCGCCCTGGGAAGGCGATGGGCCACGCAGACGCCCTCAGCAGGCTACCACTACCAGAAACAGGCCCCGACCCAGCGCCTGCGCAAGAGGTTATGACCCTGGAGCTGCTTCCCGACCGACCCATTCAGGCACAAGAAGTTGCGCACCATTCCACAAAAGATAGGGTCATCTCCCGGGTCCTGGACTGGGTGTGGCGAGGATGGCCCAGCAGCAGCCCCGGGCCAGAATTCGCTGGCTACACAAACCGCAAACATGAACTGTCGGCCCACAAGGGGTGCCTGTTATGGGGAAGCAGGGTTGTTGTTCCCCAGCCCCTCCGCAAAAGGGTCCTCACAGCCCTACACGAGACACACCCAGGGGTAGTGAGGATGAAGGCCCTTGCCAGGAGTTATGTGTGGTGGCCGGGGATTGACAGAGAGATAGAGGCCTGGGTCCAACACTGCCAGACCTGCCAAGAATCCCGCCCGGATCCCCCAAGGGCCCCAGTCCAGCCCTGGGAGTCCGCCCGACATCCATGGTCACGCTTGCACGTGGACTTCGCTGGCCCCTTCCAGGGAAAAACATTCTTCATAGTGGTGGATTCCTACACCAAATGGCTGGAGGTCGCACTGGTACCATCCACTTCTACGGCGGCAGCCATCCGGGTACTACGTAAGCTGTTTGCGACCCACGGGCTCCCTGACACCCTCGTCTCGGACAATGGAACCGCATTCACGTCAGAGGAGTTCCAGACCTTCACAGCGCAGAACGCCATCCGCCACATCCGCTCAGCACCATTCCACCCTGCCACCAATGGCCAAGCGGAGCGCATGGTGCGGACCACCAAGGACAGCCTCCGCCGCATGACACAAGGGGACTGGGAATACCGCCTTGCCGCATTTCTTCTAGCACAGCACAGCACCCCAAGCACAACGACGGGCCGGAGCCCAGCTGAATTACTAATGGGCCGGCGCCTTGCAACTAGACTGGACCGACTTCACCCCGACAGAGCTCAGGATGAGGTAGTGGTGGGGAAAGGCAGGAACCCCCGGACATTTGTGGCCCAGGACCCAGTGTATGCAAAGAATTTTGGGGCAGGCCCAGCATGGGTACCCGCCACAGTCACCAAGGTGACCGGTCCCGTGTCGTACGAGGTACTAACGGAAGGGGGGCAATGTTGGCGCCGCCACTGCGACCAGATACGGCGACGATTCCCAGGAGGAACCCGGGAGGAGAGCGGGACAGAGGGGTCCCAAGGGGACAGCAGGGCAGTGAGGCCTGTAGAGCGAGAGGGGTGGGCAGAGGAAGCAGAAGCAGTAGGCACAGAGGGGCGCCCCGAGGCTGGAAGGACACCGGAACCAGAGCTACAACCTAGTGGTTCAGTGGCGCCAGACCAGACAGCCCCGGCACAGCCAGCAGCCTCGGAACACGAGCCAGAACCAGAACCCCTGACCAAGGAACACCCCAGGCCACAACGCACACGGAGGCGGCCAGCAGACCTTGGGGACTACGAATGCAACTTCCCGGGCAGGACTGGAACTTAGAGGGGAGGGGTGTTATGTACTGAGCTGAATCCTAGAACAATAGGATTCAGAATCAGCGGGAGCTACCCAATCCAACTCCAGGTGGAAGTGAATCCGCAACCTGATTGGCCTGCTGGAGCAGCCAATCAGGCGGCTGGCAGAAGTGAATCTGCTACCTGATTGGCCTGTAGGAGCAGCCAATCAGGCTGCAGGCAAAAGTCAATCCACAATATAATTGGCCCACAGGTGTAGCCCTGAAGTAGCCAATCACGCAAGGCCCATTGTGTAAATAATGTATATAAGCAGATGGTTTTGGGAAAAGAGCCATTCGTCTTCTCTTCTCCTCCTTGATGACTATGAGCTGAATAAAGAGCATGAAATTCACTCTTGACTCCGAGTATATTTCAACCTCCCTGGACAGCTGTGAGTCCAAAATGACTCCCAGGCTGCACACCTGATCCTTCAGGGGCAGAGTTACCCCATTCAGGAACAGGGAGTCCTCCACACCTGCCCGCCTCCTGTTCCCCAAAACAGTACTTGTCTTGTCAGGATTCACCCTCAATCTGTTAACCGCCACCCATCCTCCAACCACCTCCAGACACTCACACAGAACTTTCACTGCCTTCACTGGTTCTCATTTGAAAGACGTAGAGCTGGGTATAATCCGCATACTGATGAACACCCAGCCCAAACCCCCTGATGATCTCTCTCAGTGGCTGCATATAGATGTTGAAAAGCATGGGGGAGAGGACAGAACCCTGAGATGCACCCCACAAGTGAGAGCCCAGGGGTCTGAACACTCATCCCCCCCCACCACTTTCTGAACACGGCCCAGGAGGAAGGAGCGGAACCACTGTATAACAGTGCCCCCAGCTCCCAACCCCTCTAGACGGTCCAGAAGGATGTTATGGCCAATGGTGTCAAAAGCCGCTGAGAGATCCAGCAGAACTAGGAAACAGCTCTCACCTTTGTCCCTAACCCACTGGAGATCATCGACCAGTGTGACCAAGGCAGTTTCAGTCCCATGATGAGGCCTGAATCCCAACTGGAAGGGATCCAAGTGGTCCGCTTCTTCCAGGTGTGCCTGGAGTTGTTCAGCAACCATTCGCTCAGTCACCATGCCCAATAATGGAAGATTTGAGACTGGACGATAGTTGGCCATATTGGCTGGGTCTAAAGATGTTTTTTAAAGAAGTGGTTTAATGACCGCCTCTTTCAGTGGGTGTGGGAAGGCTCCCTCACAGAGAGAAGCCTTCACCACCCCACAAAGCCAATCGCCCAGCCCTTCCCAGCTAGCTTTTATAAACCAGGATGGGCAAGGATCAAGGAGACATGTGGTTGGTTTCACTCATCCAAGCAGCCTGTCCACATCCTCAGAGGTATACATCCTCTATATTTAAAGCATTTTTACCTCACTTTTCAGTCAAAAAATGATCCCAGAGAGGCTTACACAATCAATAAAAATAAGACAGGCCCTCAAAGTTATAATATAAGAGACAAAACATAGCTACAAATTATTTAAGTCACATGCTGGGATGGAAGCAGTTCAAAGAAAGGCGGATCCAAAATTCATCTGCCAAACTTGAAGACATCCAGCATGCCTTCCCTGGCTCCCCCCTGCTTCCTGTAATCTGAAGTAGTTGCTGCTATTTAGCAATACAGTCATACCTTGGAAGTCAAACGGAATCTGTTCCGGAAACGTTCAGAAACCAAAGCACGGCTTCTGATTGGCTGCAGGAAGCTCCTGCACCAAATCAGAAGCCACAGAAGCCCCATCAGACATTCAGCTTCCAAAAGAATGTTCGAAAACCAGAACACTCACTTCTGGGTTTCGATCATTCAGGAGCTGGTTTGTTGGGGAGCCAAGGCATTTGAGATCCAAGGTATGGCTGTAATTGATGGAGGGAGGAGCTTGACAATCATTACTTTTAAAAATGAGCATTTTTCAAATGTCAAAAACAAAAAGCATTCACCAGATGCAAAACAATTTAAATACACTATGCAATCCTCTGTTTGATATATTATTTTTAATCATATATTATTTTTTAACATATTTCCTTACAACAGAGCAGTAGGAGAACAAAATTGCATAATAACTATCAAGTTTAATGGTGTGGCACTTTGAAGCCCACAAGGAAAGAACTATATTATTATTATTATTATTATTATTATTATTATTATTATTATTATCATTGTAAAATATTTTTATTGAATTTCCCATTATAAAAATGGCATCAGACTTTTTTAAAAATGGCCTTTTCAGTAAACTACTCTGTCTTGCTTTTAATGCAGTCCTGTGGGTTATGGATTAATCCAGTTAATGAAGGAAATTGATCAATTCCCAAACATGAGATGGAAGTTGACTGTCTTTAGCCATTTGTTCTCATGCTGCTGAAATAGCCATTTTCAAGCATTAAGAAGGATGTGAGCTGCTCAAACACAGCCAAGTATATTAAAGGCAGTCAAAGAGCTGTCTTATGACAAAGCGATGGAAAGGGTCTTACCCAGCAAGTTTTGTATTAATAAGAGAGATCCATATAGTTAAGGTTTGTGTTGTTTAAACACCGTCAAAAGCAGAGACAGAATCTCTACATGTCATTGCATTATACTCAGCTTTTCACTTTCCATTTATTGCCATCAGTGGATCCATTATTTGCAATAGAGATCTAGGTGACCTCAGTGGTTCGGAATGCCCATTAACAATTTAAGTTGATGTGGAAACTATGACTGATCCAGTCCCCAGTGATTTTTGTAGAACTAAGATAGTAGTCATATTTTTAAAAGAAACCTTATCAGCAGGTAAGAAACAGAGCAGGAAAGGTATTAATGTGTCAGTGTTCCTAGTATGAACATAGGTCCAGTCACGGACGACTCTGTGGTTGCAGCACTCATCTCACTTTATTGGCCGAGGGAGCCGGCGTACAGCTTCCAGGTCATGTGGCCAGCATGACTAAGCCATTTCTGGTGAACCAGAGCAGCGCACGGAAACACTGTTTACCTTCCCGCCAGAGCTGTACCTATTTATCTACTTGCACTTTGACATGCTTTTGAACAGCTAGGTTGGCAGGAGCAGGGACCGAGCAACGGGAGCTCACCCCGTCGCGGGGATTCGAACCACTGCCCTTTTGATCGGCAAGCCCTAGGCTCTGTGGTTTAACCCACAGCACCACCCGTGTCCCCTAGTATGAACATGGTGGGGGCAACAGTTTTGGCTTCACTCATTCTTAGAAGTTAAAAAAATTTCAATTGTTTATTTTGATATGATGATAGTCAATATTGCATTCACTCCAGAAGTTAGCAGGCAAATAAACTTTGAATAACCATTTTTGTGTGAAAAGTATTACACTGCATTCGCTAACAATTCGTTTTCCAGTGAATGGGATGCATCTGAATTGTACTTATCACACTGAAATATCCTGTTAAATGATAATACATTTCAAGCATTACCTCTTCTAAAATGGCAATGTATATATTTGGATGGTAATTGTGATTTGATATTGATAAAATGTGGTTGTCATTGGATTTTAATAAATGAAAATTAATAAAAGTTATGTACCAAAAAAAATGGCAATGTAAAGGACCAACTTTGTACTCAGCAGTTTAGGCAGCTGGTTAGGGCAAAACTTGTGCCATACCAGGTAACACAAGGGACCTTTCCTGTTCAGCACCTGTGCACATGCTGACCAGGAACAACAGAGGGAGCAAAAGAAATGTTGAATACCTGGGCAGGCCAGGTAAATTATCTGATTGGCAACAGGAGCGGTGTGTGGGTGTGGTTGATTTGGTGGCTGGAGCCTGCCTGGAGCTGACTACCAAGGTTTATTGTGAACAGAGCATAAATTAATGAGCTAGTATCTGTAGTAGATGTTGGCTGCTTGGTAGAGCTTTAAAAGCAGGAGCAGGGATGGTGAACCATGTTTGTAGCCTAACAAGCTACATGGTTAGGATGGGTGCCTCATCAAATGTTGGCAATGCCAGTTTCCAATGTAAGGAATTCTTTGCAATACTTTAAATGGGTTGCCTACAAATAAGTTTCATATGGGAGAAAAGAGGTTCAGTGGTTTACTTTAGACAGGTAGGTACAGAATGGCTATTAACTGTTGCCTTTGACTGGACTTAACCGTCCAGGAGTCATTTACCTTTACCTAACAGATTGTTTACTCCAAGTCTGCTAAATAGAGAGATTTCTAGCTAGTCTTGCAAAAGCTATTTATTCTAGTGAAATTACTAGTAGAGAGACTGGAACGTTTCCTGAAATATCATTGAACTTGGAAGTTACTACTGATAGAATTAATTAGGACTGTTGATGAATGATGCTGTTTTAATTAAAAATGATTTTGTCTTCTCGGGATTTGTACATTTCACGTTCAACATCATGTTAATGAATCATTACTATGTGCTTTTTGTTCTGTCATTTCAGCGTTTGCCTCTTGCAACTTGATTGACATAGTTGAAATACGTAACCTAAAAGCTGCAAACTATTTCTGCTGCTTCATGTGCTATTTAAAGTGCAATTTTAATATATTGTTCAAATTAGGATTTTAGTTTGATTTTTAATGTGATTCCATAACAGAAAGTGAATATATCTTCCGTAGGAACTACCTGATAAGAGAGATTTTTCTGATAGGTTGCAGATTCTTACATATCAATGCTAAACCAAAGGCAATCCAAACCCAAAGAGTGCTGCCCCAGATTTATTTATTTATTTTGTAGTAAGTAGGGGCAAACTCAGAATAAGAAGGAAAGCAACTAATGTATATCAGGTGCTGCTCCTCTTGGTCATTCTCTCTGTTTCTCATCAAGAAGCATAGGAAGATGCCTTATACCTAGTCAGACCCTGGTTTATCTAGTTCAGTATTGCCTGAACTGACTGGTAGTGACCACTGGCGGACGAAGGTGGGGGCGGGGGCGGTCCACCCCAGGTGCCATCTGGGGGGATTACATTGCGCCCACCCCAGAGACACTCACCGCTTGGCGCACACCACCTGAGGTGCTTGGCACACACACCCTCGATACGCACCATGCCCCCCCCTGCGGGCAGCGCACCACGCCCCCTGGGACATGCACCAGCCACGCCCCCAGCAAGTAGCTTCACCACAGGTAGTGACTCTTCATAGTTTCAGGCAGGGATCTCACCCAGCCCCGCCTGGAGATGTTTGGAATTGCACAAAGACTTTCTGCATACAAAATAAATGCTCTACCCTTACGCTATGGCCCTCCCTCTCCTCCCTCAGGACTGTCACGACTGTTGCGGTGATTGATATTTGATCAGATACAGCTCTTATTCATCTGGCTTGGTTGACTGCGTGGGGTGGCAGTGGTAGGCCTCCCACACAAGGAATTGGGAAACGTGTAACAATGTAATTGCAGATACTGTGTGTAGTTAATATTCTATGCTGTGATTGAAGTGCTGTCCATTTATTTGGAAGAGTGGTGGGAGGGAAATGCATTCCATTTGCAAGGTGTATATACCACATGCGTACCGTTTTAGGATCAAAATTTCCCTCTACACACACAAATGCACACACGTACATGGTTTCTTATTTTCTCCCAGTTTTGCAAGAAACCATTTTGACTGGAAATATAGGGGGGATTTAACACATACACGGCCACTGATTTGAGGGAATTGGCAGCCTACCTCCCACTCACTGCATTTCAGGTTTTTTTTAATAAAAAAAAGAATTTCTGAAGATCCATTCTCTTGTGTATCAAGTATAAGTTTCTCTTATTCAAGGGTAATGCAAAACCCATTTGGCAGACAGTTCCTCAACTTTACAGGATGATGTGCTCATGACAGAAGTAATAAAACAATATTCATGAGTGTTTAAATTTCATGCCTAGTAGAAAACAATGGTATAGCAAACTGGGGAAGGATCTCGCCCATGCTTAGACACAATGAGTGAGGAAAGGGCTGTTTTGGATTTCTACACATCAGACATATCCCTGCTTGTTCTAACTTGTGTTTTGTACATATTCTGTTATATGCGTATTTTCTTTTGAAAATTGGAATCTTAGAAGAGAGCCTATGTTTTATACAATGGTTTATTCTAGCTTCTCAGTGAATATATTTATAGACATGGGTTCAGGATAATTTTATTCAACAAGGGAAGCTAATTACCTCAATGAAAAATGGACCATTACTGATGCATTGTTCCCATTGTTTTAAAAGAAACACACAAATTTCCATTGAATGTATTTTTACATTTACCAACAAAACCCATTGTTTAATTTTCTCCTGTGGGTCTGAACTCCTGTGAGTCGGAAGAAAAGTGAATCGGCAAGGCACACAAAATATATTTTGTGTTGCTTTCATATAATAGTGTCTAAGAATTGGGAAGTCTGCTGTGAATTCACTATGGGCAAACCACTTACAGCCTACAGCTGAGCTAAAAGTTCTCAAGAGAATCTTTTTCGACTCAGATTTGGAGGCCAATCCCAAAGACTTGACCTCCACTTGCATCACTCCCACTTGCCTTCTCTCTCTCTCTCTCTCTTTGCACAGCCAATTCCAGCACTTTTCCTGGTACTGGATGCCTGGTTGTTTTTAGGTACCTCTTTCTCTCCACATAGGAAGCAATACTTCCTATTTATGCTCTCACTGATAGCATCCATCTTGAAAGTAATTTTCAATGTCAGAATCAGAAAGCAAAACTTCTTCTATGGCAAGGAAGAGAAACAGAAGTGTTGTTTGGTTGGATGGTTGTTGTTGTTTTTTAAGCATCAACTAACAAGGCAAATGAACAATGGCACAAGAAACTCAGGCAAAAGTCCTTCTCTATCCCCTCGCCACAAAAATATAAAAAGTTCACCTAATTTTTCAACCAGCAAATGGAACTGAAAAGTTAAGTGCACATTTGGGTTTAGCCACCTGACTGAATCCTGACTCTCATCCATGTATAATATGGGAATAATAACACTTCCCTGATAGGGCTTTTGTAAGATTATGTATGATGAAGATTTGAACACTCTAAAATTCCATGTAAGTATGATGTGTTATTGTTTTTATAATATGAGAGGTATCTCTGTTGCTCAAGAACAAATCATGGTGTATTTCTGTTCCCTTCTATGGGGAAATCTGGTACTTGTGTTTTGCATATTTGTTTTCAGTATAAAACAAAAACAGCTTTGCTGGGAATCTTGCATCAGAGAATTTTGTTTATGATTCTAAACAAACTGTTTTTGAGCTATCCTACTGGGTAGAAATAGAGCTCAGAATACTTGGAAATTAAACCTACTGTGTACAATCCTAGCCTTGCTTACTTAGGACATTAGCCTGCTTCTCATGCAATGTTTAGCCATAGTTTAAAAGAAGCTATGGTTCATTGCACGTTAGAAGAATACAAGTGCAAAACAAACCAGAGTCTGGGTTCTTGTGATGTGTGAACACAATCTCGTTACTTGTTTCCTCCATACAAACAATGACATACTGCATAAGCCAATGCCTGTTCTCCACTGTATTTCAATAGCAGCCTCAATGCCACTGCAAAAGTTTTACATGTTCTGCTAGAAGGTACCTATACTTAGAAGAACAGATGGACAAGATTGCCATTTGAGGTTTTGTCAGTTCTCATTTTCCTGACTTAAGTGCTGCTCACAGGCATTTCTGTAGTGCTTCCAGGCTTTAATGCCTGTCCTATTTGCTACCAGAAGAAAGTATTTCTCCTGTTTTCTTATTATCTTCACTCAAACCTTTATGTAAAGGTTAGAGAAGTGAATGATGCCTGATCACTGCAGGGTGTAGTTCTCAGTTGTTGTTTTTTCTTATATTTGCTTTACATCCCCAAGCCTAAATCCTGCATTACAATTGTTTTGAGGAAATCAATTCGTATTCACATCTCTATTTATTTGCTAATGGCATTTTTGAAATTCATGTCTGTGAATCAATTGCCACAGCAAAAGCCAAGGCATTTTTAAAGAAAGTATTGAACTATGAGCTCTTCAAAGATAATAAATGTTATCTCATTTAGAATTTTATTGACCACATTCAGTTGAATAAAAATCCTACCAGGTCTGGAAAAGCTGCAGTCTATCTGTCATATTGCAAGTGCCCTAGTTTGCTCAGTCATTAGTGAGAGAATTGACATAGACTGGAATGGCTTGACACTTTGTTTGTGCTGGAGCCGGAGCGAGTGGCTGAATGAAAAATTTCATTTTGAAAGCTGGATAACTTTTTGCTGGCTGTAAATAATGACTCAAAAAGAAGACAGCTTCTGCTGTGAATTTCAGCTTTTCTTTGCTGTGTATCTTCCTCCTCCCTTGGTTTATCTGATAAACAGCACTCAAAGAGAGATCATTGTTAAACATGCCATACAACCATAAGACAAAAAAGTAAACCTGGGTATTATGTCCATAATGGGGAGGGGAGTTTTATTTGTTACTTACATGTAAGTATGCAAATCAATCTATCTTAGAAAACAGATGAAGAATTGAAATAAAAATGCATTATAGCTAAGGCAGCAAGGTTCCTTAGAACACTTCATGGCTTGAAATCAGGGTCCCTGGTGGACTATGTTCTCCATGTAAGCCTACTAATGCTTTAAGATTATATTCTGAAACATTTCTTCAATGCCCTGCTATTGTAGATATTGCAGAGGTCAGCAAAGGAAAGAGCCTGTTATGTTGTCACCCCAATTATAGAACATTCCTCCCTGAGTTGCTTAACTGGTGCTATTTGATGTCATTTTGGCACCAAGCAAATACCATATTTTATTTTTTATTTTAGTTATGAGTTTTAAATCTCCAGGAGGGTTTTAATCAGCTTTGTTAGCTGCTTTTTTATTCATTCTTGATGTTTTATTTATGCTTTGATTTGTGTGTTCTGAGCAAAGGATTCAACTAGATCAGATATGGACATCTGTGGCCGTCCACATGCTGTTGCTGTAACATCCAGCATGGCCAATGGTCAGGGATGATAGGTGGCGTAGTTCAGCAGTATCTGGAGGGCCACAGGTTCCCCAGCCTTTGGTTAAATGTGATCTAAGGGTCTGGCCAAGACAAAGACTGCTAAAGTGTTCAGACCAGTTGGGCAAGTCTTGCCAAACACCCTGTGATGTGTCTTCAAGGGAACAATTGATTGATTTAAAAGCAGTCAAAAGGCTCCTTAGCGATGGCTATTCCAAAAAACTTCTTCTAAGATTTGGCAGTCATAGAATTCCAACCAAAATTTTAAGGGGAAAGGCTCATTTAGCCCAGAAAGGAATCATCCCACATTGACACTTTGACGATACAGGTATATTACTTAGACCATTGATTGTATCCAAAAGACTGAACAGGATGAACGATACCATTTCATCTGAAGCCGATGTCTGTCCTATTCCCGAGGAAGAACTCAATCGAAGGGAGAAATTGCTATCGGTATCCCGGGAGACTATACAAGAAAAATCTAAGCTGCCAAACTACGTTATAGCAGCATCAAATGACAGCCCCGTCCTCGACCCAGTAGATTGGACAGTCCCAGAAGAAGAAGACCTGCTAAGTAACTTTACCAAATTACCGGACAAAGAGCAAATAGGTATACTTAGCAAACTGATGAAATTACACTCTAGGTTGACTAAAATACACCAGCATGGTCAACAAAAAGTAGAAGAAATAATTCATAATCAAACCTTGTACCCATTAGCTGTCTCCCCAAAATGTATAGCTGAAAAGAGAGCCACCAATGGAACCTTAAAATGTATAGATGCAGAGCTCCAAATCCAGCCCCCTTTAGAATATGACATGGTGAGGAAGAACATGCCTATAATTATCAAATTATGTGATTGAAGTAATTTTATAAAAATAATTTTGCCATAAATTTATTAAAAGCATGCCTTCTTGGCAACAGGACAACACAAGGCTTTCTACTATCACCATTGTAATTTGCCTTAATTTTAGAATTATTAGCATTATGTCTACACCAAACATTAGCTACAAAGGGGGTAACTGCTAATGGAAAGAAATACATATTGGACTTTATGCAGGTATTATCTTATGTACATCAGATGATCAGCAACAAGGGAAAGAGCTCTCAAATTTGTATATGAATGGTATGGAACTCCCAAACATTTTATCTTACCTAAACATGTTGGAGATCATGCATTATCATAAGTACATATCAACATATTTGATAGAATTGCCCCCAAATGGGGGGGGGGTGGAAATGGAAAGCTGTTTTTACAGAGATATCTCTGAACACAGCACAGACAGTCCCCATGACCCCAGGCTGCCTTTACTCAACCTATATTGAATAAATGTTACAAATTAGAAATAAAAAACCTATAACACATTTCTTAATGGCTGCAAGAACAACCATTCCTAGAACATGGAAATCTGTTCAGTTACTGTATTAAATATGGACAAATGCTACATTGTTGTAATGGCAAACAGCACTGGTAGGGGGAAAAATACACCAAAATTAAAAGTGGCAAGAAGACAAAAGAAACATGACAGCTTTTATGCAATTTGGTATGATTTTATTACTTACACAACCCATGAAGCATATGGCAGGGCAATACTTAACCGTATACAATACAGTCTGGCACGTATAAGTCACCCCTTCACCTTCACTCCTCATTATTTCTCTGTTTAATTTTGATTTAAGTAACCAGTAGCAAAAAACAAACACTGAAATACATATATTTTAATTATGATTGATATAAACTATTTTTTACCTGTGTTCACCAATCTAAACATTATACACCATTGTACATTGTAAAGGTAAAGGGACCCCTGACAAATGCCATTTACCTTCCCGCTTGGAGCGGTATACCTATTTATCTACTTGCACTGTGTGCTTTCAAACTGCTAGGTTGGCAGGAGCAGGGACCGAGCAACAGGTGCTCACCACATCACGGGGGTTCGAACCACCAACCTTCTGATCTGCAAGCCCTAGGCTTTGTGGTTTAACCCACAGTGCCACCCGCATCCCATTGTACATTGTAGTATAATTGTTGTTGTTGTTGTTGTTGAATTTATATACGCCCCTATACCTGGAGGTCTCAGGGCAGTTCACAGAAAAGATCAACATAAAAATAACAATTTGCTAATCAAAATAAAAACAGCCCAATAACGCTCCCCCCCAAAAAAATCTACATTTTAAAAGGGCATAGGATGTCAATCAGATCAACCAAAGACCTGGTTAAAAAGGAGCATTTTTCCTGGCACCTATTGTTTAGTTGTTTAGTCATGTCCGACACTTCGTGACCCCATGGACCAGAGCACGCCAGGCACTCCTGTCTTCCACTGCCTCCCGCATTTTGGTCAGACTCATGTTGGTGGCTTTGAGAACACTGTCCAACCATCTCGTCCTCTGTCATCCCCTTCTCCTTGTACCCTCAGTCTTTCCCAACATCAGGGTCTTTCCCAGGGAGTCTTCTCTTCTCGTGAGGTGGCCAAAGTATTGGAGCCTCAGCTTCAGGATCTGTCCTTCCAGTGAGCACTCCGGGCTGATTTCCTTAAGAATGGATAGGTTTGATCTTCTTGCAGTCCATGGGACTCTCAAGAGTCTCCTCCAGCACCATAGCTCAAAAGCATCAATTCTTTGGCGATCAGCCTTCTTTATGTTGTATAATTAAGGTATTCATCGTCACCTTTAACTCAGTCTGCAAGTTTAAATTAATATTTTATTTCTTATAAATTATATGTTAATATGCAACCAAATTTGTAAGTCAATGCAGCGATGTTTGTATTTTTATTTTGAAATTAAAAACCAACGGCTCCAGTAAAGTATGTCGTCTTTGCTGCCCTCACCACCACATGATAGGTAAATTATGTGTTGTAAGCAGTGTTATGTTGACCTCAGAATGAGATTTCCACCACCTGCACTGTACAGGACTCATTGTCTGAGTAGTCTGACCTATTTCATATCCTAGTGTACAGAATATCAAGTAACTCCACAGTCCCAGGGAGGATACTTGGGAGTGGTTGTGTCTAAGCCCCTTGATATCTTGCATTGGGGAAGGGAGGGACTGTAGCTCAGTGGTAAAGCATTTGCTTTGCATGCAAAAGTTCTCAAGGTTCAATCCCCAGCATCTCCAGATAAAACTGGGAATATCCCCTACCTAAAATTCTGGAGACTCATTGCAAATAATTCTGAGCAGGATGAACCAATGGTCAATATCCACTGAAAAATCCCGTCAAGCATATAGGAATCCATAAGATTCTGTAAATCTCCAGGGTGGGCCATCTAAATAAGCCCCCACCCTGGAAGGGAAACGTGTCATCGCAAATCCAATACCATATATTAATAGTGATATAATTTAGAGCTTATAGTTGCTAAGTACTAGATGGGAAATTGTCAACAGCCAATAAACTAACGATTTGGAAGCTTTAAAGCTCCATGCAACTTGCTTTTTTTTTTGACAGCTTTGTAGCATTCTGAGGAATACAGCTTAATAAATAAATAACTTCTGTCAATAGATTGTTCAATCTTTTAAAAATGATTTTTGAAGCACCTTTTATGCAGTGCACATTTTAAAACTATTTCCATTAAAAAGACATGGGGCTGTCACTTGCAGCATGAGATGATTGACCTCACATAGCTTTGCCTCTACACCTATTGATTACTCCCCCCCCTTTCATTTTGACATTTCACATGAGTTAATTTAAGATTCATCACTTTAGAAATGTCAAGTTTAAGGGCTGCCTCTCATTGTTTGGAGAGAGTAATGTTTGAAATTGTTTACTTATCTTTTTAAAACACTAGGCAGGATACATCCTTCCTGTACTAGCTCAGCGTTAAGTCAATAGATTGTTGTTTTCTTCCACAGAGTTTTCCAATATGTCATTTTTTAAAACAGGGAAGTTAATTGACTCAATTTTGGAGATATCAGTAACATC